>NC_043762.1:10871211-11202711 GCF_902148845.1 Salarias fasciatus
TAGACCATTTCCTAGTAAAGCTGCTATAGGTTTAGACTGGTCTTTATCACACTCATCTCCTCTTAGCACTGCAAACTTCTTTACTTTGGGGGATTAAACGGAAACATTGAAGGATTTCTAGCATGAAATTACACTGAGGAAAGGTTAACACTGAGTTGAGAAAAACAGACCTGATCGCACAAAAATCAAAAACTCACTTCCCATCATGCATATCTACTGACGGTAGGAGTATTTCTCTTCTCAGTTCGCCATTTTGCTCGTGCAGGGTTTTTTTTTTTGTATTTATGTACAAAGTCAACCAGCGGAAAGTCGAAGAAACGATGTCAAGACCAAGTCCCACAGTCTGTTGAATATTCCCACAATTCAGCTGCAAAAATAATGCCAAACAGGGTCTCTGCATGTCGAGCTGGTTATTTGTGACCTGCAACGATCGTGATCTGGAGCAGGGCTGTCAAACATAAGATCCATGGGCCAAACCGGCCCGCAAGAGGCTCCAACCCGGGGCCGTGAAACCGCCAAGGAATTTGGGAAAGTTTCAAAGAAAACACATTATTTTTTTAACAAATTTCCTACGAGTAGCAGACACAACAAAACACCAAGACCCGAGCTGAGAAATCAGTGATTCTGCCATGAAAGAAAGCTATCTCACTGCTGGGGAGCTAGCATTAGCCTCAAAGCGATGCTACTCCCCCGCCCCAAAAGGCTTTCCTGTCAAAGCAGTGAGAGTGTGTTCCGCAGGCTGACAGCCCATCACGGCTGAAATACATACAGAGACGCCTGCAGGGACGAAGGGGAGCGGGTCAGAGGGCGGGCTGGAGAAAGACGGGGACGGGAAAAGATGGGAGGACGACAGCTCGCGCTAACCGACACGCACTCACACACACACGTACTTAAACCTGAGGTAGAAAAGCAGCGGGAGGAAAGATCTGCCACCCACTGTGTGTAATTACTGCACCGCAACATTACTTGTTCCACTCTTGAAGTAGATACTCAACACTCAAAGTTTTAATTGCGTTAAATTTGGCATAATGACATTAAACGTCACTAAATGCCGACGGCGTGACTGACTGCATATGAAAACAAACACGGGTAAAGACTTGGAAAAGAGACAGAAGGTAATATTTTGTGAGAGTAACACGTAGAGCGCTTAGAAAATCCAAACAAAGAGTCAAAAACCACCAGAAAGAAAAGGAAATCCAGCTTTGCTACAGATACTCATCACCAGCGTCGCCTCCAGGACTTCCGCCATGACAGAGCAGATTCCCAGCATGTCAGTCACTGGTAAGACGAGCTCCTCAGAACCGTCAGAAACATTTCATCCGGTTTGGTCGTTTTCACAAGGACAGCAGGTCACCGCAACCTGAACTGAAGGTTTTGTGCTTTTCAAGCTGCAACCAGGATCCGAACCCCAAACCCCAAAACATTTTAAGGTCATAACTGAACCTCGTGAAAAAAACCACTGTGATATCAAGAAGCTGCCAGATTTGGAAAGTTGAAGTTCTCTTGTAAAAAAAAAAAAAAAAAAAAAGGCAGAAACACTCACATGGCAAACTTTCTCATAATTCTACAACAAAATCTCCATAAAGTCAAGTCAACTTGGTCATGATGAACTGAGCTCATTATTAAGAAACAGAGTGAGGTGAAGGTGGTTAATATCATGCTCGATTCACAGTTTAAAAAGGGTAAATCTAAAAATGTGATCTCCCTCGTGTCAGTTATCATGTACAACTTAAATACAGTCATAAATATCATCGAGGTAACACAGAACAATTTCAATATCCAAGTATTTTTTGTGGGATTACAGTAAAACAAAAAAAAAGTTCTACTTTTTCCAACCTCTTTTCAGACATAAGCTACGTAGATATCGGTGTTATGAGTAAATATGTGTATATATTAATAATATGTAGATTCATAGACAAGAGGCTTGAGTGTGTGTGTGATTTCTACTGTTTCAAATATTACTCCAGGTCCACAACCTCAACCGAACCGTAACCTGAATTAATTACGGCCCGATACAGTCCGGCATTGTGGGGTCCGGCGATCAAGTCGAGCACGCTCTCGTGTTTCAGACCAAACACACACACACACACACACACATACGTTTCTGTGAACCCAGCCTGCGAACTCACCCTGTCTTTGTCGTCGGCCACGTCGCAGAGCACGTCGTCCAGGTCGAGGATCCCTCCGTCGCCGTGCTCCAGCCGGTGGACCTGCAGCCAGTAAGTGGCGTCCTGGAAGAGGAAGACGGAAGCCATGTAAGACCAAACTGAAGCACAGTGATCAAAGGAAACGGAGCACGGAGGCATCAATAACTTTCCACCACACAACAAAAAGGAATCAGAGAAAAACATGCAGCGTAAAACCTTTGAGGAGGAAAACCTCGCAGCACGAGGAGCTGTCAGGATGACAGCCGATTGCAAGACACTTTGAAAAGTAGCACAGGAGAGGGGGGAAAAAAAACTATAAATAAAGCATCAGATCCAATACAAACACACTTCAAACACTACTTTCATTTCTCCACGGTTTTCCTTCAGTCAGAACATAATTATCTGGCCGGCAGGGGAAATCCTTGCCTCTGCTCCATCCACTACGCCGCCTCGTCATGTGTTTTGACAGGGAAATCACATCCAAAGGTCACCGCGGATTATCAGAAGTACAAATAGGGACAGAAAAGTTGCAGATGTGAAGCTAAAAGGAGGATAAAGTTGGGCTTAGCTCTTTGATCGGGCAGTCTTGAGTGAAATGCATGTTTTAAGCCCCGTTCACGCAATGTTTCAAATGGAAACGCATCATTTTTTTGCGGTTTCGTTTCACAAAACTTCTGCATTTACATGGCGACGCTTTGAAAAAGACTGAAGTTTTCATGTGGGGAAATTAGTGGGTGCTGTTTGTTTTTGTCATTCAAACATAACCCCAAAATGCGATGAAAGTTTTGAATCTTCACTTGGAAACGTCAGAAACAGGAACTTATTAAATCAGACTATTTGATAAAATGAGATGAAGGGCGGCTGACAGGCGGCTGGCTTTGATTGACACACAGTAAAACCACAAGAAACCACAAGCTCTTCATCTCAGTGGAGGTAGAGATAAAACCTAAGCTGCACACATTCCAAATCAAAGTGCATAAGTGTCACGCCACCACCATCACCATCATCATCATCAGCAGCAGCGTGCGATAACACTTACGAGTCTTGACGTGACTTATTTAGTTTCATCCCGCACACAGATCGGCCCCGAGGGGCCGCAGCCTCATTACCCACTTCTACAGTTCCAGTCCGCGGCAGCGGGGAGCGGCGCCCGTTAACGGGGGCGTGACGACATTCACACAAAGTTCAGCTGGAAGACCGACAACCGGAGGGAAATAAAGCAAACCACGAAAAAATGACGCCATCTGGACTTCCCCTGTGTCCAGGTACCTGTTGTATTGCGACGATACCCTTACAGAAACAGACAACAGCACCTACTACTGGCCCAACGTGGTCACTACATTATTCTCAACAAATATTCTGCATGCCGATATCACCATGGCAAACATTTTTCCAATACATATCATGCATCCTCTTGCAGTTGTTAAAAATATCACCATTAACTATTGATCCAAAGCTGCTCAGCTGGCAGGAAATCTCACATGCAGGTTCAGGCACATCAACATCACGTTATCAAAGCTTGCAATAAAGTAATTGAAAAGACTGTACTGTACTGCAATAAATCATGTGTTTGATAATCATTAACCGATGACAGAAATTCCAAGGTAATACTGTCTTGGAGTTGTGCCTGTAAATACATCATAAATCTAAAGAAATTAAAAGAAAAGAAAATGAGGGACGAGCCGATATCGATATCATGAATGGCAAAAGTGTAAGATATTGGTATGTAGTGTGTGTTGTTCCCTGTCTCTCTCTCACACACACACACACACACAACCTGTCAGACTGTGGTGACAGCCGTCCGGGTGTGTGACAGCCGTGTCACTTTGTGTGACCCTCCACACAGAGACCCTGTGGATTCCAGCTGATGGAGCTCAGTGTGAGAATCGGAAATGCACAAACACAAACACACGGATTGACTGAAGGTCTGCCTGGATGAAAAGGAGTCCAGACTTGATATTGTGTGCGCGCACACACACACACACACACACAAATGCTGATTGATCTGCATTATTATGTATGGAATATCAGGTGTGCGTTCTATATTGTATACATGAAGGATTACCAATGCATGATGGGATTTACATCTAAAAATGCTCACATATTGTTGCATTTGAGTTAGAAAAGAAGACGTGGATCAGAGATATGGTATTGTGGTGAGGCAGGAAGTTGAGCAGGTCAATGCAACGTCAGTGTAAATACAGCCACAACAAAACAATGCCCCATTTTAAAGTCACCTCCACAGGATCACGAGCTTCTGGGAAAAAAAAAAAGACGAGTAAATGCAACCAAGTTAAAGCACCCAGTTTAACTATAATTGTGTTTAACGTGTGACTCAAATGGAGCTGAAACAGTTTCTGAAAATCAAATCTCGGCTGTAAAGCTCTTATCGGACAGAGAGAAGCAGGAAACGGTTTGCACTCCGCAGATCCATATCTGTCCACAAGGCAACGCAAACATCTGGCTGAAGGTCTCTGTGTGTTCAAGAGGTTTTTCTTTCCTTTATTTAATGTCCTAATGCTTTTTCTCCCCCTCAGATTTTTGTGAGAAAGGAAGCCACCACCAGCACCTATAATCCAGAGGAGTCAAGGACACATTTCAGTGCTTTTATTGCGGCAGCTCTCAAAGCTAAACAAATAAAACCTAAACACGCTGCTTTACGGCAAGATGACGACGAGAAACTGTTTGATGAGCACTCGAAGCAATTAGCAAGCACGCTGCACATCAACTGGAACTGAATTTTGTTTGCTTCGCCACAAACATACTGCTTTTCTTCAAGAGAACGACATAACATGAACCCAAAGGCATTTCAATTCTAATACATTTTAATTGAACGAGTCGACGTGTTAATCAGTGTAATTGCAACGGATCTGATCTGTATGGGTTAAAAGAGCACTTAAAAATTACAGCGGGGGAACAGTCATCACGTATCATTTGCATATAGCGTATGAATTAAGGCGAATGGTGTTTATTGAGTACTTGAATTGATACTCGGCATCAGCAAGTAGGTTACTGCTCGTCTTTTAAGAAGGTGGTGTCGGTGCAGGTGGCAGAAAGGAGAAATGATTGAGAGAGCGAGTCTTGAGGCCCCCCCGTCTTCGATCTGGGTGGGATCTGAGTGTGTCGGCTGCCTGCGGGGAATGCCTGTTCGGAACTGCGCAAGGCGCGTCGGAGAGTGCGTCGAGCGCCGCGAGTGTGTTAGTGTGTCATCCCGCAGGCCCGAGTTCACCTGGTTAAAAATAGCTGTGAGCAAATGTCAGCGCGCCAAACTTCACACGGGGTCACATAGTTCCATCGTAAACAAGGTTACGACACAACAAAGACGGGACAACACTGCGACACACACACACACACGACAGGGGCCTCTGATGTGGGTAGCACCGCTCAAAACAACTGCGTCTGAAGAATCAAATCACCACAGATCATCTTGAACTTTGTGTAGACGTTCCAGCTCCCACACGCAGAAGGCCTCGCCGAGATTCCCATGACAGTACCCCTCATGTCGAGAGCTGCATAAAGATGAAGGAGTCAGATGGGAGAGGGCCGTGCCTGCAGCCGCCTTCATCAACCCGACAGCAAACCTGGAAAGAGGCCAAGACCAACAGGACGCCTGCGGGGAAAGCCCTGCACTTCATTTCAGGCAAACAAGAAGCACTCGGGCCGCTCGCCGCTCCGCGACGGCACCATAAAAAGAAGGATCCACCAAGAGGCCAGCGGCTGGGATTCAACGTGTGCCAGTCTGACGCTCTGCGGCCGAGCCTCCGGTTGATAGAGGCAAAACTTTCGTTGCTTTTTGGGTGAAAATTTACACAACAACGGTCACGGTGCTTGGAACCACTAAAAATGCATTTTTCATCCCTCATCACTGCTCATTCTATTTCTCAAACATTTCTGTCTCCTTCATACTTACTGTTTTTATTTGTGTGACTTTCTTTCTGCAAAATGACAGACAGTAATATATTCTCCAGAGTGATTCGGATCACCAAAAAAAAAAAAAAAGCATTCTGCTCTAGCCGTCCCTTGTCTTGTTTTGTTTTGATTCCTGAAAGCTAGGGACACTCCAGTGCAACGCAGAGGATCTGACAGAATAACTAAGTGATTGTAGATTTAAGATTCAGAACAAGGAGAGATTTATTTTAAATTTAGGCCAGCTGGAGAGGGAGTTGTGGGGAAAAAAAATACTGTTATATATGAGACGATACGACTTTTATCATGTGGTGAAGGGAAAAAAAAAAGACATAAAATGACTTTTGTGCAGTTTTGTGAAAAGCAGAAAAACAAGTGGTGCTATAAAATCAAGGAAACACAAATCTTTCCTAATCACATTTGAACCAGGTGTCAAATTATATTATTCAAGTTTATCTGGTCTATTTCAGGGTAAAATGTATCAAGTACATGCATGTCGACTGAAATCTCTTTCATTAAATTAGCTGCTTTATTCTGCTTTGTCCTCTGGGTTGGACGTGCCCAGCCATAACTCGAACCTCTGGATAAAATGTTTGAGGCTTTGACAATGATCAAAGCTGCCCGTCCCTGTGCGAGATAATCTCCTGAAAGGAAGCAATTAAATGGAAAGTGGATATTTTCGGGAGAATTATGAAAAAAAACGCATGGGATTAATTTCATAAGAGTCCAAGGAATCATCAGCGTCTGAGATTGTATGTTCATGAATCAATTTAAACGCCCATGCAGTACAGATGTGGACATATATTGAAAGACACATCCACACACTCACCAGCGGCCTGCTGAAGGTTTCAGTGACTCGGAGCGAACACTCGGTCCACAGACCTCCTCTGCTACGTGCACATGGACGTGCACGAACTGTTTGGGGTTTACTTTGCACTGTGGAAGTGTCAACACTATGCAACGGCATTCCCACTGCTGAAATCTCTCAAAAATATTTTCTTTTCTTTCCTATTCGAAGAGCTAAGCGACGGATTCCGTCCATTGACACTTGTGAGTGGGAACTGAAAACCAATGTTCTGGAGGACTGCTGAAATATCTGGTTGCTCAGGAGTGGTGGGGAAAAATGTGAAGCTGCTGTTTCTCAGGAAAAAAAATAACCCCCGCTCGTCGGACAAATTAAGTTTTCCAAGAAACCTTTTCAATGTCAAAAAAGAAAAAAAACTTTTCAAAAACATGTTTATACCTGCATAATGATCCCCCAACATCGCTGGAATACGCCTTTTTCTTTACTCTGTGTACAGCCCGGGTCGTGCTGCACGGGACCCGCACTGGGTCAACGTAAGGCTGATTGGAGGAACAAAAGACCCTTTCATTCCAGTACAATGACGCCACTGAGAAGAGGGCTGAAATTGGAAAAAGCCATTGGAGTGCCAGCTGATGTGTAATAGCGCCGGGCAGAAGTCAATACAGAGACGGATCGTTCAGGTGACCGAGGAACTGCTTTCTGCTGCTACAGTTATGTGTAAATAAATCTGTACGTCTGGACTGTCTGAAACTCAAGAAAAAAATAATTTGCTGACACCATGTCTCATAGAAGTCATAGTCTCTCTCTCTCAGTCAAATCAATCAAGACACTGAGTTTAAACTTCAACCTTTGATGTTGAATTTTCCCATCATTTCCTTTTCCGTCCTTCTTTGATCCCAATTTAATTTAAAGTATAACAAGAGCAGCAATAACTGGCTCTGGGAAATCTACTCCCACGGTTATTCTTGCAGAACTAAAAGCGTCATTGTCTGTAATCGCTCTAGAGATCAATACCATCAAATAACATCACGCAGGAAGAAGAGCTTGATGAGATTTTATGAAGACCCTGCTGCTCCTTGTAGTTTCATTGAAATCACACAGCATCTGTATCCGGATGCAATATGGCCGATTCCCATGCACCGTTAGTCTGCGACTCTTTACTTCACTGCCGTTCAAGAAGCAAGAAGCCACAAAGAAACAAACCTGGGTTACACGGAATATCCTAGACCAACATTTGTGTGCATCCCTTCCTGGATCTGCTATCCGACTATCTGAATCTAACAGTGGGGGGAAAAAAAATGCACAAGGACAGATTTCCCAATCCATT
The DNA here is from genome assembly GCF_902148845.1 of Salarias fasciatus. Lineage (NCBI taxonomy): Eukaryota > Metazoa > Chordata > Actinopteri > Blenniiformes > Blenniidae > Salarias > Salarias fasciatus. The sequence continues at coordinate 10,879,397 of NC_043762.1, forward strand.
TCAGGCGTGAATTCCAAAACTTAATCATTTGTTTCACGAGTTCTGGGAGAAAACCCCCACATTGCCTTGTTTGTTTATTCTGCTTGTTTGCACAGCGATCGCCACTGATCAGGCCGTTCCGCCACGAAGTGGCAGTTGCCAGGATGAATTCGCTGCACATTTACATGTTAAGCATCACATGTCAGCCTCTTCATCATCTTGCTGACTGCACAGAGCCGCGACTCCCGCCCGGTTCAAGTGCCAAAAATTCCTCCCGTGTATGTGGCAAGAGGAATTCAAGGGCCCGCGAGGTCTGCCAGACCCACCGCTCGCCGTATACTGTCAGTATAATTAACAACTGCCTCGTCCCGCTGTGGCGCTCACTTATAAATATTCAGTCGGAATCAGAAGGGGGGGGGGGGTCAGCAGCTTAAATCTGGATGACAGGTCAACTAACACACTGCCAAAGAAAAGAGAAGTGGATCCTGGAGTTCTGAAGTGAAGAACTTAACCAGCTTCTTCTCGTCTGTCATTTTTACACGACTCGTTCCTAAAATATACGTCCAGCTGAATATGAGTGAAGGAAGGCTACGCCCTGAACAGGTCGCCGCTTTATTAGAGTCATCAATTAGCCTGAAATGCTTGTTTATGGACTGCGGAAAGAAAACAGTACGGAGAGCAAACCTATGCAGGCAGACAGAACCACTGGCAACGATTCAGGCCGCTGGTCACATGACACCACGGCTGCGTCTCCGCCGAGCGGCTGCGTCCTTTGAAGGCCGCGAGTGAAGACAGCTGAAATCAGCCGACAACAAGCCCACCAATGCGCCCACCAATGCGCCCTCCATTGCCGAGATAACAATGGCGCTAACTGGATAATTTTGCGGCATTCACACCCACGCAGAGGAGAATGCTCCTGAACGCACCACTGACAATACCGGGGGGGGGTAAATGATGGCTACAGGAGTCACACTTCAGTTACACTGGAAAATCTCCACTCATGTTTAGCACTTTGAAAATGGCCAGACTAAGAGTGTTTCTGCTATTTCCATGTGAATGGACATCGTTTTCAGAGCGTTGAAACGTATACACTCAACGCTTTCCTGAAATAAAAATGCAAAAATGATGTTCATATTCAGTTGTGATTCAACTGAAGGCTGTATGCTGGCTTACTGCTGTCAGGAAAGGCAGACAGAATGGAGGGAAGTTCCTGACCTCAGGTGTCTTGAGGCTGAGAGCGAATAAGTATTGTGGCAGCAGATGATGTCAATCTAAAGACGTGACGAGATGAGCCTTTACCTCGAACCCTTTTAATTTTCTTTCTGTTTTACTCCCTCGGGGCTCCATTAAGTCAGTTTCAATCACTCAGATCTTCAGAACTTCTTTCTCCGAGAACTCGCCTCTCTCTGTACAGAGCCCCATCATCAAACTCAAACATCCTAATTCTCTCTGCATCAGGCCTGACAAATCCCCCTGTAAGTCGTGTTTGATGTTTGGACGCGTACACGGGGTCGTTGAGGCTGCACACGACATGTGACCTGCGCCGCGGGGTCGAAGCGAGGTTGATTGGAGTAACAAAAGACCCTTTCACTCAAGGAACGATGAAGCCAGCGAGCACAGAGGCTGACACTGGAACATTGGAAAACGCCATTCAAGTGCTACGTGAGGCATGAAAGCGAAGACAGATTTCTGTAGAAAAACAGATGTGTCGGGCCTCAAGGAGCTGCTTTCTGCTCGGGGACTGAAGGAAGTAATGTTTAGAGTCATTCTGGGACCGAAGTGACACCATTCCAATCGTAGAAGTACGATAATTATCCTACACCTGGCAACACTGATCGATGCACCCTTTTACCCAAATATACTCGAAACATTTTGCATGTTTCCAGTTCAAAAATGGGCCTGAGATGAGGGAAATACGCAGAAGACGAATGCATGGAGGTCAGCGGCGAAAGGTCCAAGTGTCGTCCCTACATGTGTCCATCTTTCAAATATAGTGAAACTCGTCAAGAATCTTTATTTAAACGAGAGCTTCTTAATTACATCGTGAGAGAAGCGGAGTCTGCGTTCAGCGCTGTGAGCTTCATGTCACATGAATTACTTAACAGCTGAATCAAACAAAAAGCAACCTGTGCAAAATGCATAAGAACAAGAGGAGCTTCAGCGGCGGCGACGGCGGCGGCGACGGGGGCAGGAAGATTCAGGCCCGCAGCCTCATTAACATGATGAATAATGAACGGTCGCACAGGAGCCGCGTTCCTTTAACTCGTACCTCCTGCGTGGTGAAACCCAAAGCTGCCCGAGAGGAAGGAAGACTGGACGGCGAGATGGACGGGGGTTCGTCCGCAGGGACAGGAAGTCGGGAAGTCAGCTCGGCTTCCAAAAAAACTGAGTCATCAGACACATATTTCCGCTGATTTTGTTTCCATCAAGGTAGTTTACAATCATGTAGCAGCACGGACTCCTCTCCTTCTCGCACGTGTCCAGCCACCGACACACAACATGAACAGTGCGATTCTCCGTGCGTGTGTTCCTTTTGTGTCAATGTTATGATTACATAATAATGCAAATCAGGTGCAGATTGATTAGGGAGGCCCGCACTGCTTTGCATCCTAACAGTTATGTAACCCACGATACGGTCCAAACGAATGCAAACGCACACAATGGTCTTCAGCACGGAGAACAACACTGTTCCCATCATCAATCCCTCCGTGATGTTTGAAAAGGAAATCAAGATTTGGAAAATGCACGATTGCATTTGAATGAAAATAAATATTTATTAAGATATTGTGAAATGAAGACACAGCAAGCAAATAGTGTAAGAAAATTAGAATTCGGACTCTATTTTCAGTTGACTTAATGGGAAAATGCCACCACACCAACGTCCAACCACTGGATCAGTAACCACATACCTGAACATCCCTGCTTTAAAACAGACTCGTCTGCATTCTTTATTCTTTGAACGTTGCTCTGTGTGCCTCAAACTGAAATAAGCTAAAATAGTTCCACCTTTGGCAGAAATTAGTTTAGAGTTTAAAGCTTCAAACGTTTTATTCCTGATGTGTTTTCCCTTATTTCTCTTTAAATTCTGACGTTATGCGTTATTTGAAATAAGGATTATGTAAAATCCAGATGACTCCTGAGGGTTTTCCACATGTTGATGAGAAACAGTGCAAACATGACACTATTTTGACAGGAAGTCCAGAAACTATTAAAAAGAAAAAAAAAGGTTGCATGAGATTTTCCAGCTCTGCTTTTCTTAAATTCAAAATGAAAAAAGATGATGTAGCCCTGATCACTATGAGGAACGGGGAGATGTGGCTTTATGGGAGATGCTCTTTGCAGTAAATGAACTGTGAAATGCTTCTTACCGAGCCTCGCCGCCGGGTCACATCCGCCACCTGTATCTCTCACATTCCTTCATCAATTTCATTCACTTTCAGCAATAAGCGGCTTAGTGGGGCGAAAGCAGAGCGCTGACCTTCGGGCTCAACAGTCGAACACATTGTCTCCCCGCACACCTCACTGCAGGTCGTTCATTAACTGGCAAGGAAGCAACAGAGATGCAGAGAGCACATGTTTTCTCACTGAACTGCGGTGGGAAAAAGGTGATAGCAGGTGAAGGGAAACCGAATCGGCTTTCTGTTGACATTTTTTTTAACCAGGAAACCATTGAGTCAGTTTTCATTTCCTTTTGGGTTTTGAACCATGCGGTCAAATCCAGGACACTTCACATAAAACAGAATATATAGAATATAGATAATCTATTTAGGCACCAAATGAATAATAGATGCTGGTAAAACACTTCTGCACCACAGAAATCCACAGATTGTGTCAGCAAATACGACAGCTATGCAGTATTTAACTGCACTTTTTGCTGTGTATGTATAGATTTTCTTTGTATCAACGAGTGAAGAAACAAGTGTAATCTTAATTTATCAGCCCTTTTTGCCTAATTTCAAAAAATCTCATTTCAAGCAATATCACGTATTCAACAACATGAGGATACAGTCACTTTGGTTTGCTTTATCATTAATGTGTTTTTTCTTTATTATCTGATCAGGTTTTTTTCCCCCACAGTGAAACATTAATTTTGTGAGGTACCGAGCCAAGTTTCTGGACAACCAACAATGCAATAATGGCCAATAATACAGAAAAATGTGACAACTATAGATGCAATTAAGCCAATTATGAATAATTTTCCTTTGATTGAGGATTTTCCAGCGATGACCTGAAGGCCAGTAAAGTAGAGCTAAAAGGCCACATCTGGCCCCCATGATTCCCCGGTCTGCTTAAAGAATTTTGGCTTTAAATGTATTTTTTTAATATATTTTATGTCTTATTATACATTTTAGCTGACCCATTTTCATCTCATTGCTGACGGTCATTTTTTCTCATAAATTATTTAATAAATGTTGTAGTCTTTTTTCCTGTATCTTATTCGAAGTCAAACATGAAGACATACTTTTCAAGATTCCTCCTAAATAATGGAAGTGAATTTCTCAAAATCACATAAAGAAATGAGAATCAGCCGACAGTCTTGTGGTTACTTATTCTGCTGGCATAACTCCAGCTCCGCGATCGCAGTTTGAGAAAAGAAGGTCAATCCTCCAAATGATCAGGAAGGAGGGTCACGGAGTTCAGACGATCTGCGGTGGAAAGGTCTGAGGGTTAGAGCACGACGCTCCAGGAAATCACTTTCAAGTTGGGTTCCTTTTAAAAGGGACGGTTCTCTAAGAAAACGGGGGAAGTAAATTGAAGACACACGTCGCTGTGGCATCTTGGGTTACACCGGCTGCCAGCGCTCAGCGGCCCCCCCCCCCCGGGCCAAACTGCTCCTAATCCTCAAACAAGGAGAACTGAAATCAATTCAAAGAGGGGGAAGAAAACTAGAAGATCCTCCTGAACGGAGACGCTGCAACACCTGGAAGAAACCTCTGAACATCAAACACCCTCCAGGGGCCACGATCAATCAAAGTGAACAAAGAGCCGGATCGGAAGTTAATAAGAAAGATTTCGCTGGGTTCCGTTTGATTGTATATGCTGATAGCGTTTTGTTCTCTGTGTTCATTACAAAAACAACTCACGGCCTGGAACGCCGGCGCCGTCGCCTTCAGTGTTTTCTGCCGTTTCCAAGTAAACGGGCGTCGCTTTCAAGGCGTTGTCCGGTAAACGCAGAACTTTTCACTTGAAACATTTCTCGTGACAAGATGGAGTTAACGTGTCGGGCTATCGAGTTACTGCCGTAATGCTCACCTTGTTTACAAGATAGTTTCCATGGTTACCGACGACTGATGAAAGTGAAGGAGACTTTGTTTCCCCGCACCGCAAAGTGAACATGACGAAACGATCTAAATCCTGCGATACTGTTTCACGGCCGTATCTCTGGCCCCTATTCCCCAGGTGAGGACGAGCAGACACGTTGTGGCACAGCATGGATGCGGGAAGATTAAAGTACCCCTCCGCCAATCGCACTGCAAGAACAAGATGTACAGATCTCAGAAAAACCTTCTGACGACACAAGACTTTGTTTATTTCCACATAGAATTCAGTAAATATGGAAGACTACGAGCGAAAGTGAATGAAAAGAGAAAAGATCATGAAGGTCGAGCACAGTTACACTGAGTTCTGTTAATCTGACTCCCGACACCAAGACTTTAGCAGCACATCATGCTCTGATTGGCTGTGTCTAATTTCCAAATTAACCTGATCTCATACTCATAAAGCCGCGTTCACACCGAACGCGTTTTTGCGTCAAAAAACGCAAGAAGTTGAACGCGCTGCAATGTTGAGGTCCGACGCTGAACAACGCCGGGCCCCCCCCGAGGACAAGCGGCGCGTTTTGACGTGGCGTGTCTGTGGTCGAAAGGCAGGGCTTCCGGCCTTTTACTGTGTTAGCTTAGCATCATGGCTGACCCTGTTGAGCGAGTGGTATATGCTTAACAAAGCCAGACAACGACGCCGTCGGCGAACAGTACGCCGTGCCTGGGTGCACGATATCATCCACAGACGGTCGGAGTCTGGCGAGTTTCACCGTTCGCTCCAGGAGCTGCGCCAGGATGAGTGTCGCTTCCACCAGTCCCCGCTCTCCGTCCTACGTCACCATAGAAACGCTCTCTGATTGGTTTGCCGCAAAAAAACGCAACACGTCGAAAGTTCAGATTTTCCAACTTCAGTATATTGTATTTTGGCTCATTTTTTACCAACTATCTTTTCACAGCATCGCTTTGGGGCTTTTCACTAGAAAATGTAGCTTTCACTTTTACGGAACGTCATGTGGAAAACAATCAATGACGCCGTTATACAACATTTTCAAGTAGAAATGCGAAACCTTGGTTTTTTGAAAACGATACTTCCCAGGTGCAACATTTCAAAAATGCTCCCCTTTATGGAAACGACTGAAAACATTTTTTTAAAATGTATGCTGCTGTGCATGCACACCACCAGCAAAAGCACCCACTCGTGGCCCTACATGAAAACTACTGTTTTCAGTTTTTTTTTTTCTTTTTTTTTTTTTGTCATTTCAAAATGCTGCATAAATGTGAAATAAATCGTGCTCACTTCGTCCACAGTGCTGAACCTCCACAGGATGTTCTGTCTTACATAAAAGAAAAAAAAATTCCTATTTTGTGCTGAGATACTTTTCCAGCTTAGCCCTCATGCAGCAGGAATGATGCAGATTTATCTGATTCTAGCGAAGCTGAAGCAAGAAAAGAGCGACAACTCTCCCTGAGATGTTAAAGATGTAGAATGACACATTTCATTGGGTTAGAATCTAACCCAATGAAATGTCTCACTCTGCATCTTTACCGTCTCAAGGAGACTTATCGCTCTTCTAACCGTTAGATTGATACAGGCAGTGGAGAATCATGCTCCTCAAACAATATTACAATATCTGAGGGTTGTTCCTATTTTACTGAATGTGATCAACAAATAAAATTCTCGGGCTTCATCTGACGTGCACAGAGAAGTTGATGCAGTTGAATTTTTATTTACTTCCAGCACTGTTTCAGAGGTTGTTCCTGCTTCGGCTTTATCTTTCAGTGTTGAACTTCTTTGTTTTATTTCCAGATTCAAACACTAAAGGCTACATGCTGAGGTCGTGTGTCGTTGTGGCATTTCTCAAGCGTGGATGATGATAAAAGGTCATTGAAAGCCTCATGGGGAGACAGGCTGCTGTTACTAATAGGCATGACTATAAGAAAAAATTTAAAAAAAACACACAAAAGGCGATTCAGAGGAGGATTTCTCCCTTTTAGACATGTGTTCAATACTTGGGAGGGAATCCATAACGAAGAGAAAAAGATCATCTGCATACATGGCAAACTTAAAGAATAAAGAGGTTTACAGTGTTTGGTTTTCATAGACTCAAACTCCTAGTTTCAGCAAAAAAGGAGCATTTTAAAGACATGATATATCCAAGCCGTTTCCACTGTCTGTCTCAATCACAATTATGCTCAATTTAAAACTACTAGTTCGTACTGACGTATTATTTATTGCCTTGACGTTTCAATTACCATGACAATAAATCAACAACTGCAAATATTTCTGAGTTAGTTTCCATTGCCAAAACCTTCAAAAGAACATTTGATTCATTAGACATTCGCCAAGTCTACAGTGCCATATTTACGTCTCTCCTGTAGCACAGCAACTGCTGTCAAATTCAATTCCGGAATAATCTTGAAAGAATCAAAAGTTCCAATCAAGACATACCCGAACCTGGCCGACTTGGCTTGAGTCCACTCTACATCCCCTCTTCAAAGCGCAACGGTGTTTCAACATTTCACAACTCGACCGATCCTCCTCCCCTGCAGGCAGCTCCGCCGAGCGTCTGCACAGCTCCAGCCTCGACCTGCATGTGCAGGTATAGGTGCGTGGAGCCGCGTCTGCGTTTCTGCACTTCCACTTATGCAAGGGATGTGAAAGCGGACACACGGTGCAACACAATAACCTGTTCTCCTACTTCAGACACGGCGTGTATCGGATTGCCACCAGGGCTGTCGGTCGGTTATATATCCTCTGCGCGGAGTGAACGGTGTGAGAAATCAAGTCGGTGCTACAGTTCCAGCTGCATGAATTAGTTTGCGCTCGTAGGCCCTGTTTTGACAGCTGTGTGGGGATGTGAGGAACATTACCACCAAGCATGAATCTCAACAGTCACGGATCAGTGTGAGGGCCGTCTGAGGCAGACACGAGGACTCTGACATATCAGTTTAACTGTAATGCGAATAGAAAGCATTCAGACCGATGCTACAATTAACAACTATTCCTTTTCTTGCCCCATATGCCCCAGACATACAGAATATGGACTGGGAGAAGCAAACGTTATCGTCCATCTACTTGCGCATGTGCAGAAATTTTTTTTCAACAAAAGTTAAATTTTCCTCCATCTATGTGGAGCGGTCAGAGTATTTTCAAAAAGTTGCATTTTAACAGCTCAAAGCACAGCTGTCATCCTCTCAGATGCCCAAAATGCAACAAAAGTTCTCTGCTGTCGCTTGAAAGCCTGAACTCTTCCAATTCGGCATTTCTGTACAGTTTGCATGTTCTTCCTTCATGAGCGTGGACGTTCTGAAAACAGTACAGTTTTATTCGGTAGGCCTAAAAAAAGCAGGCTTAAGTGAATTGAGGTGTGAAAACATAATGAAAGTAAGATCCACGAGCCATTCTGCATCCAGGTGCTCCTAATATAGAAACAAGTCAAGCAATAAAAGATGTAAAACAGCCCCTGATTTCTCAAGACTGATTTTTTTTTTTTTTTCAAACCTGGCCCCAAGCTGTTTCAATCACATGGAGGATCTCTGGTCAACACTGGATCATCTTACAAGACCCCGCGACCAGAGGCGGTATACAATGACACAATGACGGGCCGCTATCAGGAGGCGATCTGGTGGTTCACCTCGTCTGGCTGCTGGCAGAATGTGACAGGAGGATATCCTGTCTGTCAGCCGTGGAAGTCTGACAGACCACAAGAAACCAGTTTGACGAAGAGCCTCCGTCTTCACCGTCTGGAACAACCAGTCGGTTTACGTTTGTTTTGCTAATATGACTCTAATAAATGCCGAAGTCAACAGATTTCAGCACTTGACTAAACCGATATGTTACCCATGGACAAGACGACTCACCGTCCTTCCACTTCACTCCAATGTGCAGCTGTAGCTACGGAAAACATCAGCTTCATCTTTACTGAGAACAGTGTGCAACTTTGGAATGTCTCTTTAATAAATGTCATAAGTATTTCATTCACAGTTGAATAGTTTTCTGACTTGACGGGCATCTGAACAGCTATTTCAATGAAAAAATGTAAATTAAGTTCTTTAAACATGACGTGGCGGGAATTAGTGCACTCCAGTTGACCCAAAACTCAATTTTCAGCCTGTTGACAACTGGGACATTTAGAGTTGTTCAATTTTTAATAAGGCTGAGCACAATGTGCCGTATCAGGAAAGTGTTTTTCAGTTATTTAGCAGCACTTCTTGGCCCATTTCGGTAGCTTGTACACGCAGCTCTCCAACTGTGTGAATCTCAATATGGCCTAATGTTTGCAATGATTAGCGGGAAGACAATAACATACATTTTCCAAGAAGTCGTGTTATTCTTGGTAAGAAATTAGAAGCTCAGAGACAGCTGGACCTCTCTATAACAGTAATCCGATGGGAAAAGAAGGATGCCATTGACAGCAGTACTTTGCAAAGTTGATTGCAGGTCTTCAGGTTGCATTCCCAGCGCTAAATATGAGGCTTGTAGAATTTTGAAGGTACTAAACTGCAAAGGAAAAAAAAAAAAAAAAACCCTGTAACTGAAAAACACGCATGAAGAGAAGAACGAAAGACATGCAAGTGGCCACAAAACAATTTTCTCAATTTCAGTTTAAACGTTTCCAGTGAAAAACGCATCGTTTTAGCAAAGAAGTTTCGCCATTTTCATGGCGACATTTTGAAAACGACGACAAATCGCAACAGCCTCATTGTTTCAGCACTTTCAGAGAACAACATTCAAGCCTTCTGAATCCTCATTAGCTCTAAAACGTGGCCTTGCTCTCAGCAGCACCGACAGAAGCGCGGCCAAGAGGAGCTTTGCTCCTCTTCAGCGGTAACACATCCCAGGTTGATCCTCCGGAGGACAAACACAAACCCACAACCATGGCAACAAACCGACACCCCCGCCATGTGTTCCCGGGAGTTCTCCATCCCATCAGAGCTGCTGAGGAAGAGGAGGTGGCACACCGGCGGAGATGAGCAGGAGATGGAGGAACTGGAAGGATATGAATTATTAATTTCATATTGGAGGGAAAGTGCTGTATCATGTGGTTCTACACCTTTTTTTTTGGGATGTGCCGTTTCCCATTTGAATGCTTCTTTTAATATAAGAAAAAATTAATATTCTGCCCACGTGTACGGCATCGCTTATTAACAGTGGCACCAGTCAGAAACCGAATGTTTTACCTAATATGTTAACAAGCAAGCAGCAATTACACCGATTACTGTGATAATATGACTTGCATGAAATACAAACCCTGAGAAGTGGACGATGCCAATGTCTTTGCTCTCTCTGCCTTTCTGGAGCCAATAATTTATAACAGCTGTTCCTGAGCCCTGGTTTTTATTGATTTGTTTTGTTTTTTTCATCTGTAGTTTCCACCAGCAGCGTTTCAGAAGCACTGCAGTTTGTTGACTTTGCTGTTTTGGGTCCGTTTTTTTTTTTTTTTTTTTATTGAATTTTGTTCATTTGTGCTTCTGACTGTGGCCGTGTCGCCACCGGGGACGCAACATTGTTGAAGTAATGAAGCGAAATATGATCTGTTTTCAACACAAGATGATTTATTTTGAAAAATGAATAGATTCGCATTCATGCCTCGATCTTCTTTGCACAACTTTGGTGAATCAAAGACATATTGTTTTTGACTTCAAGGTTAACCGCAAGTTCTTGTTTGTGGAGATTTTCCTCACTCATCTGCTTGCGCTCCGCACATCGAGCTCGTGTGCCGGCGTCTCGGGCAGGACGGCTCTATCTGACCAAATATGCTGATGTGAATTCATGGTGCAAAGACAAAGCCGTGGTTTCAGCCCAGCAGGCCTCGACAGACACCCCTTCCTCTACAGCATACAGCATAGAGGGAAGCTCAAATTATTTGCGTTGAACAAAAGTGACCGAAAACTCGAGCAAGAATCAATTTTTTAAAGAGTACACATTAACTTTTAATCTCATCTTATCTCCAGGTATGGATTTCAGTGCGAACTCAAAGTACCATACTTGTCTGTATCGGGTTTCACATTCAGGTTAAAGCTAACACCACTTTCACTTTTTACACTTTCTTGAAAGGAAACGTGAACTCGTCTGTGCCATAATCCCCACCAGATCCGCAATCCATCTGAATCAAACAGGACCAAAGCTGCACACACTTTCAGCGAGTCCCATTCAAATCGGCCGGCCTCCTCCAGGAAAGCATCTCGTGACGCGCAAACCTCAAACGTCGCCGCTCTCTGAATGAAAACCACTTACGCACACGCCGGGTCCTGATCCAGTTATGATGCTGAACGTTATCCAAGGGATTGGGAGATGTTGTACAAGAGGATTTGCGGGGGTAGAAGTAGCGGGAACAGTTGGTCAACAGGCAGACAGCGGCGCACGGGATTATTTGGTAAAAACGCGGCGGCGACGTTCGGCGGCGTCATGCGACAGTTTGACAGGGCCGAGGAGGAACTGCCAGCGGCCTCAGGAGTATCAGGTTACAGCTCAGCAAATGGAAAAAGTAAAAAAAAAATAAGGGGGCTGATTTAAAGTCCCATCATGCATCGCTGTGCTGGACGAAGAGGACGCCAGACGAGCTCAGATACAATCTCAAGACTCAACACATCCTTAATTGGAATACATAAGGACTTTTTGACATTGAAATAATCCTAAATCATCCCTCTTATGAGCGACTCAAATAACGAGAACTAACACATTCAACAGAACAGAAATCTACAGCAGTAACACAAGCTGCAAAAACTGAAAAACAGCAGCAAATAAAGCAGAAAAGACAGAAAACAGAAGTATTGTTCGACCATTATCCTGTTTTTTTTCGACAGGCGGGATCTTTTCGCCATCTGCTGCTGCTTTCACAGCTGCCGTGGCTGTGGGGCATGGCTGCTAGTTACCTCCGCCTGAGGGGGAAATACTGGTTTAAGGAAAACAGCTCAGTGACAAACCAAGACGCCAAGGGGAGGCGAAACTTTACAAGGTTTGAGCTGCTTGACACGAGAAATGAGAAATTCAATTCCATTCTGCTCTGACGCAGACTGAAAACCTGATTGCAAGTCTGTTGGGTCAATACTTTTGACACCAGAGGTGTCGAAATCAATTTAGATCCAGAGTTGAGTTTTATCTCACCTCGGGGAAATGGCATAGTAATCTATGAATAACTGGAAATCCTCTTATCTTTTTTTACAGTACATTACATTTCCATTCAGCATGATACCAGCATGAGCTGACATTTATTAAGTCAAATAAATTCAATTTCAAAATTAATACATTTTATTGATGCTCCATCAATACATGTCGATCAATGTACACGTATTAATTTTGTTTGCGTCCAGAAATCTGATGAAAGATCCGAAATATCTGCCATTGTGTCTTCATACTGCATGATACATGCGGCCTTATGCGCACGTTTTCCCAAACTCACTAAAGAAAACATCCATTTAAATCGGTAGCCAGATTCCACTGCTGCACCCCTGACCTCCCAGCCCACTTCTCAAGTCTCAGAGCTGTGTTGTTCTGCATCTTTCACTAGTAAATTGTGGCTAGAAAGCATGACCACATTTATTGACGTGTATGATTCTGTAGCATCAATTCAGTACGCTTGTAAAGGGCGAATAGATTTCACCTGCATAGAGCATTTTCCCTGCTTCAGCACTTTGGAAGCACTTTACACTGTCGTGTTCACACGCTGATAGGAATGGTGACAGATGCCGGGCGAGGCGTTCAAACGGGAGCAACCCTGACTTGTTCAAGGACGACTTGACAGGGCGAGATGGGAGATCAAACCAACTATTAGAAGACAATCCACTCTGCCAGTTAAACCATTATCACCATTATTACGTCATTTTCTCAAGATAGAAAAGAGATGTTGGAGATGCTTCGTGTGTGTTCACGCCAACATCCAACTACTCAATTTCCTATCTTAAAATTGTAATTCTTATGTGCAAACCGGTGCAACCAAGGTGTGGCACCAGTGCCCATGAGTGTACATCTGTGGGGACGGCAGCAGACGGCCTGTACGAACAGAAAAGTGGAACAAACAAGCCCAGACAGGCAGCAGCACATTCACTGATGGCTTACAGATGCTATTGCGTAATGATCATGGGCACAAACAGACGTAAGTTAATTAAAAACGATAATGAGGAGAGTCTGAAAGAGGAAAAGCTTATAAGTGGAATGGCAAGTCAACAGTTGTCCCACACAAAGATACAGGATTGTCCATATTCTTTCACTGCGAAAAGATAAAGAACAACATGCTACCAAACAAACTGCTTGTGCAATTCAACTTCAAAAATTCACCAACAATCGCATATAATCAATAGAATCTAACCTATGTCTATTACGTAAAACCCTTTTCTTCCACTAGATGGTACGGCGAGTTAGATTTAAAGCCTGAACACTTCTTGAATCGCGCAAAACTCCTGAAAGCCTCATGAGGTGTATTTCAGCGCTTCAGTGTGAAGAAACTGAAGAGGAGCTGAGCTGCAGCACAGGCCCATGTGGATCAAAGCTGAAAGCCAGAGAGAAGGGAGCGAAAAAGAGAGAGACGCTCATTTGAAGAAGTGGGTAGTGATGGTGGTGGGGGAGGTACTGGATCTTAATAAAAATGGATGTGGGCAGAAGAGAGGTTGGAGCGCTGGGAGACGGAGATGCAGATCGCAGCCGTTTCCTCCTCTGGAGGCTGGAGCGATGCGGGAGGGAGGTGGGAGGGAGGGTGTTAGTTACAGCAACAGAGGGGATGAGATAATTTCCCTCGGCTCTCTGAAAGATGTGAGGAAATCTGGCATAATCTTAGAAGTATGTAAGATCCAGCTGGCTTGTGGAAGCGTTACGTGAGCGGTTAAGATTCGTTTTGATGAAGGTAGCTAGAACCACCGAAAAGTAAAAAAAAAAACAGTCTTTTCTTCTTAAATGATAACTTGTTTGTAAGTTTTCTGAATGCATGCGTGCAATCCGCAAAAAAAAATATACATCTACAACCATGCGAAAGCTTAAAAGCTAAAAATTCCTAATCCGACTCTGATGCAGAAGAGGAAAAACCTCAGATTCCTGCAGGCAAAGTGGTAAAACATCCAACCTGAGGCACACAGGATGCAGCACTAACTGCACTCATTTAGCCCCGGCGAGGCTGACGCTGGTGATGTAAGAGGATCAACCGCAGGGTCGGGACAGTCGTCTGGTCCAATGAGGCAGCGGTCATGGATACGGTCGAGAAAAAACTTTTCTGCATCCAGAGCAGCTGATGGACCCAAAGTGGCAGCAGTCACCAAGAGATTTCCAGCTCGCTAATGCATTTTTTTTTTTTTTCTTGTCGCCGAAAAGCTTTGATGGCACAGCCGTGAGTAGCTGAGTGGATAATTTTGACGATCTCGCCTCAGTATGTCACCAAAAGATACAATTTAGATTAAATATACTATTACTTTTACACTCATTAATAATTCCACTGTAGCCAGAAGCAAGACATCTGAAAGGACTTGTAAAAAAAAAAAAAAAAAAAAAACGACAACCACATCTTTCAGTGTCTCTAATGTATGAATAATCCTGGGCTAAAACCAACAGAAAAGCAAAGACGTGCTGCAAAACAACAATGATTTATGCGCCGTTTACAGAAAAACCCGCTGGCAAAAGCACAAACCGTCACGATCTTTGGCTGGAGCGAGGATTTTTCCCAGGCTAAACGGTGATGATAAGCGGTATTTGCTGCAGCGCTTTTTCTGTGTCCCAATCTTCCATGAACTGAATCTGAACCCACACTGAATCTTGGAACAGTGGGAATGTAAAGGAAAAAATTGATTTTTTTGGAAAAATAGGTGAGAAGCACCTTTTTTTTTGTGCATGGACTTCATTGCATCTTCCACGTTCACAGTGAGCGCCGACCATTTGTCGATCAACAGAACTCAGAACTGCGTCCGTCACTGATGTCGAGCATTGAGAAGTCATCGGCATAATGAAGAGGGTAATTAAGAAAACTGAGGTCCGGAAACAGCCCCAGAGGGTTTTTCCTATCGTGACACAGCAGGAAAGGAGACTGCAGCGGACGACGTTATTGGGAATTAAAAGAGTGAGTGACTAAAACTGCAGTTGTTTTCCATGAGAATCAGCTAATACCAGCTGCGTACAAACATCTGCAAGTACAGATATAAAACCTACATAATCATATAATCACAAGTTCCAACAAACAGACTGGATATCCGTACTTCTGAAGGTAAAGGGACTTCACACCTACACAGTATATTGCAATCAGCATGTGCAACACAAACACTGCAGAAGACTGGGTGAATTACAATACGTTATGTTAATAAAGGAATAATCATATTCACTGTGCATTCGCACTCCGCAAGCTCAAATAAATTAAATATGAAATAAAATTCAATTAGGTCACAGGAGTGTGCGCTGAACTAATTATATTCTAATCAACTCACACAGAGAGAAGGTTTATATGGAATAACTCGAGGAAACTCGCAGCAACATCCATCATTACGCCTTAATGCTGTGTATTGCTGTATCAACTTCTTATGTAACATCTTTGCACTGAGCAGTGCTCTTAGCGTCGTCTCAGATTGGTCGCGATAAGAGCTTTAATTATCAAACTGGCCTGAAATACAGCGAGCAGCCAGGTTGAATCCATCCAAAAGTCTGGGTTGACGCAAAGTATGAAGTTTGCTCTTCTTTAGCACATTTTTTCCTCAACTGTGCATGCTGCTGGAGCCATAACAATAAAACCGCAATATACTGTGCAGCCCTAAATCAACAAAGAAAAAGCCCGAATTTAAAAAAACCAGAAAGTATACAACCAAAAGATAAGACACTGTCAGACGAAGGCTACAATGCCTTCCACTGCAAAAACTCCTCTGAAATCTTAAAGTCAACATCTCTGTGCAGCTTTTGTTCCATTGTCAATATGAGTTTTCAATCGTTTGTATCTACATTTGAACATGGTCCAAACTCTTTTTGGAATGAAAGACCCGCATTCACGCTTCTTTCAACGTGAATACAACAGAGAATTGAAACGTGCGTCCGACGCTGTTGAGATTCTGGGCACAGTTCAATACGTGGATCAGGACGGTCTAAAAGGGGCGCTTGTTTCCAACAAATGGCCTCCTCTTTGAGATGCCAGGCGTGTTGGATTTGGTGTCCTAATTCATGTGTGCGAGAGGGCAAACTTGAGAGCGCCGCACACACACACACAAACAGTGACAAACACACACACACACACACACACACACAATCTTGTCTGATCATGTCAAAGAAGGCAGCAGTCCCAGGCCGAATCTGACACAGTTCTTTCACACAGTAAGCTTTTTATCCCGCTCGGACTCTTTTCTGCCTCAGCCGTCACTGGGCAGATAAACTACATTCAAGAAACTTTCAGAAAGCATCAGTGTTTGTAAGGAGAGTCTATTTTATTCAGCTTAACTCATTAATATAGGATGGAAGAAAAGCTGAAGAGGAGGATTTGCACAAACAGCAACACATTCATGCACCGACATTTAATATATTCAATTCATTTCCTCCACGGTCTCCGTTTAGGTCTTTTGAGGACTGGAGAAGCTCAGAGGTAGAATTAGTCTTAACATGTTATATTTGCTTGCAGAATCTGTGAAGCAACTGCAACATCACATTTAGCTGCAAGCTCCCAAAGTGTCGTGCTGACTTCAGTCTAAAACAGATCCGTCCACTCCCCGCCCATGAGGCGACATCAGAGCTGGACGAGCAGTGATGAGTCAAATCAAGTGTTTACAGGATGGATTCAATATGTCTGGTTTGCCTGATTTATAGGGTTTTAATCTTATTTCTCATTTATTAAATACATTATTACTAAAAAACACTACACATGACACTTAGCGTCTCTCAAGCTGCCATGTCTTTGGTGCTTTGTTTACCATGTTAGCCGTTTTCCCTTTTGTGAATTTGTTTAGGCCTTTTTTTTTTTTTCTTCACTGGATCCCAATTATCCGGCTTTTGTTCTTTTCCCCACTGCAGTCCTCCTCCTCGTTGGAGTCGTCACCACTTCTGGCTTCACCACATTAGAGCTGCCACTTTTCATCTTCTCTCCCCTCCCCCCCCCCACGATCAGAGCAAACCAAAACTAGACCATTCCTGCATGTTTATTGTGCTTTACAGTCAATTCGAGGCCAAAGTTTCCTAAATGCTAAGGTAACAAGGTTCACTGGGACACATCAGTGGTCATGTGGGATTTATGGCTCCTGTTCTGTTCTATATAACGCTTGTATTTGTTGGACTTAGGTCACCTACACTGTAATTACTTGTATTCCAACTCGCCAACGACGTTGCTGTCCTGTGACGGGCCAAACGGTCGACACAACGCGCTACCACATCAACGACTCCCCGCACACTAATGGTAGAAGACGGGAAATCTTCGCAGACATAACCTCCAGAATAAAACTGTTTACTCTATTACCTCTGCTGCATTTACTCCACAAGGTGGTAAATTTACAGGAGATGTCCGAAAGTCGTTTATATTCAAACAAAGTAGGATAAACACGCTGAAAACGGCATAAATAAGTGGTGGCGACGGGGGGAGGGATCAGAAATATTGCAGAACATTTGACGGGATGAGGCCCGCACGGGAAATCCGCACCGTCTGGAATCATCAGCCGGTCACTCAGAAAGCAGCTGATCCTGTTGAACACGCCGTCAAGTTCTTCCCACAGACCTAAACTACAAAAAAAAAACAAAAAAAACTGCTCTGCAAAAGGAGGAATTCAGCTCTGCAGTGGTGCTTCGCTGCACTTCAATCAGCAGTGATGAGGATCTTGTTAATATTCCCACCCAGGCGCTTCACGGTAATACTGAAAACCTTCTACTATAATGAATGAAAATTCAAAATGTAATCAGAAGTAAGCTCAATTTCTCGATATTGTCACATTTCTGCATGGCTTATTCAGCTATTAAAATTGTAAAATACCTTAATTTAACAGCTTTGGAGTAATTCAATCAATATGAAGTTCAAATTTATTGATTTTAGAAATTGGAGCAGGCAGCTGAAAACAGATAATAAAATTAAATGACTTCCTTGCGCTCAAACTTCAGATTTTGAACCATTCAAGTTATATTAAAACAGTTATCCAGTTTGTACATTGTGCCTAATGAACTGCTGTTCCTTTATGGCATATCCCCCAGTGCAAAAGCTGATTATATCAATGATATCTGTGTGAATTATGGATCTTAAATCACTCTGCAGGCTGCAGACAGCCGGAACAAGCAGACTAGACAAGTGAAAAACACCCAGGAGAAATTAAAGGTTGGAATCACGGCGGGAGCGGCAATAAATCACATTTCTTCTTTCATCTATCAGAAAATAAAGAGGCTTATTCTTTCCTGCTTTGAATGCAATAATTTTAACTGCAATTCAATGGAATTCAGGCATGTTAAAACATTTTTCCACATTAAAGGATAAAATGTCAGCGGACAGAAGAACGCCTGTGAAGGTTTTTGTTTAACGTTGCCGAACGCATGAAGGACGGTTTATAGAAACAGCAAAGAAATCAAAATTCACTCACACATAACACAAGATGGGTCAAAACAATGAAAAATGATACACACCAGAAATATAGTTTAAAAAAAAAAAAAAAAAAAAAAAACTTCCAAATGGAATAAAATTCTCAGTAAGAGGAAAATTTAAACCGAACTCATTTCAAGTCACAAATGTATTGTAGTTTGAGTAAAACCAATGGGTGGATCTGTAAAACTGATTAAAAATGCACATATTTCATAATTTACAGCTGCAAAATGGCATTAAATAGTAAAATACTTCACATTGGGTTTCAACAGTAAAGTGAGGAAGCACATCGGTGTTGGTGTCAACATACTAAAGGTTTGACGAAGGAGTGAAACATTTCATCATTACTGACACAAACTCAAACGTTACACAAAAACAATGTACTCCCGATGAGTGTTCATTATGTCATGTCAGTGAAACTGGTGAAAAACGGTGCAGGAACGCATCTGGGGCCACGTGCTGTCGTGCAAATATGAGTCGCGTAGTAGCAAAGCAGTGGTAGATTGCCGTAGGACTGAAACTGCAACACGGGAGAAGCGTGAAAACGTTTGTCACGTCTGACGAGCAGTGAAAACCCCCCCCCCAAAGCGAACTGAAATGTCAGGTCGGTCACCATCAGCGGGTCTGCCGTTACAGAGCTAACTGGTCAAAATGTGTTTATAAATCATCGAACGGACTGATCGGGTCCATCTTCCCCGTTTACACCGACCACGGCGCCGTGGTGGACAGAGCGGATACAGAGGGAAGTTCACGGCCCCTCGCCCCCCCCCCCCTCCACGCTGCCCAAAGGCCAATAACGATCCGTCAGAGGCAGCGCTCTCACTTGGCCTGTCCTATATTTAGCAGACAAAGCCTCATCAGCCTAAGTACTGAATTCAATTTCAAGGGACATCATTAATCTACACTCATAAATCATTCGGGCTATGCTAATGTGGCCGCTTCGTTCCTCTGAGCAGCATGTGGTTTTTCCGCGTCCCGGCTAAGCCCTCGCACTTTATTAACATCGCGTCCCCAAAATTCGGACGGCGCCGGCGTCGAACCTGCAGCCCTTTGAAATGTGCCCAGGTTTCCATGGAGAGCATGCACGGTGATATTCAGCTCTGCACTTTATTTTGTGGCCCCCTCCCACCCCCTCTTTGGTCGGTCTTTTGCATCACAATACCAGCAGGTTTCTCGCTCAGCCGCTGGTAATTAACAGCTGGATGAGAACAATAGGCTTCGTCAGGAGGGGGAAAGAGCATTAAACTTTAAGAGCCTGGTAAAGCGAATTTGCCCAAGAGTGGAGATCTGGAAAATAAAAGATGTTTCCCAGTCCTCAAGAATCTGAAGCGTCGTTTGAAATGCAGAGGTGTCAAACACACATCATACGCTCCAGCTTAATCTTCAGTGGTCTTCATCAGTAAAATAGTGCAATAATACATTTTAAATTCAGACTTTATAGTTTTTCTTTGTTGTGGTGCAGGGTATACATAAGGAAAAGGTCTACATGTTCAAAAAGCCAAACAATTACTACTGAAAATTATCACAAACTGAACATAAAGCAAATTTAATGAAACCTTGTGGTGCAAAATACAGTGAAATGTCCAAAAAAAAGTTCTACAGCTGTTGCGTTGTGCTTGTTTTTATTAACAGCATGTCCTTTCAGGCTCAGTGTCGAGTCCACTATGAAGACATTTGTGAGAATTCGGCTGATTTGAACTGTAATATGACACAATAACTTGATAATATATTGTTACATCGCTGAAGTAGCTAAAAGAAACCTTTGAAAAACGACAAACACTTTTCCTAGTTTGCATTTCAAATGGCCCAAACGATTACGCTATTGGCCAGTAATCGTTGCTCCAGCCATTTCATTCAAATCTGAGCTGGTGTCAGCCGCCACTGACGGATACAGCACATCTGAGCCGCTGTTGGTTCACAGCGCTGACATTCCTCCCAGACAATCGTCTCCCTGTGCGAGGCACTCGACGGCACAGCGGATCCTTGACATTTCAATCGCTGTCTGTCCGCAGGATAGACAAGAGACACTCGGGCCTGCTGGAAACAAGCGCAACATTCATTTTTCATCAACCCGACACTCTGGTCCAGACCAGTTCAGACCCAGTGCGTAAAGAGGAGAGCGAGACGTGAGGCAGAGGAAAACTACAGTGGTTCTCACACATTCATTTAGCCGAACAGGTCTGAGCTGAGGAGATCAGTGGAGACAAGCAGCCGAGTACTACCTGACAGACGTGTCAGTATTCCACTCAAAACAAAGCTGTGGTTTAGTGGTTAGAAGAGTCAGCGTGCACAATATCTAACCAAAAAGAATTTCTGTCCCAACTGATTCACAAAAAGTTAAAACAGTCAGTCAGGAAGTGGCCTTTTCTCACAGTACGAACAGACATACAGTATGTGATTTTTAGAGCAGCTCAACCACCTTTTGAAAAGTAATACAAGGCAAAGTCTATAAAGTTCACTTTAAAAGAAGGTCAGATTGTGAGTTTTAACTCAATCAAAATGAAAAAAAAAAAATTCAGTTTTCCATACTTGTGATGAGAGAGAGAGAAAAAAAACGAGGCCATCATGACTTTAGAACCCAAAGAGAACATTGTTCTGCTCCTGCAGACATTGTCTCGGCTGTGTGACCTCCCTGTTTATTATGGGAGAAAGCTGATGACTACCCAGTTATGCTTGGCCAGCTTAGTATAACTATCAGTTGACACTGTTTAAGTGTTGCTGAGGCTCAAGCCACAAAACTCCGGAGTAAATCCAACGTGAGACGACCTGAATGGACTTTCAAAAAAAACAAAAAAAAGAAGCACAAAGGTGAATGCTCCTCAGTGTTCTCAAGACAGGCAATGAGACTGTTCAGGAGGCAATCACTCAAATCGCTAATAACTCCAATAACACGGACTGTTGAGTTTCCATTTCATGCCAGGTGTTTTATGGTTTCATGAAACTGGAACACAAGGGAAGTTTCTCCAAAATAAAGTATTGCAGGACCGCTTAAAAAAAAAAAAAAAAAAAAAAAAAGATCTAAGTTTGGAATCGTTTAAGCTTCATTGAGGACAAATTACCTGGAATTGCACCGTTAACTGCAGTGACTCAGTTTCTACAATGGGTGTATTCTCCTGAAAACACACAGGCTTTCTTGGCCACTCTTCTGCAAAGACTTCAAATCTTCCTCAAATGAACAGTCTGCTGATCCAACTGGAAGCCCCGTCCCAGAGATGTGCAAAAACAACAATCCCCAAACGTTCTTTTTTTTTTCCCTCTCTTTCTCACAAGCTTCCTGGTCCTTCTTCCCCACACGAGTTTACATCAGCCGCTTTGTCTGTTTATGGAAGAAATTCTCCAGCTGAACCGAACGGGAGGAAAAAGTGACTTGACCTCAAAACACCACCCTGTGATGCAAGCGGCCATTAAGGGGAACTTCAAGTGCTGGTGATAATTTCTGAAGCATCCATAACCCATAATTGGCCGCTGTCAGTCTGCGCCTGGCCTAGTTTTTTTTCCCCCGGCCCGCCGGGGGATGCACACGACACACGACTTCGGTCGACGTGGTGCGGCGGCGGCCGGCGCTCGTCGGGCTGAACCCGAGCCAGAGTTCGAGTAAATCCGTTTCCATGGAAGTGTGTAATCATCGAGCTCTCTGTGTCAGTAAGTCTGGATCCTATTAACTCGGCCCTCCCCCGTCCTGGTCAAGAGTTCAACTCGCAACGCGTCACATTCGAGATAAGATCTTCAAATGGTCACTTTCTCCCATGGACCCAGAAACAGATTTGTGAGGGCAGATTGGGATTATCCAGATTGTCCAAACAACATATGTTTCAGCATCTAGTCATATTAATATACAGCTATTAGACTGGCCTGTATTTGGTATTTTGTGGAGGTTCATGTTATGAAGCCAGAGCTGAAATATCAACGGATTGACATCCCAAATGGTAAAAAGTCAAATGATTCAGCATTTTTTTTCCAATATTTTCCTTTCAAAAACAGCCAAATGAATCTTAATGTGAGCCTAAAACCAAAGATTCATCATTCAGATTATTCAGCCATCCTAACAATACCTGTGCCTGTTCGGCTCCTCGAAAATAACTCCAGGAATTTAATGGTCGATCCCCGGAGGACACGAGCAATTCAGCTTTCAGACCACTTCTTTAAGCCGTCGTGTCCAGTGGGGCCACTTGTGCGCTAATGTCACCCGAACACGTCCGCTGACAAAGTGCTCACAAGCAGCTGCAAACAGCCACGTTATTCGAAGGCGTCCCCCAAGAGCCTGACGTCACAGAGAGGAGCATAATGTGATAATCCGCGTCCAGTTGGGACGAGGATTACTCACACATTTTTGGACGGCCTCTCGTCAAGGGCATTCGTGGAAGCATTTGGTTGCGAGCAGCAAAAATATGAGATTTATAAATAAATGTGTTAAGTGTGCAAACAAAAGACTCATGAGAGGGTGCGACTGCCGAGTTACTCGGCTTGGAAAAGTTGCAACGCAACTGGACACCGGCACCAATTGCCATGGGTTATATGAGGTGACTATTATTGTTCAACACAGAGAGAAGTCATTTTTCTGAAGAATAATGACACATAGAAAAGATTTGCATCTGAAGTATTCCGATGAGTTGTGTCAGATCTGGAGTCAAGAGAAATTCTCCGACACTTTATGCAGCAACACCGATTACCTTCGTCCAGTGAAGGCGGTTAGCATCCTGGAATTTGACAATTATCTTATTTAACAGTATAATACTGATATACAACAGCTCAAATCAGCATTTCTTGAATGTCCTTGTAAGTGGTTTAAGTCATGACCAGAATTCCTTATTAGGGTTGATGCTACTGGTCAAATTAAAAAGTCAGTAGATCAAATAAGATTTTCTTTCCTCAATTTTGTTTCTGTCCTTTTTATATCAGACATACTTGGAGTGACTCCAGCAAAACTGAATAAAAAATAAACAGAATTTATTAATTGGACCTATTATCAGATCATTTTCTAAGTACACACTATTGCTCCAGCTTTGGTATTCAGTCCTAAAAGGGTCTTAGAGATCCATGAGGATGACATTCATTCCACGGCTTCACTGCTAAGACACTTCGGCCTAGCAGTGGATGTAAATGACCACACATGTGCACAGTCGCATACCCTTCCAGGGAGGATAAGCTTCTCGTTTATGCGCTGGGAGGTTGTGAAATGTAAAATAGATGCTTGGATCAGCGAACTCAAGTCTTGTTCTGATCATCTCTGCGTAAGAGTGCATACCTCCCAGAAGGTAGAGTTCCCCATAAATCTCACCACAGTACATTCGATTCTACAGTTTGAAAGTTTCTTTGTTAAGTAACGGTCTGAACTTGCAGAAATATTGTTTAGCTTTCTGTCAGGATTCCTCTGCTTTGGGTACTTGTGCTTCTTACGCAGACTTTTTGCATTACAGACCATTTGAGGAATTTGGGCATTGTTAACCATTACAGTAAACACTCCTGGATAACAGCACAAGCTTAACTTCTGTAATGTAAATGAACTTCAAAAGGGGGGCAGCAGCTTTCCCACCATGGTAGAACTCTGCTCTCCGTTTTTTTTTTTTTTACAGCCTCCCACTTCACGTTGCTCCCTTTCTGTCTCTTTTAGCCTGAAACAGCTGCTCTCCTCTGGTAATAGCTCGATGCCACGTTCACTGTCCTCTTGGGAAAACCCCACTGGCAAATGACAAAAGTGGCATTTTTCATTATTATTTCATCAGCATTGTGATGCCAAACCCAGATAAGGATAACAAGTCACTTGTGTGAAGCACTCAGAGTTCAGGAAAGAAAATTCTGTGCTAGAAAATGAGCAAAGAGCCACTGATGCAGTGGATCAAACTGTGGTGTTACTGAAGAGCTTTGAGTATGAATCTGTCCTGGAGCTTTCCTGCGTGATGTTTGCATGTTCCCGCTGTGCTGGTATGTATTCTCTCAGGAAGCTGTAGCTTCCTTCAATGTCGCACTGGTTGATTGGGCTGGTTTGCATATCTTCTGGGTGGAGAGACCCGTCTGGCTGTCATAGGAATGGATGAATGTTGTGAATCAAGATGCTCAACATTACATTTACTTGCATATTCCTTGAAAAAGAAACATTACAATGTATTATAAAGTTTCTGTTATTGTAATGTTACCTTTCACAATGACTATATCTCAAGAAATTATGTTGCATTCACACTCTGAAAATTAAAATTGACAGAATTTTAAATGTGAATGAAAATTTTGATTAATCACAGTTAATTCAAGGAGGAATCCTTAACAAGAAATGACAAACTGGAATCAACAGACTGCTTTGATGTATGTGTAATGGAAAAAAACCAACAGGAGGAACGCTGTCCCGTCACAGCTGCTCTGAATGGGGCCAAGAGAAAGAGCACTGCTCTTCGGAAGGACAAATCTTGAAGCACAAAGACATCAACATCACCTGATTAGTCCAAAGCGTTCATGGAGAACCTTCCCCGTCTTGATGATTCTCTCAGGAATCCTCACAATGGCTCAATCCACTGTGCCTTCCATAGACTCCTTTAGGAAATGAAAACGCTGTGCCAGGTCATGTTTTAGGACATTTTTCACAGTAGCTTGGTCAAGGGCAAAGTCAGCGGCCCGGGGATCATCAGCCAAGCTTTTAATCCTGCACTGTGCTCGTTTTGGAAGCAGGAACCCCTGGCTGGTACAGCCGGGTGACACGAGGATCAAACAGATGAACTGTAAAATTATTAGGGCTTATGACCCGACGTGAGGTAGATCGACGGCACCTATTCTGACGGCGCGCTCATGCCTTAAGGTTTCTCTGGCTCTAATTAGAATGGAATTGAAAATGGCTAAAATAAGTCCAACACTGACTTCTTTCATGGGCTCAGCTCTGCTGGTTGCACTTAAACGACCTGAGATTGCTACCTTGAGTCATTTCACATGATTCAGTACCAGGAAAAACTTAAATGGAATTGCTTATAATGGGCAGAGATATTGCAAAAACACGCTATTATTAAAATAAAGTGCTCAAAGTAAGTCTGGCATGAACACACCCTATGAACAAAATAATAAAGAAATGTTTGGATCATTCGAAAACATGCAAGCGCTTTGGAAATTCCCTCATGGCAACATCGTTAACGCGATTCTCACATGAGAAACCACTGGGAAAAACAATTTTATTCTAATGTACGTGCATGCAAACCACATAAAAGTTCAGTCTGCTTAGTTTTAAATGGCTTTGCTGCAATGCTATCGGTTTCCTGCTGGGATGCTCAAGCAGAAACAAGTATTTAAATTGACACATGCCACAGAATCAAACCACCACGAAAGACTGGTCGACCAGAAAACCCCGAAGAAACATTGACAAATGGGATTAGTCATTAAAAATGTGGTGTGTAACAACACCATAGTAAAGAACCAGGAATTAAACTTGTTAACTTTGTACACTTGCAATAAAATGTTTAAGACTTTAACAATTAAACTTTAAAGATTCTAACAATCCAAACGCAGAATTTGAGGGAAAAAAAAACATGAATAAATATCCTCAAAACTCTATGGGAATGGCTAGTGTGACGTCACAAGTCACTTCCGGGTCCAAGGCTTCCAGCGCGCAATGTAAACACAATGGCTGTTGCCAAAGAACAGGTCACTTTTTTCATGGTAACGGTGAATTTTGCTGACTTTCCAAAGTTAGTGAAGAGAGGTTTAAATCCTTACAACTCAAACCGAGTTGTAATTGTTTCTGTGGTGACAGGTGGAAGTCTGAAATGGAAAGTACAGGCTTCAATGAAAAACAACATTTACGAGGTTGAGGTGAGTGATTAAGGGGCTAGCTAGCATTAACAAGAGGGTGTCAGTTGTCGCATCATGCTGTGTAACTTAACTATTAATTAATTAGCTATGTTAGAATTGGGTTCTGTCTGTCTGCGGTTTGTGGACAATTTACAGTTTATTCTAGAAGTGTCATCCAGGGAAATAATTTTAAACCAAACCTCAAACACGCCATAAAGCAGAAGCAGCACACATTCAGTACAGGTTAAAAAGTAAAATAATAACAACAACAATAATAATAATAATAATAATAAAGCCCTTACAGAATATCTAATAATATCCCCCCTTGTGGGATTAATAAAGGATTATTAACTTTGGATAACTCCGCTGGTCCATCCTGCCACGGAGAGGAGGCAGTTTTAACAGTGAGAGAAGACACACAGCTGCTGCAGAGCAGCTTCAGATCCAGCGGGGGAAACGCTGCTGTTCAGCCCTGAAAAGATGTGGGACTTTATTTTGTCCTGTGCTGTTTTACACAATATTGTACTGGCCGATAGAGTTACTTTTGATGCGCCGGCGCCACGAGAGGAGCTGATGTGGGAACCAGCAGGACCTGAAGAACCGCGACTGACACGTAAATAAACTCTAAAGTTTAGCAAATTATTTATTTAATCAGTGATGTGAAGCCAGCAGCCTCGAAAATAATATTAGCTAAAGGGAGATTAAATACAGACAGAGGACGTTTAGCCAAAAATTTTATTTAGACTTCTATAAATTGTCTTTAATTAATTTAAGCAGCACCGGGAGCGGGGGGCACGCACCGCCCTCGTGGACTGAGTCCCGGTCCGCTCCGTCCTGTGTCCTGCTCGGTCCGGGGTCCTATTCAGAACCGGGTCCGGTGCTGAGTGTGTGTGTCTCGGTGGGACCGTCCCGCTGTGGGGAGGAGACCTGGCTACGGTGCTGCTGCTGTCTGGCTCTGTGACATCAATAAATGAAACAATAAAAATCTGATCTATATAACGTGACTCCGCCTCATTATTTGTAATATCAGTAAAAATAATATAATGATGTAATATCGGAGGAAAGCAGTAGTAGGAAATGGTTTTGTTGACATCGTTCCTGTTGTTACAACACGGGACACAGCACTGCACCATCGCACCTTTGGACACGGAAGTGACGTATTCAGCTTCGATGACGTAGCTACTAGCCATCCCCATAAAGTTTGCATCAGTCTCCTGAAAACCAAACTCTCATCAGATTTTGAGTGTTCTTTTACACAGCAACGGTGCTCAGAGCCACAGAAAGTGAAAATTTTTGTAATATTCGCATCTCAAAATTAATATCCAGACACCACCACAACAGCCAAATATTCAGGTCCAGCAGCCATAGTGCAGAAAATAGCATCAATTTGTGATAACATGAAAAATTAGCAGTAGATGCTAAGGCCATTTTGGTCAAAGGGACTGTGAAAAGCTAATTCTGAAATATTGTAATAAGCTTAACTGACGAATAGCATAAGCTAAATAATTCAACGGCAGTTAAATACACAAATAAATCTAACAATAAGTGAAAGAAAGGTCACAGCACTGCCACCTAGCTGCCAAAGGTGGAACTGAAACAACATTCGATTGCATAACATTGTTTTTCTGTAAACATTTCCACATGGACCAACACTTTGTGCCCTTAAAAGTGCGCGGCATTGTATTTCCACAGAAACAAAACGGGTCCAGCTTCAGGAGCTCCAGTTTTTTCTTTGAAGACATTTCAAGTGGCAAACAGTCTAATCAGTTGGGGAATGACCAGAAGAGCTGCACTTTAACTCTCCCACAGCAGCCACTCGTGCATATCTCCGGGCTCCGCCGGCCATCAAAGCCCGCTGCACACTAATTAAAAACGGTCATTTGTGTAATGGGTTGTGTAATATTCTTGAGCAGCGTGCAGCCCACAGGCATAACGGGATACGTTTAAAAACAGACCGACGTATTGAGCCAAGTTGGTGACAGTGATGCATGAACATTTCTGAGGTTCACCCTCCATTAAAGCAGTCACGATCCGAGATATTTATACAGGAATCATACTTGATCAAACACGTTTTCCTTTGACATCTGCCGGTGATGAAAGGAACCTGCAACAAGAGCACCGAGAGATTCCTAAAAAGCCAGAATACAATTCAAATGCGTCTTTCAGCAGATGAAGCTAAAACAAACCAGGCTCCAGCATCATTCAAAAAGCTGTCGGTCTTATATTATCCCATCAGAACGATTTGTTCTTGGAGTGCCGTTTAGCGGAGGTTCCCAGGATTTCTAAAAGTAGAACGAGGGTTTACACTGATCAGGCTCCTTTCATGTGGAACCAGCTTCCAGTTTGCTTCTTTTGAAGTCCGGTCTGAAACGCTCCTATTTCATAAAGCTCACGGTTGGAGTTATGTCTCTCACATGCAGTGTGCCTGCTCTCTCTGCATCTTCCTGATCTGAGCCTCAATCCACAGCTCACCACTGTCTCTCCAGACCAACAGCAAGCACCTGCTGCTATTGCCTGACACCGGCCAAGGTCGTGTTGAATCTATCTGCCGCAGCCGTTCGCTGTGAATACAATAGGCTGAGGTGCTCAACAGGAAAACTATATCTTTGTGAAACTGAACAAATGGTTCAGACTCCAATTCCCCCTCAGGGAAGGCTCAGAAAGGAGTTAAATCTCCAGTTTTACAACATCTTGAGGGTTTCGGAGCAGTGAACATCCAGACAGTTTTCCAGTCAAGGGTGCCATTTACAGTGCTCGCAACAGTCACAGTTAAATAGGTGAAGATATGTGACACATCTATGGAAGGAAAAAGAGCAGTGGAGGATAATCAGGCCCCCGTTTTCTTCTAATAGTCAAAAATCTTGAAGTTCTCATCCTCACAGCTCCATCCTCCTAATGCCATGGTGGGGAGCCGGCTCCGAGCCTTCAGAAGTGGACTGTTCTTCAGACAGGAAGCATTCCTCTGTAATGACAGAGGAAGGTCCGCACAAACAGCGAAGTCGGAGAACACCCAACCTAAATTTGGTCCTCTTATTAAAGCAGGAGTGTGATCTTCAACACAACACGCATCCAGAGTCGGGAGCCGTCAGCTCAGATGAGCTGACTAACGGTGTTTGTGAAGCACTTTTATTTTATGGTGGGCGAGTAGTTTCTTACCAGCTGTTTTTTTTAAATATTATTTTACAGACTCTCAGTGGCCTCGTTTTCACAGCTCATCCCACTCTAAATACAAGCAGTGAATTTCAGCTTTATAGGTCTTTTACAACTGCAACAATCACAGAGTGACAAGCTGTTACAGAGCTTCAAAGGTTGTAAGAGCTGCTTGAATTTCTCTGTCGGAATCAGTCACTGAATTTGCAGATATTAACAAAACGGGGCTGATTTTGTTTTGACAATGACAGCAGGCTGGAAGGTTGTCAACATGTTCTAACATCAGGTGGGCTTCCTCTGGCTGTCGCCGGAAAGCTCCAGGAAGGAGCAGCGGGAAAACTTCCCTCCAACATCATTCCTTCCATATATTGAAAAGAAATATGATCTTAAGCAAAAAGTTTAACTTAAAACCGTTTCGACCCTTTCCATGCTTGTTTTTACATACAATGAGTAAAGTTGCTTTTTCTTCTGAAACAAACGCAAAAGGGATACCGTACTTATTCACTTGAAACATTTTGTAAATGCTGTGTTATCGCTGCACCCCGGGATTCGAACCGGGCTCCCAAGTCTTTTCCAAAGGCTACGGTAAGGACTGAAGTTTTACAGAGTGGAGGGAGAGTTTCTCAGTCAACCTGCCAGCAGCAGCAGCAGCAGGAGGGAGTAGATCCTCCACTCTTCTGTCTGCTCACACTGAATTATTCAAACCAGAGGAGGATACGGTATGACTTCTAGGTCAGTTTCATCACAGCAAAGAGGAACCAGCACAAAGTTAAGGGGGGGGCAAGGCTTTAATAATTCATCCAATCTGAAGGGCTGCTTAAAAATATTTGTACCCAAAAGAATCCACAAACCTCAAAAGCTCCTCAAAGTGTCCAAATTTACAGTCCTGATCAAGATTAGAGTGACAAAGCATCAGATTATTGGAGACACCGGGTTAATCCGCCGCCTTGTACGGTCTCACCTGATCTAACGGGAACTCTGCATCGGTTCAAAGGCTGTCTGCGGCTCCCAACACCGCCACTGCAACAGACTTTTCTTTCATCTCAGAGATTTATGTGCCAGGTTCCTGCCTATCCAGCAGTCAGCTGGAGCTCCAGTTTCCCTCCCTCTCTTCTTGCAGGGCCTGCCTGATGCCTTGCCTGCACGCTCAGCCATGCAAACTGCAAAATGCTCCCCTAAATCCACATTTAACATCAGATCCATCATCTGAAACGTAAAAGCTTGGGTCCTGACTGCCCCCCCCCCCCCTCCCCCCTCCCTGTCTGATTGCTCTTTTCTCTCATGTGCTTGCACAAATCAAGCCACCACGAGGAACTCATCCAAACTGAATTCCAGGCTTTGCTCCTGAAAAAAAAAACACACATTAAAAACTTGCTTTTGCGGCGTTTTTGCACAGAAGCATCTGACTGCAGCCCCACTTCTTCTGCAGGCTGCCGGCTAACTGGCTAGTAGGCTAATCTCTGCTGTGCAACTTTCCAGAGGAGGACTTCCAACAGTTTGCAATCCAAAAAAAAAACAGAGTGCGTGTGCGCGCTTCACGCGCTGGAAACTCTCCATTTACCCTCTCAACTTTGAGGCTGCCGTTATCCCGGAGGAAGGTTTTTTTTTTTTTTTTTGTGGGTTTACAAACACAAGAGCCACAATGGCGGTGCGCCTTTCTTTGAAAGCAGCAACACACACACGGCGATTACGCACACGCAGCGCGCGCGCCTCGCGCAGGAAAACAGGGCAGACGGAGAAGCGGCGCACAAAACCCGGCACTTCTGCACGATTCCCCCGCTCCTCCGCGCATCCGTGCGTAAGTTTGCGCCATGTTGAGGAGCCTCCACCAGGAAAACAAAAGCTGCAAAGGGAAACAACACAGGAAAAAAAGAAAAGAAAAGAAAAAAAAAAGTGTCCGCCGTCACTCACCTTGGCGATCGCTTTCTTGTATCTCATGACAGCCTGCTGGATGAGCGCGTGCACTTTAATATTCCCATCCCCGCACGGAACCACCACCCGGGTCCGGCCAAAACACACCGTGACTTTCATGGTTCAGGATCCCAGATCTTCCCCGGATTCGGGGCAAAACCGACAGGAGGAAGAGGAGGAGGAGGAAGAGGGAAAATCCTGGTGGGAGCCCGACAGGCGCATGGGTTTGAGCCGGTTCTGCTATTCCTTCAGAGAAGACACGACTGGAGCTCTTTCCGCTTCTCCCCGCCGGACGACATTGTTTTCTGTGTTTCCAGACCACCTGTTTAGCTGCTCCTCTCTCTCTCTCTCTCTCTCCCTCTCTCTCTCTCTCTCTCCCTCTCTCTCTCTCCCTCCAGCTCGGTCACATGCTGCGTTCGCTTGCCACAGGGAGTGTCGGAAATAACCACATCACTGAATCATTGCTCCACTTTCAAATTCTTTTTTTTTATTGTCCTTAATGAATAGATTTTATTTCCTCCGTCTCTTTACCATGGTAATATACTACCTCTATATCTAAGTTTTAAATCTAAAGAAGATGTGATTTGAATTTAACTCACATAATGACTGGTTAGAGAAGCAGATTTGCTATTGAGACCACACAGGTTCAATTCCCACAGCAGATGGGTCACCACTGTGCCTCCCTGAGCATGACCCTTGACCTCCAGCAGCTCCCTGGAGCAACCTAATGTGGCTGCCTGCTGCATCATTGAAAAAGATGGGTAAATGTGGAAAAATGAATTTCTCCCCAAGGGGATGAATAACGTATGATTATGTATGAAGTGAACATAAATCATACTCATAAACATAAATCATGAGAGTGAGGGCCAGGAGCGGATCCAGAGGATAAAAGCACATTGAAAAGTAAAACTCATAAAAATCAAAGTTGTGAGAAACTTTTATCTTTGATATTTAGACCAACGAGTGGTGATAAACTTTTTAAAAGTTTTGTAAGTGAGTTTATTTGTCTTTCGAAGCAGGCTGCATATGACTTGTGTGATGGTTGTGTAGTGATAAGTAGCGTAGTCTCACAGTGAGAAGGTCCCTTGGTTTGACTCCAGGCTTGTCATCTGGAAGTTTTTCGTCACACAGGTGCATGTTTGTGGTGAATGGATGATACTGAGATTGGTCTGAAAGTGAGTGTTTCTGTCTTTGTCCTGTGATAGAATGGATAATTTATTGAAGTTTTGAGTTTTCTGTCTTTTTTATAACATAATGACATGTGACAACTGGACTAAAGTATTGGTATGACTAAACTCTAAAGACAGAGGGAAATGGAGAGTGGTTGATCACATCAGTCTGATCCTGAATAAGTTTTTTTAAACCAATGCCTTTTTTCTAATATGTAATTTATGCCAAATTAACTGAAATTGAGGTATTTTGTACTTTTAATTAATTGTGATTAAACAACAGTGTGTTTACTTGTAAATTACTTTAATTTAGCCAACACTACTTGTACTTGAGTACAAACTCTGTTTCTACCTGAAAAAATAAATACATAAACAGGATATTTCTACTACATCTTGAAAATGTGAAACTACAATTCCAGCATTTGTGTGTTTTTAATTGTTACATATTAATACTCCCACTTTTTTTAAAACGAAGTTTGATGCAATTTTAAGGGCGCTAGAGTTTCCCAGCAACACCTGAACGCATCATTGGGAAATTGGATGCTTGTGTTTTCAGTCTGTCTCCACACTGTGGTCAGTTTGGGGAATTTCTCAGTGTTCTAGATGCAGATCAGAATAGATTTTTAATTAAAGGCACATTGATTGTAAATATATCAAACTGGAGCGACAGATTATTCAAACACTCTGTTTTTACAAGGATGGAAAGTTGTGAAGACTTTATTCCTTCTTTGGGCTGAATTAAAGTTAAGACTTGTGTTTGGCTTTGAAGACAGATTTAGGATTAGGTCAGATTAGGTTCGCTGATGGAAAATCACCTAATAAGTAATTAAAGACCTCACAAGTGCAGATATAAAGCTAAACAAGTACGCTTATTAGAGACTGATTGTTTTTTGTTTCATTTTAAAAAAAAAAACCTTCACAATGACACTTTGCAGCGCTTGTTGCCTGAATGCAGAAAAGGCACAAAATGTGCATGGGTGGAAAAAAAAAAAAAGCCCAGAAAGTCTGCTGTCTAAGTTTCTTTTTTAGTGAGAACAAGAAAAGAGAGGAGAATTTCTGGGTTTAAAGTGTGTGGTAAGCGTGCGTGTGGTTTGAAATAGCCGCTCGGTGACCAGCGCTGGCCTGCAGCCGGGAGCCTGTTTTAACTCTGGAGCACAGCTGGATCAAACCAGCAGCTGCAACCTCAGCAGCTGCAGCAGCACATTAAGACTCATCACCTTCATACCAGCACACTTATTTATGGACCGTCAGAAGATTCAGACTTGTTCATGTATTTATGTTCAGTAAGAAATAAACAAGTGTTCAACAGCTGCATCTCATCCAGACTCCTGAGTATCTTAATAAAGTTTTACTTTATTCATTCTCGTTTTTTGTGCCTTTCTCAATAGCTTTTTTTTTTCATAATCTTTATGGCTTTATTTTCAAGATTCTTAATTGACTTGTTTGAAAGTACTTCCTCTGTTTCTTTGTAAAGTACTGTAAATTCCCTTGTTCCTGAATGCAGCTGCATGAATAAATGTGCCTTGCCTAACAGATACCCAGTAAAGGTGTGATCACAGTAGAAAATAATTACATAATCATGGTTCCATTGTGTGTTTGTGTGTGTGTTTAAAAAAAAAGGCAAACATCAAATATGAAATAAATCACACACACACACTCCGACATTACATTTCCGTGAAATGAATACTTTGACACTGATGCCAGTCAAAAAATATGTGATTAAATTGATATAATACACACGAGAACACTGCTGCTGCTCAATCTGTTGATTGTTGCATTTCACTTGAAATTATAAAAAAGTGTTTAAATCTGCACCTGAGCAACAAACTGTCAATAAGTCATATTTTAAATGCATTTTATAATTAGACAGTAGTGCTCATTGGTAAATTGTTCATCAAGATCAAATGAAATATTTGTCTAATATAGAGACTTTTTACATTAGAAAAGATTAAATTTGTGAATTTGTAATGAGTGTGATGCCTGTCCAACTCAGAGCTGAAGTAATACCAGGGAAGAGGTTTTACCCTTTACTACTTGGATTAAATTGACTGTGAAATGTTACAGTTTTAAGCTGCAAATGCCACATCGCAGCTCTTTGATGGTATTACCAGCGTGTGATTGTTTTCCCGCCTTCATCTCGGGCTAATTTCGTGCTAAAGAGCTGTCTGGACCAGGTCACACACGGACCCCCGCTGGCAGGCCTTTGTGCCACCCGAGGGTCCCCCTTCTGCTGCTGGGATTCTACCATCTGGAGGAGGAGGAGGAGGAGGAGGAAGGCCAGGGGAGTTATTACCACAGCTCAACAATGCTGGGGTGTCAAACATGTTTTACTTCAGGGGCCACATACAGTCCAGTTTCATCTTGAGTCAGTCAGACCAGTTAAATATAGAGATGTGGTAACTCTTGAATATTTTTTTTATTGTAGCACGTGATGAAAGTGTCAGTATTAACAATTACTACCAAAGATTATTGAAATTTTTAGACAAATCCAATTTTAACAAAGCATTCAAGTGCAAAATACAGTGAAATGTTGAAAAACTGTCTACTACAGCTGCTGTGTTGTGCATTTTTTTACAGACTCATCCTGATAGCTTGGATTTGAGCTAGCCGGTTAGCTTTCATGGCGGCATCACTGAAATCTCAGCTCGAATCTCAGTGACAAGTCGTGTCCACTACTCATAGGAAATTTGTTCGAAAATCTATGTCTTCTTTGAGATTTTTTACAGTTTGCCTGGTGGTTTTCAATGCATGCACACACACTTTAACACTGTTGGACACAGCAGTGCAACCTTTCATTGGACACACATTTAATTATAAACTGAAAATTTCAATCCAAGAATGTCATAATAGAGTAAATATGTGAGCAAGTTTTAATTTGTGTCCCTTATATGGCAAATAATATGATTTAAACTGATAAAATTGGATAAAATTGACTGGAATTACATAAATTATACCATTTCGAGCTAAAAAAAAATAGTCTGAATTTAATTATTTTTAATATATTAGTAGATGAACTGACTGAGAGGAAAATATTCTTTCAGAAAGCTTAAAATCATAACTTCCATTTCAGTCTCTGGAATATAGAAATTATATTGCATAATCATCTTTTATTGACATCACTTTATAGAAATCTAAAATACTTTTTTACACTGTCTGTATTCTTGCTATATTGAGAAATGCATTTATTCCAATTCAATTCTTTTCTTTTTTTTTCTCTCTCTTTCTTGTTTCCTGGACTGTTGCAGATTAAGACAGGCTGGTCCTGCAGCGTGGAGCTCTTTGATAACAGCAGGGGCAGTGTTTGAACAGTGTGACCTCTCCTGGCACGCAGGAGGACAGATGGTGGCTCCGGGGTCAGCTGGGGTCACATCTAAATACAGCAGAGACTCTGTAACACGCGGTTATATCGGAAGAAACGATAACTCAAAAGCCTGTGAGATTCACAGTGCTTGCAAACAAATCCTGTGGATTAAAATGGGAAAATACAGCTTAGCTTTAGCTCTGGTGTCGATTTAGTTCAATCGTGACCGTCTCCAGAACTATTCAGAAATACTACGTTCAGTGATGTAAAATCAAAAAATCAAAGGATAGTGAGGATTCTCAACCCTTAAGACTGCAAAAAAGATAAAAAAATAAAATAAAAATTACAACATTACAAGGTAGAAAATGCACTTTAATGCAGATATTTTCAGATGTTGTAGCTTCTTTCCAACACTAGATGGCAACACAATCCTCTGCTCTACAAATATAAAGACTCACCAAAGAATACTGCATATTATCGTTTTTTATAATAGATAGAGAGATAGATAGACAGATATTGTCAGGTATGTTTAGCATACAAGGAATTAGTTTCTGTTTGGTTTTTGGAGCAGCATTAATTAAAAACGAGACTACATTTACATGCAAATACTGTTTCTTCAGCATTTACATGAACTGAAGACATATCAGTTTTCCAAAATTAATGGACATGCAAAACGACAAGATAGTCAGAGGTGACCTATTTACATGTGTGGTAAAGTGTGGCTGGGCATCGGATTGATCGATCTAGAGTAGAGAGGAGTTAAAATCGGGACTCATTCATGACAAAAAAATGCTGTTGGCTTTGGGGTCATATTTATGTTTGTTGTGATCTAAAAGAAAACACTTTTGTTTTCGTTTTCTTACCACTTGGTCCAAACTGATGCAACACGGTAAAAATCGACTGATGAAACACGAAATGTTGATTTATTTCCCCACGTTGGTGTATTTTTTTTTTTTTTTTGAGTTTTTAGAGTTTGTGTTTTTAAGAGTTTAAGACGTCAAAATCGGTCGTTTGTGCTGCGTGCCGGCGTCTCGGTGCGAACACAGAGCGACGGGGGAGTGAACGCTCTCGCTCTCGCTCGCGCGTCGACACTCTTCGACGTTAAACCAACGGACTCGTCGGTCGGACATTTTCGGCACAGCGTCATCAGCGCTGACGTGGAAACTACGTGAGCGCGAGGCACCGCCGTCCACCCTCGCTGTCATTAGTGACGAGTCCCGCGACGTAAAGCTCCGGTAAGTCGCTGCAAAGCCGTCACATTTCAGGTCCGTGGGAGCGGAGACGACGTGAAATAATAAACACAAGAAGCAACATTCTGCCAACACGTCCAGTGTCAGAACATGGTTGGTTTGGGTTGGGAGGAGTCTTTTCTCAAGTGCTTCAGGAATAAAGGCCATTAACTTCAACTCAAAGAGCAAAACGAGCAGGGGCGGGTCCTGACAGTTTGTAGCAGGAGGAGGACTTTCAAGAGGGCACCCAAAACTAAAGTATACGAAGTTTGTTTGGTGTCATATTTACTCACATTACTTGAATTATTTCTCTTTGCAAATAATTCCCACCTTTAAATATGAGGAACCAGTGCAGAAATGCAATTCATGGGTCTTTTAAAAGGTTCACGGCATACTGTCTTTGTCTTGGTACAGTTAATTTACATTAATTTCTTTTACTAATGCCCAGGACTGAGGTTGAGTTTTATAGGCCCTGTTTACACCGCATCATCTCAAGTGAAAACATGTTTTTTTCTTTTTTTGGTTCAGGAAAGCAACATTTTTGAAACAATATTCATTACCACGCAAATGGCAGAAACATTGAAAAGGCTATCGTTAGTATGTTTGGCCACTAGTGGGTGCTGTTGGTTGTTTTTGAAATAAAACCACACAGAGAACAAAACACTATTAACTAAGAAGTTGGATCGCTGTTAGGACTTTCAAAAAGTTCCATTTTGGGAAGCATTTTCAAAAAGTTGCATTTCCAGTGGCTCCGAGCACAATTGTTGAATAAAAGGGACATTGGTTCCTTTAAGACCAGTATCTGGGATTAAGGGTTTTTTTCTTGATTTTGTGCTTGAGTTTGCGCTCTGATACTGCGGTATATAGTGATTACAGCTGTCAATATATTAAGGCTGTTTAATTACGTAATTGTACATTGTTTGTGACAAAAAAAGAAAAAATAGATAAAGTAGAGAATGGGTTGCACAGAGTATGTCAAATTTAACAATATCAGCACATGCAATAACACAAAAGACTGACTGAACTGTGATAAATTCTTCCTATGTTCTGTGCATTCTTGCAGTGCAAAGTCAAACTGGAGGAAAGAGAAATCAGGAGTTACATAAACTATATATACCAGGCCAATTTGAATGGTGTTATCCTTTAAAGGTTGCAATATCCCGTCGTCGGCTCACGGATTGGAGATGTCTGATGATGTGATGAACCTGACTGAAGCCTTTGTTTGGTGTTTCCAGGTGACTGGTGATGGATGCGTCTCAGCTAGACAGCAGCTTAAACGAGTCTGTGACGGACGCAGAGGAAGACCTCAGCGACACGAGTCCGCCTGCTTCCACTCAGGTACACACACACACACACACACAGTGTACACTTGTTAAAATATGACTAGATTTTACTGTGTTTACTGGCATTAATGCAGTGATTTGTGTCCGCAGGAGTCTGTGACCGCTGAGTCTTCCGATGTGACTGTTGTTCAGCTACCCAATGGCCAAACGGTCCAGGTCCAAGGGGTCATCCAGGCCCCTCAGCCCTCGGTCATACAGTCGCCACAAGTCCAGACAGTTCAGGTGAGGATTTATGTAAGCTGAGGCAGCTCCAGGTTAAAGTTTCAGTGATTTTGTGGTGTAACTAAAATA
The DNA here is from genome assembly GCF_902148845.1 of Salarias fasciatus. Taxonomy (NCBI): domain Eukaryota; kingdom Metazoa; phylum Chordata; class Actinopteri; order Blenniiformes; family Blenniidae; genus Salarias; species Salarias fasciatus. Next base: position 10,918,297 of record NC_043762.1, read on the forward strand.
TAAACCAGAGTATCAAGCGTCCATCTCTTGTGTCACCTCAGAGAAAACAGGGATAGAACACTGAGAGCGTCACACACCGTGTTCTGTTCAATAATTCACCGGCTCTGTTGTCAGACCGAGCGTCTCTGTGAATGAATGTCTCGCTGCTGCGTCGACGCCGTTTGCCGAAGACCTCATGGTCTGTTAATCGGATTGATGCGAGCAAACCGGACCCGAGCTTTAAGCTCATGAGTTCCAGTCCATCTATTCACATGCGCAGAAGAACTGTTTACCACATGCGCAGTAGCAGCGTTTCAAAGTCGTGTTTCCTGCCGTTTCCATGGAAACAGAGTCACAGTATTTTCAAAAAGCTAAAATCGTTTTCGTGTAAACAGGACCTAAAACTCCTTTTGAATTTGCCGATCATGTATGCATCGCAACACAACTCATCACAGTTTCATCTGGTTTTTCGCAATGTGCACATATTGATATAGTGATAAGAATAACTTTGCCATCTATTGTAAAGACCCAGCATACTTCACTCCCCACTCTTTGTCTGTTTTAAACTGACCCCAGACACACAGCCTATTGTTGAAGCTGAAATATTTCTTGCTTTTATGTTGCATGAAGCCTGAAACTTTAACCTCCAACCTTTATCATCGATGAATGGACGAGGACACTCCTCTGTTTAACCTGGGGCCTTTGAGTGGTGCTGATATCCTCCTACTGCTGTGTAAAAGTGTCCTTTCTGTTGGTAGCGCTCAACCATTGTGCATCAATATGAGTCATGAATATATTCCCCATTGATGACACATAACCAGGTCAACACTGAATTTACAATGCAGCCCTTTGAATGACAAAATACGCACACAAAGTGGCGGCAAAGTGTGTGAGCGCTTGGGAATGCCCTCATTTTCAGCACAAATTGGTCATAAAATGTGACGCGATCCCATCTTTATTGAAGACATAAATATTTATAGAGCGACTGGGAAAGGTAAGTTAGCAAACTGTAAATTGTTTTACCGCTCCGGAACACTCGAGATGAATTTGGGCTGTATGTGAGCCCTGAACCATCATGTCTTTGATGACTGTTTGTGGAAATTCGATGATGTACCACTGACACCCTTGGGTAAAAAGAATCCTCAACGAATGGGCTTTTGAAAGTTTTATTTGGAGTACAGGAGTCATACAGACAGTCGGCCTGCCTGCATGACCAAATCACGTCGACACACAGACGCAGAAGAATAAAACTTATACAACCCCCAAGTCGGAGGAGTCCGAGCAGGTGCTGGGCAGTTTAGAGGAAAACATCCTTGGAAGACAATGCAGTCATTATTGAGATCCACAACTCTTTAGAAAGTGGACATCTTATCAGAAGATTTCCCAGTCCTGAATCTCAAAGCAATATGAGTCTTGTGAGTTATTAAAAAAAAAATGTATCATGAAGTTAGTAGAAAAGGAACATTCACTCATGTGGTTTAACTATTACCAGAAAGAACACAAAAACACTAATATTTCATTTTACCATAACAAGACCTTCCCCTTTTTTTTATCCTCTCATCACTCGTACCATCTCATCCAGTCTTTTCACTGTCCTCCTTTCTATTCACACTCTCTACTTTATTCATTCTCACCTTCTTTCCTCCAGGCTGTAAACATGTAGTACTCCAGATCCTCTTCAACCTGCTTCCCACCGTCACTTCATATCACTACGTCATCCGCAAACATCATTTGTATCGTATAATTTAAGGTTAGTGGGTCGGTAGAAGATAGCTGGCAATGACTGTTATTATAGATGTATGTGAATCTCCTCAAACCCACGTTTTCAAACGGTTCAATGGAAGTACTGTGAAATTTAATGGTTGTGTTCAATAAACACAAGTCAATTAGTTTGCGAACGATTCATTCAGATTTTAAAATGCTCACGTTATTTTCTCGTCACGATTTACAATCATACAGCCTGAAAGTTATGCTTGGGTAAAGAAGTGTGTGTATGAACTGTGTGTTTATGAGACACGGACCAGGAGGTTTGACGCCACACCTGCCTTTTCCAAACACACCCGAGCGCACCATAAAAAAAGTGTGCGCATGCAGATGAAAGCCCCTCAGCGATAACGCTCAACACAGGGGATGTTGCCAAAATTCAAGAAGGCAACGACGTGGATTACTCACCAGGCTGTGACACCGGCTGCTTTGTCCAGATCGCCGCCGTAGCAGAGCTGGATGACGAGGAGCCGGCTGCCGACGCACAGAAACGACGAGAGATTCTCTCCAGGCGCCCGTCTTATCGGTGAGGAGACGTCAGCAGGAGGCAAAGTGGTGCTGTTGCAAAGTCTTTAAGGGTCTGTGTGGAATCACTTTATGGATTTCTGTTCTTTGGCAGAAAAATTCTTAATGAACTTTCATCAGATTCGCCGGCGGTCCCCAAGATCGAAGAGGAAAAGGCGGAGGATGAGGTGCAGGTTTCCAGCACAGCGCCGGCGTCTGTGCCAACATCCATCTACCAGACCAGCGCGGGACAATACAGTCAGTGTCAACACTCGAAATGGGACTTCAGGAGCTGCACTCACGCTTCCGGGAAACATTTTAATACTTAACAAGATGTCACGGATTTATGTTGGGAAGCTTTCAGCTCATACTAACATGATGCTTCCCCCCCAAAAAAAAAAAAAAAAGAAAAAAAAAAGAAACTTCCATAATTCCTGTCAGGAAAACAGTGCTTCCTTTATGTTCACTTTCACTGTGAAGCCTGAAAAGTTTGAGTTTTTAACACTTTTCACTCTGATTCCACACAGTTACAATCAGCCAGGGAGGAACCATCCAGCTGGCCGGTCCAGAAACCCTGCAGGGGGCCGGCGTCCCACAGCCTGGAGCCGCCATCAGCTCCCCGCAGCAGCTCTTCATCCAGGGAAGACAAGTGCTGATCCAAGGTGGGGAGCAAATGAAACAAAAGCAAAATCACTAAAAAAAGAAAAAAAAATCAGAAATCCTTACTCGGAAAACAGAGTGAATCAATTGGAGCCACTGAATTTGTACTGTTAATGTCTTCATAGGTTAAAAATGCACTTAAAGTCCCGTTGGATTGGTGATATAATGGGGAGTTTCTCCTTCAGTGCCTACGTCATTTCTCTTTGTGCCCCAAATACCTGACTGACAGGTTGCCTTACGAGATGGATGCTGTGTTTAAAAAAAAAAAAAAAAAAAAAAAAAAGAAGCAGGGTACACCCATGATCTTGATTAATTAGAATGAAGGCCATCATTATAGCAATGCAAATATTTGAAATTCCATCTTGATGCACTTTATTTCTCTTATCATATCCTATTTCTACATCAGAAATCGGTTTTTATTTCATTGAATTGCATGAAAGTACCTGCAGAGAAAATCTGCACTTCATGAGAATGACTTTTTCCAGCATGGCGATGGAGAAGAAATAATAAAAATTAAATAAATGAATGGAGGATAGCCTGAAGGTGGAGTTAAAATAAAGATTTATAGAATTTAAGTTACTGTGAATTAGAATTATGGTTCAGTTTTGAGTCAGAGAGTTGCATACCAGGATTTTAGACATGGTACAATGCATTTACAGTGAAAGAAGATTGTCTTTTTGAGGGGAAATCAGAAATTACATCTCTTGCATGAAAATGTACAAATAAATTGGTTTCAAAAAACACACATTTAACCAGGGGCATCAAACATAAGGCCCGTGGGCCTGAACTGGTCTTCAAGAGGCTCCAGTCCGGCCTGCTAAGCCACCAAGGACAAACTGCATTTTTTTATTTTTTTTATTTTAATAAATTCCCATTTTCATCACATATACTCTGCACCACAACAGAGAAAAACTTTCAAGTTGAATTGTAAAGGTTGTTCGGGCGCTGTTTCAGGAACTACATGTTTTTTGCCATCCCTGCCTTGGACGTACATGTGGGCTCAGTTGACAAACCGTCTCGGTTCGCTGTCGTCCTGACACGGCTCTGCATTGTCATCACTGACATCTTTCACAGCAGTTTGCTCCCCGTCGTCTTTTTTTTCTTTCACACTAACCGCCGTGCGATCTGTCTGGTACACACAGTGCTCCTTCCAGCTGGAGAGCTTTGCAAGTACCTCAGCTGCAGAAATGGTTGCTCACTGTGGTGTTAACCACAGAGCGAGGTGCGAAGTACCAATCAGCAACACGAAGACATGACGAGATGCTCGGGCCTGGTTATCACTGCAGACGTCACCGTTTCCCCTCTCAAACTGCAAACGCCGTGCACCCAGGCGTCAGTTCGCGTATGAGATGAAATACTCTTCCAGAACTTATGTCAGCGGAGCAGTTTTCGCTGTTGAGAACAGTTTCCAACGCGACGTGAGCTAACTCGGACGAGGGAGCTCAACAAGTTTGCATGGCAGCCACTTGGGACACAATATCCTCTTGTTTGTTGAGCGTCTCTCTCTAGTTGCGTCACTGGGGCTAAAAATACACACCCTCCGCTACCACCTCTCCCTCCCTCCCTGCCTGCACAGCTCACATTGTGTTTCTCTGTGCTCCAGCATGCTGATCCACTGCAGTGGGGAGGAGGGAGGGAGGGAGGGAGGGAGGAGGAGGATCTCTAATCCAGTGTGTTTTACTGACTTCAGCGCGGCGGCGGTGATGTCACGGTGATGTCAATGCCTGTAATTGTAATCCGGCCGCAAAGTTGGCGAGTGACCACTCGGGCACGGAGAGAGCCGGGAGTGAACAGGCAGCAGGAGAAAGTAACGCCAGGCAGAAAGAGGGAGAGATAGAGAGATAGAGAGGAAGATTGTTTCTCGCGCTGAGGTGTTTCTCTGCCGTGGTGCTGGATTATTGGAAAGGAGAGATGGCTGTAACCGGGGATGAGACCGAGTCAGGTAGAGTTTCTCTCATGCATGTCAAAAACAAAAAAGTTAATTTTTGAGACGTTAATGCATGCTTTGCAAATCTTGATAGATATTGAACAAAACTGAATTATGTCTGGTATTTGAGGATTATTTTTCGAACAGCAAAAGCTGATTTTTCATTCATTGGACTGTTAGAACGGCAGCTCAAACGTGATTATTCTCACTTTTACTTTGTGAAATTGAGCTGAAACATGGTGCAGATTCGTGTTTGTAACGAGGCAGAAAGCCCGTTTGATACAGAAGAGGGAACAACACTGTGTACAAAGCAGACTGTTCAATACACACAGTCCTCTACACACACACACACACACACACAGTGTGCTCTCTGAACCACTTCAGCGGTTGTCAGGCAGGAGGGGAGGGGAGGAGGAGGAGGGTGGGGGGGGGGGGGGGGGGTAAGAAGTAAAAGAGCGGGTGGCAGCGGAGGGGTGTGGGGTAAGATAGTTGCCGCTTTGACGTCACTCCAGTTTCCTGGAACAGAAGCCAAGCAGGGAAGAGAGAATGCAAAACGGGCGAGTGAGACGCACACACTGACGTCAGCACAGCCCGAGTCATTCTGTTATCACAGCCAGAGACACGCTGCGTGCGCGTGTGTGTGTGTGTGTGTGTATGTGTGTGTTTTATGGGGGGAGAGTGCGAGAGGGAGGGAGGGAGGACTGAAACTTCTCGGGAACACAAGTGAAAAAAAAAGGGAAGCTGACTCGGTGCGAGCGAACGAGCACACAGGTCACCGTTTGAGTCATCGGCTCCGTGACTCAACCCAAACAGCTCATCAGCTGCATTCTGAGGAAAAACAATTTGTGTTTTTTCAACACCGAACGTGCAATTTTCCCCTAAGGTGAAATAATAACCACCTGCCGGGTTCAGCAACAAACACGACCTGTGGCGAGTGTCGGCAGGGGAAAAAAAAAAAAAAACAACATAATTTTTCTTTTTTAAATGATAATTGCACAAATCAAGTCTATGTATTGTTCAGTAACAACAAATCAGCCATATGTTTTCTGCATGTGAGATATAATCCAGCTGTCCATCTGTTCAAACCGAGCTGCGAGCAGGTTGTTCAGATTAGCTCCGCTCGGCTCCGATAAGTAGCTGTTTATTTTCTGCTTCAAACACAAAGTTTCGTACATGAGTGGAACAGATGGCAGCCACAGCGGAGCTGCTGGAGCGTTAAACGAGCAATCTGTGAAATGTCATGACTTTAATGTAAGTATTGATATGACTGGACAGATTCAGGACTGAAACACACACACACTGTGTCTGCCTAGACCTGCAAATATAGAGATGATTAAAGCCATTTGACACAAATCCAGGGATTATATTTGTTAACTCCTGCTTTTCTTCCAGTCAAGAGCATGTGACTTTATGGTTATTTTCACAGATTTGGATTCCTTGGGGACAAATAATGCATTATATTGTGGAACACTGGAAATCTGTTGTGTGCAGGCAATATTTTACAGTGATCCAGTGACAAATCCATATCAATTAGGGAATTTTCAAGACAGATATGGTGTTGTTTCATGCACCCCCCCCCCCACCCCCCCCCCCCTAAAAGTTGGTATGACCAAGTGGAAATACCTGACTCCTGAGGACAGTAATGGTCAGAGGAAATGGTTTCTTCAAAGCAGGAAGCGGAGCGGATAAGCATTCTTGGCTGAAGCCTGACATCCTCTAGTGAAACACATGCATTTGTTGTTGTTGTTTTTTTTTGTCTATGTTTCAGGTTTGAACGCTGTTAAGAATTTAGAAGATGTAAAAGGGGTTGAACAGGCGTTGTTGAATCTGGAGCTTTTTCTCCCTCCAGCTGCCACCGGAGACATCCCCGCCTACCAGCTGCGATCGCCCAACTCCGGCCTGGCTCAGAGCATCGTGATGGCGGCGTCCCCCAGCAGCATGGAGAGCCCGTCGTCGCAGCACGCCGAGGAGATCACCCGCAAGAGGGAGGTCCGGCTCATGAAGAACAGGTGAGTTCACCCAGAGAGAACGGGAGGAGGGAAAATCTAAGAAATCCATGAAGCCTTGACTTGGTTGGAAAATCATTTTCCTGTAGGGCCTCAAGTGGATACTTTTGTGTGTTCTTGTAATAAAACCACACACACGCATGAAACAATGCACTGTAAACAATGACAACAACATGGACAGACAACAGACTCTGGAGGCAAACACTGTGGTTCATCTACTGACGCATTATTTACTTCGACCGTGGCGCACATGTGCCGTCGCAGCTTTTCGTGAAAGGCCTACATTTGAAAGGACTGCCCAGTTTTCTGCACTGACATAGAAATCAGTGAAGCTGCGTTTATCTGCGAGTTCAGATTGAATAAAGTGAATCCAAGCAGCCTGGAAAACATGATCTGTCGCTGCAGGATTGTGCACGGCCTTTTCGAAATGTCATTTTCATTAAGAGCGTTTTTTTTCCGCCTCTCCTCTTCCTCTCCAGGGAAGCGGCTCGCGAGTGCCGCAGGAAAAAGAAAGAGTACGTCAAATGTCTGGAAAACCGCGTGGCCGTGCTGGAAAACCAAAACAAGACCCTGATTGAAGAGCTGAAGGCACTGAAGGACATTTACTGCCACAAAGCCGAGTAGCGGCGGCCGCCTGTGGTCACGGGCTCCAGACAGTTTACAAACTAAAGACGTTAAAAAAAGAAGAAATTTGGAGAAAAAAAAAAAAAAAAGAAGAAGAAGAAAAAACCTACTCTGGAACAAAAAAACTGCTGGGACTGTCTCTGTTTCTCTGCTCACTCAGGCCCGATGTGCACCAAACCCAGAAGTGTTGTGGGGGGGATCGTCGTAGCTTGAGCTTGCCGGTTTCGCTCTCGTCCTTTTCTTGCGCTCTTTGCATGTGAAGACTCAAAAGTGTTGTCTGCCGCTGCAGCCGTGCACGAGGCAAGGCGAGGCCAGGCGAGGCCGGCCAATGGGAGCCGTCCCAGGAAAGAGGAAGAGGAAGCGGTTGAACGAGGGGGCCGCTTGCCACCAAAACGCGCTGCTTCATTGACACGGCGTGCGAGGAAGGGTTCGGCAGGGTCTCGCCACCAGCAGGTCCCCCCCCCCCCCCCCCCCCCCGAGGTCAGTCGAAGCTCCGCAGATCCTCCACCAGCCGAGAGATGTCTTCGTCACGTCTTCTGTGCACCCTATGCTTCTGTTTTTGGTCGCCGCATTCCTTCACCTGACAGTAAGAAGAGTCACCGCAGAGCTTTTTGCGTTTTCATCATTTTTAGTAAATCTCTGTCTGGTCCAAAATCTTTCTTTCTCTCTTACTTTCTTTTTTTCTTTTTTTTTTTTTTTTTTTTTTTTAAAGGAAAGTTTTGTTTGGTTGTTCACGTAGACTTAAGCTCTGTTTTACACGACGATTTTTTTCACGTTAAATCGCTGAAAGCGTGGTCATGTAAACGGGGGACCTTCGAGAGGCTTTATCTCAACCCAAAGTCAAAGAGAATCTTAATAATTTATGAGATCAAGTGTGTGAAATGAATGAAAAACTGTTTGATGTCAAAGCACAGAATGTCGGCCTGGTTATTACCAACCTTTCTATTTTATTACAATAAGTGACAAATATATATTATACAAAGCAAATGTTACTATTAACTTGTTGAATGTGCTCAAAGCTATTATGTAAAACCCTAAAATTTGTATGTTGACAGATATTTTACATTGATGCAGAAAAAAAAACTGCAGGCGTCATTTTGTTCTTGAAATGATGGATGTTTTTTGTGTTTTTTTTGGAATGAAACTGTATTTGATTATGGCTTGATATTAACATGCTCTGTTTAAAGGGTGATGCCAATCTTTATTTTATTTTTTTTTTGTAAAGACATTTTGTTTTAAATAATTTATCATCTGGTGTTAATCTTTCTCTTGATATTTGGAAACTGCTGGCTTTCTCTGTTGATGTTGAGTTATTTTTTTCTGCTTAAATTTTTCTCTTCTGTTGGGAAATTCAAGAAAAGCACACACACTCACTCTCTCTCTCTCTCTCTCTCACACACACACACACACACACACTCACACACACACTCCCTGGAGTGACAGACCCTGAAGGCATCGCTCTCAGGCTGCCAAAGCTCTTGAACCAACCGTTTCTCCTCCAGACCGGGTATTTATCCAGTCAGAGAGTCATCCTGGGGCGTCTTCATGTTCACCAGCTGGTTTGTGCTCGGAGAGTCGCCTCCCGTTATGGTGAAATCTGCAAAAAAAAAAAAATCACGGTGTAAAAATTAGATTTGACTTCTTCTGCTCTTTAGTTGTTTTTCGGTGGCTTCGTCTTTGACCAGGTGTTCTCTTCTCGGTGTACTTCCTTGTTCTGAACAACTTTTTGTTCTTTAAATAATAAAATATTAAAAATTTGGCATCCATTGTGGTTTGCTTTTTTGTTCACTCTAGTAGTCTATAGAAGACTTAACATGGAGGCAAACTCTTAAAAAAAACACACACATAATTGAAATGTTGAAATCAAGCCAGCTGAAAATGTCCAGAGCTAACAACATGAAATTACCTCTGAAAAGTGAAAGCAATTGAAAGTGAGTGGTTTCCATGGCAACGCCTGAATATAACAGTGACCTCCGGGGGTTCGCCGGTGATAAAAGAAAAGGTAATATTCTGTGAGACGAGAAGCTCTTTTGCTTCACTATAAGTGTTTCAACCTCGCTTATTGATCGGAAAACACACATCAAACACAGGCAACATTTCTAATAACCGGTCCTCACATGCAGCAAAAAAAAAAAAAAAAAAAAATCCTCCCTTTCAGTCTCTCTCCACCTCCTGAAGTTCTTCCTTCTTTTCATACAATTTCTCTCTCCAACACACAACAGATGAAAACCTTCAGTCTGCTGTTCACAGAAAGACCTTGCAGCTCCTGGAAAATGAAGCAGAAGAATTAATTCTCAAACTGCCTGCGCTGCTTCAAAACATCAGCTGCCACGAGGCAGGTTTGAATTCAATAATGAAGGTTAACCCGTGTCGAAAAAAATAAATGAGTAAAAGTGGGATTATTTCACTTCAGATGTCCTTGATTCAAGCCAGAAGGAAAACTCTAAAGACCTTTTGTTTTTCATGCCACCAGCATCCCATTATCTGCAGGTTGAACTCACTCTGCATTTTCTTTTTCTTTTTTTTCCCCTTCATTCTTCTTGCGCAGAAACATTCAAACACTCAGAGTCTGTTTACCATTTTATCTCCATGCCTCTTTTTTTTTTTTAAAGATCTGCATGACCTTTGGTCCAGCCTAATTGGAGTGGAAATTTCCACCTTGAGCCCAGAGGCATACGAAGCGAGTCGAAGCCCACTGCCTTGACAACACAAACCGCAGCAGGCTGTGGTGAGGAGGACCTCTAGTGTTCATCACGCGCAACTGCAGCCCAGGTCTGTGAAGAATACACAAAAATAAGATTTTAAGAATTTAAACTTTCCTCCAGATTCCACCTTATAAAATCACTACTCTCTCATGTTTTGGTGAGAAGAAATTTGTATTCTCCATGAAAACAGATCTTCATGAAAAGATTACTTGTCCTTGCTGACTCTGGACAGATCGCCAGTCCATTGTGAATTGTGGGAGGAAGCTGTTAAGTCACACACACACAGGTAGAACATGCAGTCTCTGTAATTTTGTCATTCTGGATTTGAACTGGGGGTCGTCTTGCTGTGCAGCAGGACTGCTCATCACGTGTGATGTTTGTGAAAGCTCTATGAACACATTGGTTTTGTAAATTAGATTTCTGATACATTTCAATCAAAGTCCTTTCAAAAGAGATCAGCTCTTTTTATGTAATTTCAGATTTTTAAAACATCAAAGATGGTTGACATTAGTGGTTTTCTGTTAAACCCTCTGATAAATGAAGAAAACTGCATTAGCAGTGTTTGGCCAGCAGAGAGCACTGTTTCAGTTGGGTATGGTTTTAGCAGTCAGGCAAATTTTACGCCTTAAAAAAAACATTTCTACCCCCTTTTTCCACCGAATTGGTTAAATGCAGACAACAGGTTTAACCAAGGTGATCAATAGAATATGTTAATTACAGAAATCCCACAGGAGTGGCCAGTCATGGTGCAGCACCCGGGGGTCAGGGGTCTTGCTTAACCTTTAGGAAACCACTGCCCCAGAGGACAGAGTCAGCAAATGTCTGAACAGTACAGATTCAAATGCAAAAGGTTTCCTCATCATGCAATCAGTTGTTACAAGTTTTTATTTTGGCTCCATAAAATGTAGAATTTAAAGAAGTTGGATGAAGCTTGTCAAGTCTGAGGTAATTCCTTGTTCAGATGTTTGATGCATCGTATGTGATTTGAAAAGTCAGTTTGTGCATAGTTGGTCAACAATGGCAGAAACCATCAGCTCACAAATCCTGAAGCCTTGTGCTTGAAAGGACGATGCTCATTTCATTGACGATGGGCCGTGATAACTATAAACACTGATGGTTTTCGAATGTTTGTTCAGATCACTGCGTCTCCTGCTCCCTTTGACACTTGAGACGTAACATACTGAAAACACTTGACATGTTGATGTCCTGGAACACCGGCATCTTCAACATGACCTTCAATAGTGACAGATCTGCACTTTTTGTTTAGACAGCTACACCTGAAACCACATCTGGGACAGGGGTCAGCAGGTTCCTTGTATTTATGGCACTGTCACAGTCAAGATGATCAAACCTTGCAGACCCTTGATCTGAGACGTTTACTGACCCTCATGTGAACCTTGTCCTGTAAATTGATGATGGAGGATTTCTCCCTGATGTGTTGCACTCTTTTGGTGTCTTCTGTTTGTTTTCCTCAGTTGAGCTCTTTGGTGTCAGAAAGGGAATCGTGCCAGCATCCCCATGCACGACTGGAGCAATGATGAGTCCTGATGATCTTCTTTTTCACATGAAACATGTCTGAATGAGTTTTTATAAAGTGCCTTGTCTCTCAGCTGACCCTCTGAATGACTTCAACCTGCTTTCATCCAGTTCTGATCTGTACCTTTGAATTCTTTGTCTTGATCATGCTGCAAAATCTTGTATGAGTTAATACATTAATGAGTAGTATTTCATGATTATTACATTCGGTTAGGGCTCTCGCCTCACAATGAGAAGGTCGAAGGTTGAAATACCGGTTGTGGCCTTTCTGTGTGGATTCTGCATGTTCTCGCTGTGTGCGCGTGCGATTCCTCCAGGCGCCCCAGTTTCTTCCCACATTTCAAAAACATGCACGTGAGGTCAACTGGTGACCCAGTTCACTTTGATAAGTGTGTGAGGTTGTGAGTCTCTGTTTGCTCTGTGATGGACCGGTGGCCTGTCCAGGTGAATGAAGACAGATGGATGTATGGATGATCAACTTCACAGTATGAAACATTTTCACATTTTGAGAAGCTACATTTCTTATCATTGAATTTCATGTTTTGACAGAAAAATTCAAGCATTTCCCTTAAAATTTCTGCCATTTAAAAGATATGCTTATACGCGAATAGATTTTTTTTTAGCCATATATCATTGAATCATGTTATAAAGGAGTGATTGAAAGCATTTTTGAAATAGGATGAATACTTTCTGAACCAAACCTTCCTGGATGTTTATGCGTTTCGTTTCATCCTCTCAGCAGTTGATCACGGCACATTGAATTCAGTTCACATTGAGGAAAAGCCTTGTTGTGCTGATTGGACGGTGCCTGTCACACGCCGTGCTCTCTCAGTTGTAACCACCCCCTTGAACCGGAACCTTTTTTTTTTTTTTTTGCGGATCTGCAGCCCTCCCTGTCGGGCTCCTCTGCTCCGCTGACAGCTCCGCTCGCCCGACGCGCAGCGCGCAGCGCGCTCCCGCCTCCCCTCCTTTTTTTTTTTTCCTTCATTATTTCCATTTTAACGCGTCCTCCTCCCTCCACCATGTCCGGCGCGGCGGTGTCGGAACAGCCCGTCGCACGGATCGGCCGCTCGTCCTGGAAGTGACACCTCCATCCCCCCCACCCCGGCCTCTGTGGCGGCTTCCCGGCCGCCCACCGACGCGCTGCTCCCGGGATCTATGGACGCTGCGGCGGCGGATGCTCCGGACGCGCTCTGATCGCTGCTCGATTCGGGCTCCAGAATAACAAAAAAAAAAAGAAAAAGAAAAAAACGACCTCGCTCCCCCGATCTGCCCTGAGGGGTCGGGAAAGGGGGGAAAGATGGGGAGCACGACCTCTTGCTGCGTCTCCGCGAGCCCCAAGCTGCGCAGAAATGCGCACTCCAGGCTGGAGTCGTACCAGCAGGAGTCGGATCTGAGCAGGGAGGAGACGGGATGCAACCTCCAGCACATCAGCGACCGGGAAAACGTCGACGGTAAACAAATTCAGTCAAACACGGGGTGACCCCCGAAAGTTAGACATCAGTTGGCACAAGAATGGAAATACAACAGGAAACTGCACTGATCTCACTTTGACAGATTAAAATTCTCAACTTTATGAAGGATTATACAAAATGCTTGAAGGTTAATTCCGAGAAAATATCACAAGAATGCAGTTTAAGGTCTATAACAGGGGTGTCAAACACATCAGGAGGCTCATTCAGCTCAATTTCATCTGGAGTGAGTAAAGTAATGCCTTAATAATAACCTTTAAGTTTGTCTTTACATGATGGAAATGTCTATATTTTCATCAAACCTAACAAATTACTACAATCTCAGGGCAAAATACAACAAAATGTCCAAGGAAACTTCTCAAATAGTTGTTAAATGATGTTTTTTGTCTTTACAAACTCAACATGGCTTTGGGTCTCTGTGTTGTTTTGTGTCCTACTCTTGGAAAATATGTTGAAAAATCAAAGTTTGCTTTGAAATGTTCACTATTTGCTTGGTGGTATTTGACTGGTCTGCTTTGGCCCACAGACCTTATCTTTGACACATCTGGTCTGGATGGATGAATGAAGAGTAACTACAGGCTAATAAAGTGAAAAAGGCCTAAAGTTTCAGCGCATTTCCATCAAAAAGATCAAATTGAAGTATTTCAAACCATGACACCCCTGCTGTTTGCTTCTCATCATGACTTATGAGCACAAGTGTTTATAAGAGTTTTACTCAGTTTTACTCATTTTCAATATGGAAGCAAAACAAATCAAGCTGGCGCTGTTCACTTCCACGCAGTCACACATCCAGGTCCCGTTTACATGACGTTTAAAGTAAGAAAAGTTTTCCATTAACATCATTTTACCCAGCAAAGTGCTGAAAATGCTGAAAGCATTGTAGCAGTAGCCAACCAGGCCGCTAGTTAGCCATTAATAAAATCCAAAAAGTATATTTTCAGTGGCTTCCGATGCTTAAAATGCAGCGAAAGTTTTATGCTTTAACTTGAAAAGGTTGTCATGTAAATGGAGCCTCAGTTCTCAGTAACTTTGGCAAAACTATTGTGTGATTATATTCAATTTTTAGGGTTTTTTTTCAAAGCTAAATTGGAAAAACTGTGATTTTTGGTTTCCAGATGTGCTCCATCAGCATTGTTGTGTGGAGGCGCTGAAATTCAAAGTAGCACTTGCAGTTTTTCACTAAAGCGTATTATAGAACTGCATAAATCTCAGGTATACTTCGTCCAATAATTCCAAAGTGCCTTTTGATGGAGTGATCAATAGATTAAAACACTGCCTCCGTGTGAAATCTGCTATTTGAACTGTTGACCTCCCCTGATCTGCGTCGTTCCCACGTCACAGAGAAGAGCAGAGCTCTGCTCACACTCCTCGCGTCTCGGTCTTATTGAACTAGAGAGCAGAGATATGTCGACCGGAGCACGTGCATGTGCGCTCTGGCCCTCGTGGAGGGAGACCGCGTCCTGCTCACCGGGGCAGACTCCTTTGTGCTGGCCTTTGTTTTTGGTCTGTGCGTGAAAGGAAAGTGCAGCTATGGGATACAGCTCACCCCTCACACACACACACACACACTCACCACCATCAGCACCGCCACTGACACATGCTGATATGCATCACAATTGACCCATTCACACTAGAAAGTGTCTCCTAAATGGATTGCTTATGCTCCGCCAGCAGCCATTCGTTTCATATTAATGTTTTTTTTTTTTTTTTTCCCCTTCGAGACTTGCACAAGACGCCCGCTTCATGAGGAAACAGGCAGACTCTCACTGTCCAGATCAATTTCAAACCTATTTTACATAATCGCTCACATATTTTGCTACTTAAATATGTATTTGGCACTTCAGAATGTACACTAACTTCCATTATGACACGATCACAGAAAGTGCTGTGAAAATGTTCTTTTTTTATAGCTGGGAACTGTTGTTTGGGAGTAAATTGGGGATATTTTAATTGATTTTAACAGTTTTGTTGCATCAGAACAATCTACTTGATCTACTTATTGTGCCATCTAGCATCATGATGCATCACGTCAGATCATATTGCGTGGTTTTATTCTGAATCACGGTATCTTGTAGCTCTCATGCCGTATACGGTCTAGGATTGATCACATTGTACAGTGTTGTAATGTGTCGTTATGCCATCAGGAACATAAAACTCCTGTCATGTTGATCATGACAGGATGTTGATCATGCTGTTCATCACGTCTATAGTTTCTTCACAAGGCGTCCTGCCGGTCCTCTGAAACACACTGCTCTGGCTGGGAGTTCTGCTCCGTATCGATCAGAGTTGAAGAAGCGACTCGAGGGAGGTCGAAGCGACTCTTCTTCGACGGGGATAGAGACGACTCGCACTGAGCGGCGGCGCTGACTGAAACCGGAGCGTGCCTAATGCGTGAATTCACAGACAGTATGATGGAGATTAGTGGGCTTAATTACAATCTGAAATATCAGAAAAGAAAAAGCCCCACCCCCTCCTCGGAGAGGCAGCTGTCGGAGCAGATAGACGAGGCCTTCAGGGACGGCTGATCGCCAAGAATTAACGCCTCGATTTGGGAGCGCGACACGCCACGTTCAAGACGCCACGCCTGTGTTTTATTGAATCAGCCAGCTTTTAAAAACCTAAAAGTTGGTGCCACTTCAGCTGGAGTGCACTGTGATAAAGTGGAATTAGATTTTGAGCCCATTAGGATCTCGAATGCATCCCTGCATTGGTCCGCTGCTTTCAGTCCGTTTCAGCACCAGAACAATGAGCACATGTCCCAATAACAATACAGCTTCCAATGAATAAGTCCGTGGATTTAAATCATTTGGAGAATTTGAAAGAAAATACGAATGTAGCGTGAAGGGCATCCAGCAGCCAAAGCACTATTATGGGTTTAATTAGAGTTTAAATAGCCATTTCAAAAACGATGCCAGTTTACACGGAAACATCAGAAAACGACGTAGAAAGCATTCCAGGTTTTTCTTCGTGGAATGTGCATGTTTTTCCCAACATGCAGTGTTGAGAAAGTAAAATATTTCACTGCTGTGCAACCATTGACTGAAATATCTCACTTGCCAGTAAGATATTACTTTCCCAACTGTCTGCATGAGTGAGTTTTTCTTCACTCGTTCAATTCAAACAAACCCGTGAAGCTCGTTTGAAATCTGAATTTGTGTGAATGTGAGTTTCTCTCAACCTGACTCCACGATCCTAGTTAGAAACTTCAGTTGTAGAAAGTAGATGGATAACAAAAAGTGTCCATGCGGTCCATAAAAGTCTTGAATTAAATATAACTGATTAGTTGAATCTTATAGAACTTTAGACAGCGTCTACATTCTCACACTCTTCCACTGGGCTCTGTAATGCCTTTTTTTGGGGGAGATTTGTTTCCTAAAGTGTCCTCATGCCAAACTTCCCTCCTCTAATATCCTCTCAGTGACCTCAGGAATCCGATCCACACTTAAACTGCAGGATAAGTTTTCCCAAAAAAAAAAAAGCTTAGTTTGGGGAAAAATCTTGCAGTTTTCAGAGTTTCTCATGTTTAATTCAGGACTGCATATTTTTTTCGTTTGGAGCCGCTGAGAGTTGAGTTGAGTTGAAGAACCTACAGAGTTAAGCATTTTTCCTCGGAAGCTCTCCAGTTAAATATTTTATGAAATACCCAGTCCACACACACACACACACACACACACACACACACACACACACACCGATGCAACGTGTTAATAGATAAGTGTTGAAGCGAAATCTCAGTTGTCCTTTCACAAGGCGAAGGTTCAAGTTTGTGGAAACAGTAGATATCATGTCGCCCTTCGTTCTGCGTGTGGAGCGACGTGCACGCGCCCCGAAAGCTGCGAGGACGCGGAGACAAAGCCGTCATATGATGAGCTTTTCCTTCACAAAGCCTCCTGTGTTTCTCACTTCAGTAAGTGTTGTGTCTGCGAGGCATCACCCATCAGCTGATCCGCTCATATTTAGTGGCTTCTCTGTTGGTGCAGAGCGGAGGTCAGTCGGGTCGCGCAGTTCACATTTTATCTCTTAACTTGTGTGTGTGGATGCATCTCATTGATTGTAGTACTGTTTGCATTGTGGGCCTTTTTGTGTGAAGTTTTCATGTTCTTCCTGAGCATTAGCTTTTTTTTGTGTTTTTTTAAATTCTGGCTTCCACACACAGTTTAAGTGATTGTTGCTTTAAAAAATATGAATTTGCAGCCGATTTGCAACTTTTTTTTCCCCTGAGGATTGAAGAATTTGGCAAGAATCAAAATCTGGATCCTCATAGCATTGACATGAATTAATGGAGTGTATCTTTAGGTTTTCAATCCAGTGAGTGAAAATAGTCAGGCTGGCTGGTGTTTGACGCAGACGTCATGAGCTTCCTGCTGGCAAACCGGTCTTGTGGGAACTGATCTCAAGGTCATCCAAACCAACATACGTGGAACATGCTGAAGAAAGATATGGATGGAAGCGACCCCTGAGCTCCCAGGATGCATGGAGGGTCAGGTCAGTTGGAGACTTCAATGGAACGCAGAGAGGAGACGCGTTGGTCTGGTGGGAGACGGTTGAAGGAAACATGCAGGGCTGATCATGAGCAGGCGAAGGACAACATGAAATGAGAACAGCGTGGAATGTCAACGAAGGCTGCACAATATGTCACAATGTTTTGTTATCAAGATGTTTTTTAAGCTCTGCAAATGATTTTATATGGATTCAAACAACCCAGAAAGAATATTTGGAATAGCAAATCTCAATGCACGAAGACATTAACATCAGCTGCGTAAGTGTTTGTATTTCCATAAATCACAAAATGCAACATTATTGCATGTCTCATAACATGCAGCTTGAAGCTTAACATCAACCAGACTGACAGAAAACAGGGCGTCTGTTCATGTTGGTGCTTCATACTGACAGGCTGAGAACATTCAGTGTCTGTGTCACTCTGACAGTCATCCTCTATGTTTACTGTTAAAAAATCAGACATGCTCGAAGCAGGAAGAAAATAAACAGTTTTTGCACTGAATGAGACACGAGTGCAGCACCAGTGACCTAAGAAATACAGAGGATTTATGTGTAAAATGCAGAATGAAGCATTTCTGGGAGAAAAAAAGTACTTTTAAGAGCATTTTGTTGTAATTCTATCCAGTAAATACACTTATATTATTAAATGATATTCACTTGTGTGAAAAAAGGAAAGACAACTCAATCTTGTTAGTATTGTACCATCAGCAGCAGCAGCAGGGACTGAAGACGAGATGAGCTCAAGGCTAAAATATGCAAAAATATTGCACGAAAACAAAGAAGTTGATTACCAGGAACCACAAACTGGAGACTCGTGTTCTCCCGCCTCCTTCTGCCCGAGGTAAATTATCCCACTCAGGGTCTGTTCACCGGTGAGCGTCCCTTCTTTGATTTATTGACTAGCAATGAGAGAGTAATTTACCCGGAGAACACGCCAGCCTCATCTGGCTCATTATCACTTCAGACAGGCGTGTCGCGCTTTGAGCCGCGGAGGCGGAAAAACACTGAAAAGACGAGTCTGGTTCTGATGAACGGGGGCTGGATGTTCCGAGGGAAACCGTCCGTCCTGGTGACCAAATGAAGTCAGAGCGACGGTTTCCAGCCGGGGTCAAACGTGGGGTGAATGGCCAGCGGTTCAGAGCTCACAGTTCAAACTGGTTCGCTCACATACGGCACAAACGAAGCTCAAGGAGGCCAGACCAGTGAAACTGCAACATATTATCCTCTGAACAGAGACGGTTCGGCCTTTTTTCAGGATTTCAGTGGACCAAAAGCAAATTACTATTTAAAACATCTCTGCTCTGATATTCTGACTGTAATGTGAAAAAAATTAAAGATGCATTTTTGCTGCTAAATTGTTTAAAAAAAAAATCATGCTTTGAGGCAAATTATTTTCTTAAAGTTTTGCTGTTTTGAAAATTGCAACATGTTTTTCTTTTTTTTTTTTCGTGCTAAAATTAGCTGAAACATATTAACTCCTCTGTGACTGTGTTTCTAACCAGACTAGTCTTGAAAAAAGATCATTGTTTCCAAGGCCCCGTTTACACGAAGTGAAACCATTTTGCGTTTACACGGCAACGCTATGAAAACGACATCGTTTTCCACGAAATGTCGCAAAAGCTTAGAGCTGTGTAGGTTTCCTGTAGGGCCACTAGTGGGCGCTGCTGTTTGTTTTTGGAATGAAATCAGACACACATAAAACAATACACTTTTAACACATTAATGGTCACACTTCAGCTTAGATGCTAATGCTACTTTGCTAGCAGTATGATTGCTAGTTTTTACTGTTGCATCATGGGTTTGCCAGTATTGTTCTGTGTCTGAATAAAAAACTGCAATTAAAAGTTACTTTTATTGAAACGTTTCCAATAGGACTGTCATTTTTACACTATGAAGGGCCGCATTTGACCCGCTCTCAGGCCACTTTTGGCCCCAGGACCGTACGTTTGACACCCCTGGTTTCTAGTATCTTTCGTGTAAGCGGCATGAAGCAGCAGGATTTGGATTCTTTCAGAGTTGCATGGACAAACGTTGTAAATATTCTTGTATCTGAGGTGTTCTTGTCTGATCTGACGATGTTCTGGATTCACGCCGTTTGCAGCAGATCTATGTTTCCATCATGTGTTTGCAGACGACTCGCTGCTCATCCAGCTGTGACGTTCTGGTGTTGTGACACATGTGGGTCAGCTGGTTCACCCAGGTTGATTCAGGTCGAGGGAGGAAAATGCTCTATAATCTGGACGTTTGCGTTTCTCATGACCCGCTTAAGGAGCAGCGACATCGAGTTAAATGTATTCCAGGCTGCCGATGCGTCTCTGATCCTGTGGATCCTCAAATTTCCTTCATGAATTTGATGTGTTCGACGGTTGTGCTTCACTCACAAACAGCAAGCAGCATTCGGACATCCGAGGAATTTTTAAAGCACCTTTGAGTAAAGTTCTGTGATCATTTAAACGTCTGGATTCCAAACGGACATTTTAATCCACTTAAACTTGGAGTTTCATTCAACCACGAGGAGTGTTGATGCTAGCAGTGCTTCAGGCAGACTGGACTTTATAGGCCCGGACTGAGTGTGTGTGTGCGTGTGTGTGTGTGTGGGTGTGTGTGTGTGTGTGTGTGTAAGCTTATACTGTATTATCAGTGCTTTCCCAGGGAACTCTCTCTCTCCATCCCAGGAATGTGGGGCTCTGTGTGTGTGTGTGTGTGTGTGTGTTGAAACAGTATAAGGGGGTTAGAATAACGTCCTCTTGCTATTTGACATGCGGCGTCATAATGAAGATGGATCTGAAGTTGAGAGTCTGCCGGTCCATCAGATTTGGAAGGTGCTTCGTCTGCACTGCTGCTGATCATTTACAACTAACTCGCCTCTCTTGAATGAAAACTTCCAAACATTAACACGCATGACTGAACAGTGAGCATGTTCGCTCACTCCATGGGAGCGAATGTTCAAACAGACTCCAGCAATAACAACGGGATCTGGTTCATAACTGTCGATCAGGTGTGGGAAACTTTGATCATTGTGGGAGAAACAAAAATCCTCTGGGGGCCAAATAGTGACTGAACACTTCCTGTAGGGAAACATAACTTACGCAAAAGAGAAAAATGTATTTCATGTCTTAAACTGCAACCAATTGTGGATGAAATGAAATCCTCTCCCATCAAATCCATAACAATTCATCCATTTTTAGAAATGATTTACATAGAATAATCCACAATAGGGCCACATCTGGCCCTAAAGAGTCTATTTTTAACTATTTCAGTGATTACATTTAAACTATTGAAATAAAAATAAATGCATTTCAACACTATATATTCTAGATGTTTACTCCTGGCAGAAGAAAAATCTGAAATGTTCTCAGTTTGTGGTGTTTAGCTGCAGATACTGTGTTTACAACCAATGTTTAAAATTGGTTAGTGAGGAACTGAGAAGGATCAGAAATCATTAACTGATGATTTGATTCTAATATAATGAATACAGTGACAAGTTCAACACGATGAACATAAAAGATAATGGTTGGAAAGGCGGTAATGGCATCAGGGTGCGTCTGTTGTTAATTCATTATGAAGGAGCAGCAGGCCAGAGAGGCAGGCCTGCCAGCTGATCGCTCGGCTGAGCCGCTCCTGTTTCAGCGTGCAGAAGTCTTCGCTAAACCTTCCATGTGGGGGCGAATATCGCGTAACAGCACTTGACACCAGCTGCCGTGCTGCGAATTCCACTTGGGATCCTCTCAAAAGTGCTCGACTTAATCCAAAATGCTTTAAAGCGCATGTGGCGTGATGAAAACATGTATTTGTAAAATATGTTTTCACAATTAGAAACCATTTCGACAGTGTATTCGTTTGACTCGCGACTGACGGATTCAAGCGGAATGTTGTGAATGATCCACAGGCCTTTGCGGGCCTTCCCTTTCATCCATTCATCTTCAAAGCTGAGTTGCTTCTCAGACAACTGGGAAAAGCTGAGTTTGCTGTGTGTGACTGGCTCCAGCTCGTCACATGCATCGAGTATTTGACACGCCAGTGGGGAACTGCTGGGCGGGAGAGCGAGCGTGTCTTTGTCACAGTGCTGAAATAAGCTCGTTTCTCATTTGTGATTGATCATGGTCCTTCATTAGCAGAGCTCCCCTCTGTGGGTTTCATGCTGACGTCAGGTAAACAGTCACTTTCCAGTTTGCACTTGGCGCCGTGGCGGTGGATTACCGAGTGACCGCCATAAACGGCCTCTCCGTGATGCTTCTGCTCGTTGTGATCGATATTATTCCTGAACTCCGTCTCGGCGGCTCGTCTTACTGCAGCTGCCGCGATCGAGACCGGCCGTCCCCCAAATGTCTGCACTGCAATCGAATATTTGGGATTTCTTTCTGCCATCCTGTAGGAGTCTGAACATTTGGCGGAGCGGGCTGCATGCCAGGCATTTTTAAATGCTGATGGAAGGAAAGGAGCTCAATATGAAGGCTGCGATATGATCTTTCGGCGTATTCATAATCGGTAGCGTGTGTTTCTCAGAGACAGCGCTGTATAAGCTGAGGGTTTCTCATCATGTGTGGGGAGGACGTGTGTTCAGGAACACACTGCTGCAGTGTTTTACAGGATGCAGCCATAGAAACGCGCTCACACCCTCCGGCCGCCCGGGCCCGACGGAGTCCGGATCAGTGGTGAATCATGCAGTCTGAGTGCAGGCGGACAAAAGCATAAGACCTGATGGAGGCTTTTATTCATTCAATTATCATTCGTTTAGTCATTTAATGTTTTCCATGAAACAAAGAAAAGATCATGCACACATTATTCTTAAAATGTTTTTTAAAAAGTAATAACATGAATTTAGTTTTTAATTAATTAATTAATAATTCAATTAGTAAATTAATGTCTGACTTTATATAATTTTCCTTTTTTCTTCTATTAAATTTCAGCATGTTCAACATTTTACTCATTTTTTGATATATATTTTTTGAGCCATTAAAAGTGTGTATTTAATTTTACTTCAGCATGTCAGTTGACCATATAATCATGTTACATTTTAGTGATGAACACAGAATTCTAATCTCTTTAATGGGTATTTTGTGAAGGTAGATTATAGCTATATGATTTATTTCATTCCAAAAATTTCAGTTAATTTAATTCCATTGTCTATCACGTTAACTTGATACAGTTTTGAGAGTTGATGAGCTTTATGACATTATCAGAATTAATTTAAGTTGTATTTTTCAAAAGTAAATTTATTATTCGAGTGTATTTGAATGAATTTCATCAGTGGATTTTTCATCAGAGGTTTTCAGTTTCCACATTTATTCCTAAGACTTGATAATGAACTCATCAATCACAAAAAACTCTGAACCTATTGCCATGTCGCACGGTTCTTTTCTTCATTTGCACTGTGAGAGAAGCATCGCTCCATCTCCACTGTACAATGAAAATAGATTCTATTTCTATCCCTGATATTTCGTAACGTCTGAATGAAAAACTGATTTATTCATTCTGTGCTTTAACAGAGCTGAATATGGACTTCAATCCGTCGGACCACCCGCGGGCCAGCACCATTTTCCTCAGCAAATCACAGAATGACGGTGAGTAAAAATCAAATTACTTTTTTCTTTTGTCTTGCTGATAAGAAATCCAAACCAAAAACTGCTGCTTCAGTGCAGAATTCCATATTTTTACCTAAATGTGACCACAAGTCAAACAGGATCAGGATCAGGAGTGTGCAGGGGGCCGGATCTCCCGAGCGCCTTGTAGCCAGCTGAGGTCTGCTTATTCATGCTGTTGCCTCGAGGCAGGATGAGTCCTGTGAGGAAGAGGAGGAGGAGGAGGAGGAGCGGGAGGAGGAGGGGGAGGGGGATCTGGACATAGTGTCACAGATATGAACCCCCTCCAGCCTGAGATCAGCTACAAACACAAACACAAACGTGCCTTTGTGACGTCAAATCAGGTCAAATCCTCTGCAGCTTTTCATTTTTTAAAAGCTCGGTTTGCTGCATGATGAAGATGTGGATTGATGATTTGGCTTCTGTGGAATCAAATGACGTTGCAAACATCATGTTTTTTGGATTCCAGTTACAGTATTTGTTGAAAATAAGCACATCCATGCAAACAATCTGTGGCTTTAAAGCTGCCATTTGCTTTGATTTTACGGTTGAAGTCATTTTTCACTGACTTGACATTAACATTGAGTGATTTACTACAAAATTCCATGAGAAATTGCTGCAAAATCTCTTCACATCCTGGCTGTGTGACGAAATTTACTCAATCTTTTCTAGGATGCTGCATGTTGTGACTTTGCATGTGTTTTACCATGTAAAAATTACACTTTTTTTCACAATTCATAGGTTGAAAAATCTGTAATGGAGCTTTGCCAAATATAATGCAATCATTTCTCCACATCACATTGATTAATTAGCAAAGAATTCACTTTAAAAATAACATAACTGATTGTGTTACCTTTTTTCTTCATATTTTGAGACAAAAAGCTTCAATCTGTTGCACTTCCTAAAGCAAAAGACCAAAACAGAACAGTCTGTCCATTCATCGCATTCCTAAATATTAATTATTAAACAGTTAAGGTGCTGAAATTATCAAAACATCACAAACTTTGGCATAGAAATGAAGAAAATGAGTAAAAGAAGGGTAAAAGTCCGTCTTTCTAGATCATTTCCTGACTGTACATATATAACACTGATGTGGTAAAACCTGGAATGACACATCTGAGGAATTCTGCTGTTGAAAAATGAGAGAAATGAGGCTGTCGCTCTTTTTTCAGAGGTGCCTTACAGGAATGGTGAGTAATGCGACTTTGTCTCCCTCTAGTGGCTGAACTGCGCATTTTCTTGTCCCTGCTGAAGCTTTTTCTGTTTTATTCTCAATCTAACACAGAGGTGTCAAAACAAGTCCACCATTAGTTTTTAATCAGACTCTGAAATGTTATTTATCTCTGCAATTTCAGATTTGTTCACTTTTTGGGAAAATATATAAAGATTTTGTACCCATTGACAGTTGTTGATAGTTTTATTTACATATATATAAAATTTTGCTCTAATTTTGCTGGTTGGATTCAGTTCTGACCACATTGTGCTTCATGTGGACTATTCCCAGTTTGACACCACTGATCTAACGCTTGTCTGCTCGCCTTGACTCGCCACATGAAACAGTCGGCTGGTTGTTCGTCTCGCTCAGCGCTGTGTTGTGTCGTCTTGTGATGCTTCATGACTTAATACGTAGCTGATGGATTTGTAGAAGTTACACTCTTTAACCAGGCTGTGTTTTAACTTTCCAGTGCGTGAGAAACGAAAGAGCCTCTTCATCAACAATGTGAGTCACTTATTTTTTTTTTCCTGTAAATTTAACACCAGGTTTCTTTCCCTGTAATTGAATAACTCTTTAATGTGATTCATAATCAAAGTCATTGAAATACTATATCAAGGCGTTTGGGGTGAAGTGATTTTCAGTCAGTGTAATGCTTTTCAACATTTTCTATCAGGGTG
This sequence comes from Salarias fasciatus, assembly GCF_902148845.1. Classification (NCBI taxonomy): domain Eukaryota; kingdom Metazoa; phylum Chordata; class Actinopteri; order Blenniiformes; family Blenniidae; genus Salarias; species Salarias fasciatus. The sequence continues at coordinate 10,943,449 of NC_043762.1, forward strand.
TTCAACGCTGACTTTGAAATATTGAAATATTTAAAGATTTTATTCAATTTTATCACATATCATGATGAGGAATGTTAAAAACTGTCCAATTAACCAAGGCTGTCATCAGTTTAGAAACATGAAGAAATGTGCACAATGTCAAATACGGTCACAATCCTTGATGAAGAATTAATTACACAGTCCGTTCATAATATTACTATTAATTTACTGAATATTGAAGAATGTTTGGCTGCTGATTCCCATCATCACCCCTCCACCCTGGGATGCTTTATGTGGGTCAGACCAACACATGTACACTCTAATAACACTCACTCTTTGTGTGTGTGTGTGTGTGTGTGTGTGTGTGTGTGTGTGTGTGTGTGTGTGTGTGTGTGTGTGTGTGTGTGTGTGCGCGCAGCATGGGGCGTCCAGGCGGAAGTACAGCTCCTGCTCCACCATCTTCCTAGATGACAACACCGTCAGCCAGCCCAACCTCAAATACACCATCAAATGGTGACAAAAGACACACACACATACACACACACACACACAAACACACACACACACACACACACACACACACGTATTTACAGTCGCCGCATCTCTCTGTCATCCAAATAAACATTATGTTTTCGTTGTTTTTCTTTTTTTCCAGTGTCGCTCTGGCCATTTACTACCACATCAAGAACAGGTGAGGGTTCCACTTATTTCCGATCATCTCTCAGTGTTCTCTGTTGAAACCAGTGAATTCCAGTCCGAAGTGAAGTGTTTCTTCATATTCTTGTTGATCAGTTTACTCAACATTCTATTCAAGTGCAGTAAATGTAATAAAATTTAAGGTAAAGTATTGCAGGTTTTTTCAACATACACATGAAAAAAGTTACTAATTTTAAGCTGCAGTAAAGGTGTATCTATTTATGTATTTATTTATTTATTTGTACTAAAATGAGTCAGATGTAGAAATTTAAAAAAGGCAAGATGAAATGTTTATTGCTACATAATTTGGGAGAGCTTCAGAGAGCCACTAGAGGGAGATAAAGAGCCACATCTGGCTGCAGACCACAGAGGAAGGAGGTGGAGTACCAGGTTTACAGGTGCAGTTAAAAAAATAACTCTAAACTCTCTATCCGATTAGTGAATTTAGACATATGTGACATAATTGTGCTAATTTCATACTGTAAATATCTAATACTTTGTGATTCTTTTGTTTCAGAGACATAGATGGAGGAATGTTACTGGACATCTTTGATGAGAAGCTTCACCCTCTTTCAGTAAGTCACAGCAGTTTTCACCTCTCGGTTTATTCCTGCATTTCTATTAAATGTGGTGTTTCTCATTCTGTATTTTGACACAAAATTAACAACAATGTGTGAAACGTGTGATGTTGAAATGAAGAAAACAAAGACAAGAAGATAAGAAATAAATTTTAAAAAATGGCTAAAATAAAGAAGAACAAGAGACGAAAACAGATAAGTCACCAGATTCTTTAAAAAAGCATTCATTAAACCCTCCAAGTATGAACTGGGAAAAATTACATTATTTGTTTGAATGGAACACGAAGAACCGGGTGACGTAAATGAAAAATTATACTTTGTTTAGCTCAGAGCATTAAAAATAAAACTGTTAAAATGTCAGAAATTGTTGAAATACCCAAAATACCTTTAAATGACTTAAGTGGCTAATATTTGGAAAGATTGCTCAAAAAGCAAAAACACATCTTAAGTGAGTCAAGCTGCAAAAAAATGCTAAAACAGCTTAATTCTCTACAAAAGATGGAACGAAAAATCAAAATGGCGAAAAGTAAAAATTACTAAAAACAGCTAAAGAGGGAAAAAAGCTCAAATTTTTTTTCTTTGTCAACCATTCATAATTTCATTGTGAAACTTGATAAACGTAAAATGAGATCTTGTTTTTAGTACACGCAGCCAAAACTTTACACCCATGCCCAGGTGAGATGCCTTTCATGTGCTCACTGACCATCGATCTTCCACAAATACAGTTCCGCCTTATATCACACTTTCTGCCTCTTGAAATGTTCTTTCCCTCTATATCCTGCCTCAATCCGCCTGTTTCTTCTTCTTCTTCTTCTTCTCCTTTTGTCCAGAAGTCAGAGGTTCCCCCGGACTACGACCAGCATGAACCGGAACAGAAGCAGATCTACCGTTTTGTCAGGACTTTGTTCAGTGCTGCGCAGCTCACGTCCGAGTGTGCCATCGTCACGCTGGTGAGACTTTTTAACCTCCGATCGAAAATGACTTTTCTACGTCACCATGTGGAGAAAGCGTGCAACATCAAATAAGCCCATGTTCCTCTCTATGCTGATGATGTTGTGTTATATTAGAAAAAGGAATAATTGTATTGTTCCTACTGAGATTTTTGTCTTTCATATGAAGCTGCTGTCTTGTGTGACGATGTCCTCTCTCTCTATCTCTATCACAGGTTTACCTGGAGAGGCTCTTGACGTATGCAGAGATTGACATCTGTCCGGGGAACTGGAAGAGAATCGTTCTGGGAGCGATTCTGCTGGCCTCCAAGGTCTGGGACGACCAGGCGGTCTGGAACGTCGACTACTGCCAGATTCTCAAAGACATCACCGTGGAGGACATGTGAGTCGGAGGCCCCCGGCACTCTTATGGTTTTAAGACAACCTGTCGATGCGAAAATTATACAAATGTCTTGTTTACAGGAACGAGTTGGAGCGGCAGTTTCTGGAGCTGCTACAATTCAACATCAACGTGCCGTCGAGCGTCTACGCCAAGTATTACTTTGACCTGCGATCGCTCTCAGAGTCCAATAACCTCAGCTTCCCCCTGGAGCCGCTCAGCCGGGACAAGGCCCAGAAACTAGAGGTGAAGTCAAAAAACTGTTTTTGATTTATTATTGAAAATCACCGCAACACTTGATCATTGGTGTCTTTTGGTAATGCCTGATTTATTAAATGTAGATGATCTATTTCTTGTATTCGTTTGGCTTATAAAAGCTTTACATTCTCTCTACAGGCTATTTCCAGGTTATGTGACGACAAGTACAAAGACGTGCGGAAAGCCGCAAGGAAGCGTTCAGCCAGCACGGACAATCTGTGCGGGATCCGGTGGGTTCCTGCGATTCTCTCCTAACCACGGGCCTCGTGGGGCGACCCGGGGGCGGGGATGAGGACGGGGACGGGACAGGACCAAGACGTGCTGAGTCTGGGAGGAAATCAGCACAGATGATGGAGCACATGAACCTTCAGACTGGATAAACTGCAACGAGAACATAATCTCCGGATTGGTCTCAACTTGATGCCTTCGCAGTGCCTCAGCATCACACGAGAGGAAACACTTCCTGGATGTTCTGTCTCTTTCGTTGTGACCACGGCTCGTCGCGTAGCACTGGACTTTCCACTGAATATTTATTTCCTTCGGTAGAATTTAGACGATTAAAAAGTGTTAGCAAGTTTTTCTTCTTTGGGAATCTCCAAGGTTTACAGGATCTCTAGCGTACCTCTTAATGCTCAGGTTTGTTCATTTACTGTGATGCTCCTCGTTTAACGTGAGGACTGAAACATTCGCTTGGAAGTGACAAACGCCACTGATGGAAAAAGCACCAGATGATATTAAAAATATGACAATTAGACTCACATGAGAGAAATAAATGATTCTATGATGTTGTGATTTTCAACATGTACAATCAAAACATGTTTATTCCCTAAAGTGTACAGCTGGGGTGCTAAAACAATGGATCTGGCCATGAATCCGCTTGTGAAGTGGAAAAATGAGCTGTGATTTTTGAGTAAAAATAGCTGTTCTTTTTTTTAATTTGACAACAAGGATTTGCACCGAGTGTACGCTGTACATTATTACATGGCCTACGTTTTAGCAATGTCATGAAGAAACTTCATTAAAAGTGAACGGTTTTAAAGTTTAATTGTATTGTTAGGACTAAAACTGATGAAAATAATCTGAATTGTTGAAATTTGTCTCAGTGGAGATGAACTAAAAGGAGTTCGGCACCCCGGCTGTACAAGATAAAATGTATTAATCACTTTAGTATTAATCAGCTTGACTATGTCAAGTGTTTACTTAACATAACTTTTATAAATGAGTTTGTTTTTTTTTTTCTTAAAACTTTATTGTAGATTGAAGCACATCTCTGTTGACATGTATTGGAAATGTGACGCCGCTCATCCACGTGTATGTGCAGTTTAATGGAATTTAACTTTTCACTAAAACATGCATTTTTATAGCTGTTTTATGGCTGCAGGGGGGGCTGGAATCAATCCCACAGATAACAAAACACAAGACTTTTATACCCTTCTTACATTCTTTGACTAAAGTTGGGGATACGCTGTGCGATTTGGGCCATCCCAGACAAAACGAGCGCTTTAGGCAACGCCTTTCGGTTGTTGTCTGGAACCTGGTGTCTCGTATAGGTAAAATGTTGGACAGTCCACTTGTTCCCCAGAGTTCCACACCAACTTTTCACACTTTACCGCCCCGTTTACACGACAACGTTTTCCAGTGAAAACAGGAAACTTTGGTTGCGTTTCCGGGATCCGTTTACACAACAACCGTGCTGAGAGCCGCTGAAAACGACGCTCCGACTCGATCTCTGTATTTTCAGGGGAAACAAAAACTTTTCTGAAACGCTGCTGCTTGGCCCCCGGCCTCAATAAATACTTCATCTGGACATGCATAGATGGACAATAGCAATGGCCGCCTCCAGAGTGTCATGAACCTCAGTCCATGTTCTCCTGAGACTTGATAGTTTCATCGTTGAGAATCACCGTTACAGCAATTCAACTTCATCGTCTGTCTACATGAACGTCTGTGTTCTCCCACTGTTAACGTTTATTTCATACTGTCCTCTGCATGCATACGTGTGTGATTTAATCTAAACAAAAAAAAAACCAATCAACAGCACCAACTAGTGGCCCGACATGCTAACTGTTTAACGTTTCTGCATTTCCATGTAAACGGATATCGTTTTCGAAATGTTTCTGCATAATTCAGAACTTTTCTGAAAAAATGGATTTTCACTGAAGATGTTGTCGTGTAAAGGGGACCTCAGACCAGCGGTTGTTTTACTTTTTTTTAATCTTGATTTATCCAGGATATTGGAGTCCTTTGGAAAACGAGTTTGGTGTTCAGATAAGATTCTCCATCATGTGAAGACCACACTGATTTAAACCCCCTCTACTTTTCTAAGTTTCAATTTTATAGCTGTATCACAATTTGTCATGCCAAGATAGATATTCAAATATGTACCAAAGAAAACTATAATTATGGCCACACCTTCTTTTTTAGATCTCCTAAAGCCTCAACTCTCATTTAGGATCCTCAGATATTCCAGGTATTAATGTATTATAGAGCAAACTAACAGTTTGGGTACCTTGTCCATTCAGCACAATGATGATGTTTCACTCATCTAAACCAGTGAAATATGCTTATTTTTCAAATTAACTTTGTACAGTGTATAAAGAATTGACAAACTGATTTGTTGTAAATTATTTATGGATGTGCAGATTTGTGTTTTTAATAAAGAGAAAAGCTCTTGTTTAATAAAGGCGCCGTGGATGGTGTTTGTTGTTGCGATCTGTGTCGCTGGGCTTCGCTCCATGATTGAGAGCTCAGGACTGAGGTTGACTTGTACCTAGACATCCCAACAATGCTTTGATGGCAGGCTGGTAAGAATAGCCCCCTCCGCAGGTCCTGGCCTCTGCAGACAACAGCAGCACGGCGTGCTCAGCGTGGAGCTGTGAGGGTCACCGCCTGGAGAACACCAGTCAGAAACCCCTGCAGACCGAGCTGAGCGGTCGCTCTCAGTCAGGAATTTCCGAAAAAACTGTGAGGATGATGACGGATTTGTTGATCATCGCTATCAGTCATAATGTGACATTCATTGGTGAGTCCCTGGTTTATGTTATCTTGAAGGATAAAAGCCAAGCTGGCAGACAAGTTGTACATTTGGATGTGGGTGTTTGGTAAATAATGTATCTAAAAACTCTCTTGTGGTGCATGAAAATAATTCTTCTCTCTATATAGTATATATTGCTGAATCTCAGCACATTTCCCAGAATTATAAATCAACCTTTTAAAATACTTGCAATTGTGTTTTGGAGAAATAATAGCTCAAAATGGCAAATTTTTCGATCCCCAACCTTTTTATTAACCATTATAATTCTCAGATTATATTTTTCTTCTGTTTTTCAGACAGAATAACGTGTTTTTCATCCAACTATACCTTACTAAAATATTTGTTTTCTCTTTAGTTGAAATTAATGCAAAGTATTTATGAAATCACAGAAGTGAACAAATGAGGTTTAGCTTGATATCACTGAACCATCAAAGTCATTAAGAACAAATTCTTATGCTCAATCTGTCAACAGAGGACATTTAAGTGAGGTGGGTGAAATTAATGGCATGCTATCTATAGCAGACAGAGGGGTAAATAACTGAAAATCATGCAATCCATAAGTTGAAATACATAAGTGGCAAATTTTGGAATTGTTTCTTTTTTTTTTTTATTATTTAAAGTAAAATGATGTAAAGAAAAAGTGTAATATATAAAAACAAAGACAAAGCAATGCCAAATGGAATTAATGAAATATTGACTAAAAAAAAACAAATTTCACTGAGAGGTGTAAAATTTATGGCTTTGAGCCAAAAGAGAGTTCAATCTGTCTTGAAATGTGACCTTACAAAGTGTAAAATGTGAAAAGGTAATGTAACCTTTAGTCAAAGGAAGGCAGTGGAGTCGTCGATTTCACTTTTAGTTGTAACAAGGTTCAAGGAGACTGTACTTTGCACCAGCACAAAAATGAAAACAGGAAAAATGTAAAAAATTTGACTTCTCTGTTTTTGCATATTTTATTTTTCTCCATGTCTTGCTTAAGAATATGGAATTCAATTTTCATTTACTCAATTTTGCGCTGCAAAGGGGTTGTTGACAGATTATTGGACTTTCTGTGACCCCTGAACCTAACTGATTTTGACCTCTGGGTGAAATCCTTTCAATGACAGAAGTCATTTGGAAATGTTTAAACATGTTGTCAGTGTCTTGTCTTTGTCTGTGTTGAGAGATTTAGACTTTTCACAACAACAGTCTGCTGCTTTTTCTCTTTCTTGAATCTGACTGGTCATCTGTCCTCCGTTGCAGGAAAGGCCTGGTGGGTGTTGATGCTGGCTCTGCGCTCGCTGCTGCTCCTGCTGGCCGGATTCACCCTCTTCAGTGACGAGCAGCAGCGATTTGTCTGTAACACCATCCAGCCGGGCTGCTCCAACGTGTGCTTCGACGTCTTCGCCCCCGTCTCCGTCCTCCGCCTCTGGTTCTTCCAGCTCGTTTTCCTCAGTCTTCCACATTTCGTGTTCGCCACCTACGTGGTGCATAAAGTTTTGTCCCATCCGTGTTTTGAAGGGATCTGCGGTCGAGGAGGTTTGCCTTTCACCCTGGAGAACTGCAGCTCCTCCAGGGAAGTGTCCCTGCCTCGGGATTGGGGACTGCCGCGCTTCTACTGCGCTTACTTCTTAGTTGTGATTCTTCGGATCCTTCTGGAGGCCATTTTTACCGCTGGCCAGTTCTTCCTCATCGGTTCCTCTGTTCCTAAGAGTTTCTTCTGCTACGAGGCTCCCTGCACATCTGGAGTGGAATGCTACGTCTCCAGACCCACGGAGAAGACCTTCATGATCAATTTCATGCTGGGCGTGGCCTGCCTCTCCATCCTGCTGAGTCTGGTCGACCTGGTCGGCTGCTTGAAGGCGATCGCGAGGTGTCGGCGCAAGAAGGAGCTGCTCATGGAGGAGATGAGCAAAGGAGAGCAGAGCAGCGTGTTCACGGCAGCGACCGACGACACCGACGTTCAGCTGACCAAGAGGATGAGCCCGACAGGAAGCTCCAAGATGAACGGCCTCAGAGATGAGAAACCAAACGGTGAGAAGACGAACGGCGGAGCCACGCTCGGTGAGAGGAACCCAGAAAGCAACGATGGCAAAGCGGACACGTTTCGATCGCCCGCGGCGGCGAGCGCTCCGGCGCCAGCACACTTCGTCCCTCACAGCCACTCGAGAGCTCCTTTATCGTGGCGTTATGACGGGGGAACATCACCGAACCCGAAGGCGACAACACTCTTAGGTGTTACAAAGCCGGACCAGGACGCTCCGGCCGGGACAAACGGCGGACAGACTGATAGCAGCGAATGTCAAGATAAGAGAGCGTGGGTGTAAATACACTGCGTCATATAAGTTTCCATTAATTTTACTTGAGTAAGCAGTAACTTTTGATTTTTGACACCACTTCATCACAGTGTATTTGATGGAATAGCTGGATTTTGGTCACTACCACCTTTTATAGAGGAGTTTTTTTGTCCTCACGCTCTGCCAGAAACATACACAAAATACAAAACATTGGAGACTTCTCCACCAAGGAAATGGTTTTCCAAGTCTGTTCTGGATTCCACGAAACAAAGGTGTCAAAAATTCAGCCTGTGGGCAAAACTCTTAAATTACAAAGGTGACATTATCTGTGTTTTTGTAATTAAAAGTTACTGCTGCTGATTTGTGTAGCGGGGTTGCGCTGTTTCACCAAGACCTCTTTAAACAACAACGTTTCAAGTGAAAAAGCTTTGTTTTGATATTACTGTTTCAGGAAAGTTTAGCGTTTAGACGGCAACGTTTTCAAAACAATGTTGTTGGCATGGGGTTGGTGTGTTTGTAATGAAACCACACACACATGCGCACAGACAGGAATACACAATAAAAATTGACAAAAAGATCACAGACATTTGCATGGACAGACAGCGAAGTTGGATTGCTCCTCTAGATGAACGTGAAGTCCCAGGAGAGTATGGACTGCGAGTCACGGCACTCTGGAGGCAAATGTTATTTTCCATTTATTCGTTTTCAAAAAGTTGCGCTTGCAATGGCTCCGAGCACCGTTGTCATGTACACGGACACACAAAACCCAGCATAAGTTTTTTTGTTCTTAATTGAAAATGTTCTCATGTAAACGGGGCCAAAATATGGAGATTGTAACCCAACACAGACACTCCGTGATTCACTTTCATGCTACAAGGCTGAATTGACAATATGCATGTATAAAGTTGCAGAAAGTGACGTGCTTTTTGCTTTTTCTGGAGAAAAGCATCTGTGCAGATTTCAGTTGTTCATTACAGATGCTGTAAAAAGTGCATTCAGGGTGAGCAATTCCAAGCTGTCATTGTTTTGGAGCTTAAATTATGTTTGTAGCTTAGTTTAATTTAAAAGATTATTTCAGATCAATCTCGGCTTCTAGTTTTCTTTTATTATGGTTTATTTGACACGGAAGAGACATAGTTCAACATGATAATTTCTCTGTTGGTTTAGCTGGTAAACCAATCTTGGAAAGTTGATGTAAAAGATATTTCTATCTGAAATTCCTTTATTTCTCTGTTGGATTTATCAAGAAGACAATGACTGCACTAGAAATCTCTTGTTGAGAGAAACACAACGGATGCACATTCTTCTGATATCTCCCCTGTCCCGGGTGTGTTTGTTTAACACCTCCAACTGTTTGGACGTTGTTATTAGGGAAATGAGCCGCTCCAAAAACAAACAGAGGCTGACCTTGAGGTGGCGGCCGTCACATTGCTCAGCTGTTGTCTGGATATGACTGAGTGCCGCTGGCAGCCACAACAGACACACTGACCCCACCGCTGACCTCTGGCACCGACGCCTGACGACCCGACTTGGATGACTTCAGGCCTGCAAAACGTCTTAATGCTGGGGATGCCTCACTGAAAAACACCTAAAGAATTCATTTTATCTGTCCAAGGCCGGGATACAGAAGCCCAAAAGTGCTCCTAATAGTGTGTGACCACCTTGAATTGCAAACATCCCCACTGGTGCGTGTGAGTATAAATGGGTAAATGTGACTGATATGTGAAATATGTAGAGATTGCTGAAGCAATACAATTGGCCAAAATCGGCTGGGAAGATGGTTTAAATGATCTTAGCTGGTTAAAAGAAGAGGAAAAAAAAAAAGCAGTCCTGCAGACTTGTTTAATTTGGGATTCAAAAGATAAGTCCTGGTCAAAAATAACTCCCAGGTTCCTCACTGTGGTACTGGAGGTCAAAGTATTTCCATCCAGTATTGTTATGTGTTTGGATCATTTGTCTCTCAGATGTTTTGAGGCAAATGCAATACCTTCTGTTTTATCTGAGACCAGGAGCAGAAAATTACTCATCCAAGGTTTTATGTCTTTAAGACAGTTTCAACAAGTTCATCAGCTTCATCTGGATTCATAGAAAAAATAGAATTGTGTATCTGTTTAGCAACTGAATCTAATGGTGTGTTTAATCATAGTTTCTACAGGAAACATGTATAATGTGAAGCGTAAGGGTCCTAAGACTGAACCCTGTGGAACGCCATGATTAATTCAATACCAAAAACTAAGCAACAGGTGTCATCAGCGCCCATCGCTGAGGGATAAACAGCACATAGCTGGCTTATTTCTTGCAAACTAAGCTAGCATTGAATCATGTCATCAGTACACACTTATGAAAACATGGAAGCTAGATGTTCCATAAATCCAGAGTTGTTAAAAGTGGATCCACAATAAAACTTTATGGTGGTCAGTATGCATATGTTGTGCTATAATTTTAAAGATTTGGTTGTTTAGAGCTAAAATTAGTGGAATTAAATGAATAGTTCACTCTCAGTAAGATATTTCCTCCTCCACATCCCCTCCGTGACCCCTCGTACGCTTCACATTCATGATATTCTTGGAATTTGGGGCAGACATGCGAAAACATTAACAGAGCACCGGCAGCCATCAGCTGAGCGCTCAGGGGGAAAGTCTGTACTGTCACTCCCTGAGGTGAAAAGGTCGGAGCAGGAAACTCTGTGACCCTGCGCACACGTCACAGCAGGAGGTGTGTCTGTCTCCGCTGACCTTCACACACTCCTGTCAAAGTGGCACTCACGGACACACACTGCAACTATAATGTTCGCTATGTGCCCTTGACTAAATCCCCGCCACCATGTCTATTTCAATAAATGCTGTGAACACGTTATCAACCATGTACTCTTAGCTTCCATTAGTCCTTTAAACAGACTTAAATGTTTTATTGATTTTAAAGAGTACTGGATCCATTTGCTCTTACATTTCTCACTTTGCTTTGGGATGGAATAAGAACATCTGTCTAAACTGCTTCATCTAGTTCAGGATCATTAACACTGGAAATGATCCCAGAAAAGTTACACCTCTCACCACGACACCATAAAACCAAAGCAACACAAAGAGGACATATGAATACAAGCTTATATCCAGTTAGAAGAGAAAATACATCAGGTTTTGGATTTATCATGACAGAAATCATGAATGAGTTTTGTTTGGTAATGTGATTTTGCATGAAAAAGTCCTAAAATTCTGAAACAGCATCTTCCCCATAGTTATTATATTGGCACTTTTACCACCATCTAGTGGTGAAAATATGAAAGACAGCCAACATGTGGAAAAGGAACAGAGAAGAAAAAAGACATTTTATGATTTTATTCATGTATTTTCAAAATCACTTGAAACTATCAGGTGGATATTTTTTTTTCCTTTTGTGAAAGGACAAATCTACATCTTGAACTTAAAGCTGAATATTAAACTCGTTTTTTAGGGAGTGAAGTCTGCTTCTGTTGAGCAAGAATAAAAATGTTTTAACAGAGTATAAAACAAAATATAAGGTTCGACCAGCCTTGAAATATATGCACACAGTGTTAGAGCTTAAACGTACAACATATATATATTTTTTATAATTCAAAATGAATATGATCTGAACTAATGAACACAATAAAACAAAAACCACAGTCCCGATGTTATTTCAAAGACAGCTGGAAAGCTCACATCAGATTCATCAGCTTGGCTCAAACCTTTTAATCTTGTCATGCTTGTTCACACCATTAGAGGGTGCAATGGGTCACTGGAAGAACCACAAACAGCTGAGGGCCACTGTGACACTGTGGCATCATGAGGCTCTTCCAGTCATGTGTGGCGCTTTAGTTTCAGTTTGACCGGCCTCTCAGGGTGTCACTGGAAAATCCTGAATCAAACTAAATTTACTGTTATTATTGGCTTCATTACCTCCGCCAAGGAGGTTATGTAATCACGTTGGTTTGTTGGTTGGTTGGTTGGTTGGTTTGTTAGCAACATTACGGAAAAAGTAATGGACGGATTGCAATGAAACTTTGTGGAAAGGTGGGTCTTGGGCTAACTTAGAATCCATTAAATTTTGGTGATGATCCGGATCACTGTCTGGATCCAGGAATTTATTAAAGGATTCTTTATCATTGAGAGATAGGGCAGTCTTTCACATAGTTGGGCATAACTCAACAATAGATGACAAGGGGGCTTAGCAAAAAATTACAAAGTTCTTCAATGACTCTAAAAGATAACAGCTGATGATCCAGATCACGGAAGTATTCCAGATACCAGGATCCAGAACAGACAAAAATAGTGGGATTCCGGAGTGTCAGTCACTGTGAGGCAACACATTGAGATATGAACATGCAACAAACAGCTTTCTCCCATACATTGTTTGTGTTGGGGAGAAATAAAATGGTTTTTAGTATATATGGTGTTCTTATTGTTGTTGGTGACTGATTTGAGCTGTGGCGGAGGTCTGCGCTCTCTTACCCCTTTCACACTGCACCAAGCGGGTCGACCCGTGTTCTCGACCCACTAATAATCGCCCTTTGAGTCCTTTCACACTGCCTGCAGACCCGCCTGCTGGCGAGCCGAGTTGCTGCGTTTTCCTGCGCCGATAGTGTCACGCGTTGATGACATCATCAGCGCGACGGAGCAAAGCGAAAGTAAACAACGGACTAGAGCTCAGTCCCCGTTACCTTTAGATGAATCTCCTCTTCCCCACGGATCCAGAGGAGCTCTTTGGTCTCGCTATCTTGCCAATACTGGGTCATCTTGACGAAGGAAATCTCACGCTGTGTCCAGAAACTAGTGCGCTAACGTAGCCGCGCTGTGTCGACGCCATCACGTAAGTTACCGCGTCGACTCGTGTCTGCCTTTCACACTCCCTTTCGCCCCTCCCACTAAAAAGCCGATAGTAGCGACCCGCTAAAATCCCGCGTCGATTGCAGGGTTGAAAAACCCGGGTCTAATGCCGAGTGAACACTTTCACACTGCCATGAGGACCCGATTGATTAGCGGGTTTAAATGGGTTTTTTGGCCAGTGTGAAAGGGGTATCTGAGTGCCAAATTCTACTTATATCTGAAATAGTCACATTTTTCTCGCCATCATTAGTTGGGTCTAGCGCCTTGGCCAAAGAATTAGCAACTGTTACCCCAAAAAATGATCCTTTCACAGTGAGAAATAACGATGACGAATGAAAAACTATTGTTATTTATTTATTTACTCAATTTGATATTTAGAAAACTGTAATCATGATTTCCAAACAATGACCGGGCAAGAAAAGTGATGCAGAGCAACAGTAGCTCTTAAAAATCACATAAAAAAAGATTCATCAAGAGATGACTTTTTTTGAGCAAAGCCCGAGTCTCGGCTCTTGATAGAAGAGCTACTTTTTCATGTGGCTCATCAAGAAAGAAATTTCCACCCCTGTGTTGCAGTGTTGAGGTCTACAGTGGTGGCCTGTGGCTTTAATCTGAGCTACTGCAACTAACAAGTCAAAATACCAACTGGTTTAACCAAACTGAGATTAAAGTGACTCAATGCTGCCCCCCAATGAGTAACTGCGGTATAACTCCATTTCTACATCACGTCCCTTTAAAGTTTTACCCACAAATCTGATTCAGTTTTTCCAACTTCATGGTAATAATGAGGAATATTCCAACTTATATAAGAGTTAAAGTGTATTTCTTTTTCTAGTTTGTTTAATCCACTGTTTAATAGAAGAGTAAGGATCCAGCCTGTTAAAAAAAAAAAAGTCTGCTAGCTGGTAGACGTCTTATTCAGAGACAAAGTGACTCATGTGCTGAACGTCAATATCATGAGCTGCTGATGTCTTCACTCCCCATCGATCGCCTCCCGGCCTGAAGTTAACGCAGCAACCTGTGCCCCCCTTCAGCTCCAGCAACACACTTCAGTCTCCCGGGAGGCGGGAGGAGGAGATTGAGAATTCGGGGGGAAAACTAAACATTGACTGCGGCAGAACATCAGAGAAGATGTTCGAGGCATGAAAGATATCGAGCACTCGGAGCCCCCTTCACCTGTGAGGTGGTAGCTGAGATGAACATGAGTGGAGGGGAGGGTGGAGGGGTGGAGGGGGTGGTTGAGAGGTCCCTGATGGCCACGGCTCAGAAGACAAAATCCATCCCGTCTGTCTTTGAAGTTTAATGATGGAGGACGTCGATAGATGATCCAGGAGTGTTGTGTGAATGAAGACTGAGTGTTTTTTTTTTATTTGGATTCTTCACTCTTCACTTCCTGTCGGTGTTATTTTGACTGTGTGAGCTGCTGCAGTCCTGATACTCCGACTTTAGAAAATGCAAAACAACTGAGTCCGTTTGAACTGAGATGCTGGTTAAATACTCTGAGCAAGACACTAAATTTCTTGTTGGTTCTGTCAAATTTCTTTAAGAAATGGATGAAAATCAAACAATAGATGATGATATAAACAGGTGCACACTGATATATCCCATTGCTTTGGAAAGCACCTCTTCCATCTAATCAGAGTGCAGCTGAAATGCTTCAACTTGAAATTATGATAGAAAAGGATCATGATCGTGGAATTCAGAATTGATCAAATTATTCCAGTCCGTCCTGACATGTCTTTTTGAAAAAGCAGAGAATACCAGACAAATAAAACCCATCTTCCACATAAGGACAGTAATTTTTCAAAAGTCTTTTTTAATCCTGTAAGAGTCAGATTGAGATTTAAATCTGAATTCAGGGATTCAGTTGCAAAAATGCATTTCTGAGTTAACAGTAGAGAATGTGATTTATGCAAATCAGTCACAAGACTGATGCACCTGCTGTAAAGGCGCAGCGTGTCATGTAATCCAGAACTTTAAAGAAAGAGGCAGAAGAAGAACACAGTCATGATTTTCCTCCTACCATTTCAATGTGTTGTTGGTGATCAGCTAGTTCTAACCTTCCCACTGCCCAGTCTTATAAATGCAGCATCTGTTCAATTCAGTTCAACTTTTCAGCTTCATCTGGTCAGAGAAATATAACTCTAAGTATTATGAAGCAATAGAGAAATAAAACAATGCAGTGTGTGCAAAAAGACAACAGTGTTCTTTCTTACAGATTCAAAATCGCAAAGTTAGCACAACTCTCTCATCATTTGAAAAACACGGCTATTGATAAACATAATTAAACTTGATGGTGGAAGAAGCTCCCAGAGATTCCAATGATCCAGAATAAATATAAAACTCACTGATGATAATGATTTAAAGTCTGATAGCCCAAATGTGATCATGTGAAGCCATCAGATCTTTCATAACCCAGATTTCTGGTCACTGTTTTGTGCACGAAGTTTTCCCTTCGTCACTGGTTTTCTTTTCATGGCGCTTGTTCCCAGCATGCTCTGGGGCCAAAGAAAGTGAGGTCATCCGTCCATCACAAGACACGCCAGTCAGGCCTGTTTGTTTTAGACTGCATTGTAAATCAGCCATGGCATGACAATAGCTGTTATTGAAAGCAAAATGCTTCCCACCCAGCTTTGTATACATTGTGAAATTATGGGCTCCCCCCCACCCCCCTGCTTTGGATGTGACCTTTAACAGCCCATTTGAGCCATTCAGGCATCTTAACATGATTCCATCCCAACCAATCACAGTCAGACATCTAATTAGATCATTAGACAAAGACTGCATTCATACACGTCCCAGTTGGAGCCGATGTGGAGGAGTTTGGATTCTCTGCATTTCAGCCGCGCCGAGGTTTTCCTGAACCCCGAGAGTCAGAGTCTTGTTTATGTTAGAAGGAGATGGATCAGGTACAACCTCTCAACCCATTTCCTGTTCTGATTTTGTTTTTCCTTGTGGGCTTGATGGGACATTCCCAGCCCCCCACCCCCTGCTATACCACAAATACATACATCAGCCACGAAAGAGGAAGACAGCAGGTTTAACAGGAGCAATTTGTTCTCACTGGAGTGAGGAAACGGCTCATTTTCTCGTTATATCTGATTAAAAGAAAAAAAAAATTGATGGACGGAAGTTTGATGTATTTTGAATTTAACACAAATAGGCTTCTGTATTTGTTCACTTCTTCAATGAATTTGGAATCTAGAACGAAAAGCTGACAGGAATTGTTCATCAATGTAACAACATATCCATGTTAGGTGAGACACTGTCTCTAAATTTCTCGAGAATCTGAAAATGTGTGGTTTTCTGTCCCTGTGATGGAGTGACATCCTAGTTAGATTTATTTATGAAACCTCTGGTTTTGTGCTTGTTTGAGCTTGCGTTAATCTTCAGTTCTTACTTCTACCAGAAGGTGGCAGCATACCACAACTTTAATGTCTTCAAACCTTCTCTGTCATTTGGATTTATCGGTCATGTTATCTAAATCGAAAAAACACCGCAGGGGTAAAATAACATTTAATAAGCTGCAGTCAAAACAAAGCACACTCTAATAGCCACTAATGCGCACTCACGCTTATACTTCAATCCAGTGTGTGAGTGTGTGTGTGTGTGTGTGTTTTTATATAAAAGTCCCAAACTGTCATGGGATGAACTGACAGCTCAATACTCAGCTTGTAGTGACCTTTTCAGAGGTCACTCAGGTTGTCAGTATGCAGTTACACGCCTGCCTTTCTGTCTGATTTCTCAATTATGGCCATTTCCAAAAGCGTCTGACTTGAAATGTATGTGAATAACAGTTTATCACAACAACAGAATAACTTTTGTTCATCATTCAGCTTCAGATTGACTTTTTTATGCAACCTTAAGACACATTTCTTGAAAATAAATTAACTTCTACGAATGAAATTTCCAAAAAGAGGGGGTTATCTTGTTGGGGGGTTGTAACACATGACGGAAAGCAGGAGGTCATAAGCCATCTGAAGCTCAGTGGGCATTAAACTAAGAAGACCACCTGTAGTCCTCTCAGCATGAAGTCCTGCAACACCATGGTGCATCCCACACATCTTAGAGGCGATTTACACATTCAAATCCAACATAAATTAACCTTTAACTGTCAAATCTATTAGGATAAGTGAAAAGATGCCTATATTTGAAACACTATTGCCATGTATTAAGCTGTGAAATCTAGATATATAAAAATAAATAAGAAATTTGGCATGAAGGACCAAAGACGCAGGAGTAAGCATTCAATAAAAATTGTTTTATTCTCAAAATAAAATCTTCTATCAAAGTGAAAATTATACATATTTACAGTCTTGTAAAATTCAATATACAAATATACAATATATGTACACCAATAATTATATAAATACACTTTACGCGCTGATGCGACCCGTATGAGACAGAATTAAGGCATTGATGAATGTACTTATAAATCCACCTTGGAGACAAAACAGCCCGGCGATGGCCTCGTTTTTCAGCAGAACGGTCTCATTGTGAAATCTTGTGTTTAAGACACAGCGGTTCTTTACAGTAAAAAATAGAGGGAGAGCCTCAGCTATACCATGTAACCTATCGACAAGAGGGATCTTGTCAGCTGTACGCATTCAATTAAGCGCAGATAAGGCTCTGCGTTCTTGGTGCCAGGTACATTGTTCTGCTGCTGACGGCCTCATTATTTAAAGAGAAGCCATTAGGCGCTCATTAATGTGCTAATTACAACACGCTGACGGACAATCCCAACACAATTAGTCACCCCCTCCCCTTGGCTGGCAACCTCCCCCCTCCATTCAAACACACGTCATTTGGATAAGGCAAAGAAAGGAGCACTTTCTGTGAGAAGTTACTTTCAAACTGCTCTTAAAACTTTTATAAGAATAATAAATGAGCACAAATTTAACAAATCGTTCGCATCGGGGGTGCTGTTGGGAGGAAGTTTCATTTTAAACTGGCAGTCTGTTGCCTTTCTTGAAATAATTTACCAAATAAAAACACATTTATATGAATCTGCACGCCATGTGATCTTCAAAACAAGGCTGATGTCATTAGTCTTTTAGTGTCAAATGACATTTAGAGTGATCAGACCCGGGACAGTGGCATCTGTTTGGGGCAGGAGACAGAACTGGCCGTCCCGGACCTCCAGGTCAGTCCCGTGCTCACGTCGCTGTACATGGACCCTGCGGAGGCTTTGCTCCCCCAGCAGCACCGCGTGCAAAAAGTCCTCCAGGAGTCCAGGGTTTTCCCGGACCAGATCCAGGCCCCGGACGTGATCCCCACCAAGAGGCACATGAAATACTTCAGCATGAACACAGCATAGTCCGGCCTCTGCCTGTTTGGGTCCGTCATGCACGAACAGTTGTGCGTAATTTCCCACGTCTGTCTGTTGTGCTGCTCGTAAAAGTAGCACGCCACTATGACAGTGGCCGGGACGGTGTATAAAACTGTGAAAACTCCGATCCGGATCATCAGCCTCTCCAGTTTGTCAGTTTTGGTGCCACCTTGCTTGATGACGCTCCTGATCCGGAACAGCGACACGAACCCGGCCAGCAGAAACATGGTCCCGATGAACAGGTAGATGACCAGCGGCGCCAGCACGAAGCCCCGCAGGTTATCCAAGTTCTGGTTGCCGACGTAACAGATCCCAGCCACGGAGTCCCCGTCCACGGAGCTCAGAGCCAAAACCGCGATGGACTTCATGCTGGGGATGAGCCAGGCGGCCAAATGAAAGTACTGTGCGTAACTGGCGATGGCCTCGTTTCCCCACTTCATGCCCGCCGCGAGGAACCAGGTGAGGGACAGGATCACCCACCAAATGGAGCTGGCCATGCCGAAGAAGTAGATGAGCAGGAACACGATGGTGCACAGCGCGGGACCCGTGGTCTCGTAGTGGATGTGCTCCGCGCCGTGCTCCCTGCTGCAGGCCACCTCCTCATGTCCCGCGATCAGCCTGACGATATATCCAACCGACACGAACATGTAGCAGGCGGAGAGGAAGATGATGGGGCGCTCCGGGTACTTGAACCGCTCCATGTCGATCAGGAAAGTCGCCACGGTCGCGAAAGTGGAGATGAAGCACAGGACGGACCACAGGCCGATCCAGAAGGCGGTGAAAGTCCTCTCCTCCTGCGTAAAGTAAGGATTGTGGCACGGTATGGCACAGTTCAAGATCTGCCCGGTTTTGACGCGGTTGTGCAGCGGGTGTCCGTCGCTGGTCACCGGCACCATGGGGCCCCTGCAGAAGCAGCCCGGCTCGCACTGGGACGCCGCCGGTTTGTGCTTCCCGGGGATGCCGCGGCCGTAGCCGCTCTTCTTCTTGGGGTTGTACGGCTTCAGCGGCCGGTTGGTGGGCTTGGCCACCACGGGGGACACGGTGGTGGTCTGGCTCCGGTTGTAGTCCATGCACAGCGTGTCCTGGTTGCCCTGCTCGGGCAGCAGGTCGCACCTCATCCGGTCCGGCCACGGGAAGCCGTACTGCCTCATGAGCGGCGCGCAGCCGGCTTTGGCCCGCTCGCACACGCTCCTGCACGGCGGCAGCGGCTTCTTGTAGTCCTCCAGGCAGATCGGCGTGTACATGCTGCAGAGGAAGAAGCGCAGGTCCGTGGAGCACTTGATCTCCACCAGCGGCCAGAACTGGTGCACCTCCAGGCCGGCCTCGTCCTGCGTGTCGTGGTTGAACTGGTTGGGCATGTAGGTGTAGTTGTAGCCGATGCCTTTGCACAGAGGCACGGAGATCTCCTGGCACTGGAGCTCCTTGGCAGCCCAGCTGCGCGAGCCGTGCAGGACGAGCGCGAACAGCAGGCACCATCCCGGGATGCTTCTCTCCATCGTTGCGTTCCGTGAGCGGAAAAAAAAAAAAAAAAGTGACAGCGAACTTGCGCTCTGCAAAGCAGGCTGCAAGTCCAGATTAATCCAGGTCTGCTGCTGGACTCATGCTACTGCGCACACAGTTTGGGACGGCTTTTGGCACGTGGAATATCCCTCCTCAAAAAAACAAGCGCTTCCTTCAGTGTGCGCGCACAGCCAGTCTCTCTCCCTCTCTCTCTCTCTCTCTCTCTCGCCTTTGTGTCAGTGCGGCTTCGCATACTGTGCAGCAGACGGGTGCGCTGTGCTTTATACTGCTGGGACGAGGACACTCCCCCCCCCCGGCCCGGCCGAGGGAGGGAGACCAAGTCAAGTCAATCAGGAGTTCCTTCTATAGGTGTTTGTTTAAAATGTTCACCCTGGAGGGAGGGTTATAATCACTTTGTCTTTGTTTGCTGCACACACCCTCCCCCCCCTCTAAACACATAATTTCACACACTCCCCCTTTTGCAAACAGGGACCGGCGGTGGTGTGGTGGGCTTTTAATACAATACATACATTATATGAAGGAATGCTTTTTAGCAAAGCTTTAACTACGAGTCAATAAACTTACACGTGTTCCTAAAATGCACAATTTGGCACGCATGGTATTTACATTTGCAACTTTGATTTCATGATTTGAATGCTCCTCCCCCCCCCCCCCCCCCCCCCCCCCCCACTCATGCATTATTAAATCAATAGTGGGAGAAATCAGCTGTAAAATATGCATTCGTTTGCCTCCTCGGTGTGTCACTGCAGCATCTATTGCTCCACTGACAGCACAACAAGACATTTCCTGTCACATTTGTAATGTCTGTCATCACCAAAACGCCCCTGAGGGAAACACTGAATCTCTACAGACTCCCAGCAAGTCATCCAGCCACAAGGTTGACTTTTTAATTTGTAATGAAAATACTACAGCTTGTAGCCGCAGGGTGATTCATATTTACTTGAGGTTCAAGGGAGTGCCGCTTTAATATCCAGAGTGAGCCTGAGCAGACTCCAATACATGATTTCTTCATTGATCAGTGAGCACAAATCAATTTAATTAACATAATTTTCTTTTTTTAATTCAATAACATCAAACACGAGGCATTTACAGTCTCACATATAGAAACATACATTCAAACCTTTTCAATAATTGTTGTGAAGGTTTTAATCAGGGGTGTCAATGTCTTTATGTAGTCATTTTCTGCAGTAACTATTTGTTTTTTTTGCAAAAATATTGGCAATTCCAGCACATATACTCAAAGAAAAGCCCTTTAAGTCTAAATATAACGATTATTATTACACTATTTTAGTAGTTGGGCTCAGTCAAGATGCAATCGCGCTGCATGTGACCCCTGAACTGAAATGAGTTTGACACCACGGGTTTAAATACACCATTACACGTTCCAGTCATGTTTTAAAAGCAGGTGGATGAATCAGCTCCTTTGAATGTCGAACCAACTCAAATCAATCCTTCATGCCGCTTTTCCAACATGAGCTTCATGGTATCATTGAGGAACGGCGCTTTATTCAGAGCCTGTCAGCAAATGGGACTGAAAGCAACGAGGGAGCGCGGGTCTGATGCCTCCGTCACTCAGTCGTCTGCCGAGGCGAGAGGATTTATGTCTTCATCGGGAGCCTGACAATGTGAAAATGTGAATGTGGCTGCAGAGCTGGATGTGAAAGAATGAAAAATGTGTCTACATGCCGATGGTGGAAGTCTGCTTGCACGCTGGAAAACAGAGGGGGGATATGTGTGTGTGTGTGTGTGTGTGTGTGTGTGTGGTAAGGGAGGTTACTATGGGCTTGTTAGCCCTCAGCGGGGGGTCGTCTTGGTCGAAAGGGAGGGGGCTGTTTGTCTTAACGCCAGTGCCAATGTTTCAATCAGAGCATGCTGGGCCAGCGATTACTGCGACACACCAGCAGCCTGACAAACAGGACTGTGTGTGTGTGTGTGTGTGTGTGTGTGTGTGTGTGTGTGTGTGTGTGTGCGTGTGTGTGTGTGTGCGTGTGTGCAAACAGTTTCAGAGCTCAGCCCAAAAAGAAATAAGCTAACATGGGCAGATCCAGCACTGTGATAGCACTAATTAAAGTCATTCACACTTCTTATTGGATTCATCGGCTTCAAATGGAGCCGAGACGCCTTGGCAGGCGGGCAGCGGCTTTCCAATCCACAGGTTTTTAACCCAGCGAAATAGCCCCGAACTCCAGCGTTTGCTCAAGAGATGCTTGTTCTGCTGTGGCCTGGGGTCTCGGATGGGCGGGGCTGAGTTGGGTCTTTTCAAACTCAAACATGTTCACGACACTTTTTTATTCATAGAGGCAGCTGGAACAAACAATAGATGAAGATCCACAACAAACTATGACACTTTCTTGCCTCTGTGTCTTTATTATTTTATTTTTACTAATGAACTGAAGATTAGAATCAAAAGTAAGCTGAAGGGGGTGAAACTCTACACAGCATGCAGCACACTTTATCCATCCATCTTCTATGTAACCGAATAAGATTCAGGGTCTCCAGAGGGTGAGGTGGGCTGGAGCTGATCGCAGATATGGGTCAATACAGAGTCCAGGGCGGGAGTCCATCACACACAGGCAACCTCAAATATTTGAGGAAAGTATACTCACACACACACACACACACACACACACAGCAGCAGAACATGAAAACATCACACAGAAATGACTCGGACTCTTATATTTTTGCTGTGAGGCGAGAAGGCTGACCTCTATCGTGTGTCTCCATAACCACAAATGTATATGAAGTTTTTCCCTCCCATCTAGACACTCAAAATGAAAAAAAAAAAGTTTTATGGACCAATAAAAATTAGGTTGAGTTGCCTGTCGCATAAAAATGTAAATAATATCTCCATAACAGTGAAGCATGGCAGAGGCAGCATCAGGACTTAAGGCTGCTTCACTGTTTCAGGACAGAGCAGCATTTGTTAAGGGTAGAAAAATGGTTTACAAGAAAAACCTAAACTGCCACTTTTGGAGTGCCTCGGCAAAAAATTAATAACAGATTATTTTTGCAACAGATTCAGTCCGACCTCCAGAATAACTTTCAAGTAAATTTTTAGTGATTGAATCTGAGACCAGAATGAAATCAAACACTTTTTTGTTTACATTTTTATGAAGAATACGTTGATAAAATGGAAAATTATAGAGTTTACACACTGCAGCTCTCAGGGTCTTAATAGCTCACAACTTCTCCGGAGTTAGCTCGATTTCCTAGGCAGGATTTATTTCGTTAGAACAGATGGAGCGTTTTCTCCTGGAGGACCGAGCCTGCCCCGGCAGTCCCGTGTACGTGCGAGCCCTTTTCCTGGGGCTGTTCCAGCAGCCTCACGCTGGACCAGCCGTCTCCAGCCGAGCCGCGAACCGCAGGTGAAAGTTGCAGGGAAACAGGTGCCTCCTCCTCCCACCCGAGAGGACGGAGCATCGGTTACACCGATCGCTGTCTATCAGAGTGGAACCCGTATTGATTAACAAGGCTGATAGACTCCGCGGCCCCAGCCACCAACTGTCGACTACGCCTCCCGCCTTCTGTGTGCGACCGCGATAGCGGGTTTTGGGTTACAGCTTGGCCCCCTGCATACCACATTTAAAAGGGTGGAAATGGAATTACTGCATCTGTTTAGAAGTCAATTTCTGCATTCTCTGGGCTTGCCCGCTCCGCCACTCCTCCGTCGAAGCCCTCTCCTTGCCTCTCTCTTGTTTTTCCTCTCCGATCTTTCCCTCCGATTCTCCCAGGCCTCTCAAAGTTCATGACGCCAAAGAGAAAGGCGGGTGGGCGCAGGGGTGGAGGTGGTGGCGGGGAGGGGGGGTTCTCACAGAGTTACTGAGGCGTGCTGTGAAACTCTGAAATGTTTGTCTTGGTAACCTCCTCATGGGAAGCTTGGCCTTGTGATACCTTAAACCTGCGGCGTTATTTCTTCGATGTTGAGTTGAGCTCCAGCGCGCTCCGTAAGGTTGTCTTGTGCCAACTGTGAGCGTCTCCGGGGGGGACTTTATTTAAATTAATCCACATTTGAATGGTTTAATAAGGAGCAATCAGTATAATGCTCACAGAAAAGAGGATTTAAGCTAAAACTGAGAGTTAGAAGTACGTCTGAGTTTGAACCAGAGGTTCAAACATAAAGCCCGTGGGCCAAAAGTGGTCTGCAAGAGGCTCTAATCTGGTCCGCCAGAACCACCAATCACATGGTGAAAATTTCAAAGAAAATATTGATTTGTTGAAGACATTTTCTAGCATGAAAGCTAGCGAACTAGCGTTAGCCTGAACGCCATGTTGTCAGGGTGACTTTATAAAAACATGTAGAATTCAACAACAAACAGCTACAGGAGAATTTAACTTTAAATTTAACTCTTTTTTTTTTTTGCACTAGAAGGTTTCACTAAATTCGTGATTGAGATTGTAGTCATTTTCAGTAGTTTTTTTTGTGTGAAAATATAGCCAATTTCATCACTTTATATATTTTATATACTTTGCGCCACAACAAATAAAAACTTTAAGGCTTAAATTTAAAGGTTATTATAGCACTATTTTACTGGTTCGGTCCGCTCAAGATGAAATTGGGCTGCATGTGACCCCAGAAGTGAAATATATTTGACCCTGCTAATCGAGATCAATGGTCAAACTCACTTTAGCCCAATCTGTCGTCAAGAGGATCAAAATAATAAAATGACGGCATTAAAACAGCACTTAATACTTAACATAAACATAATCCAAATGTGTTTTGAAGGTGTACATTTAACGCAAAATTCAAAAAAATGAATGAATGAATGGAGAGTCTTCCATGTGCAGAAAAGTTGCATTTACCTGTTTCCAGAGAGATAGTCGGAGCATCGAAAAAGCCTTCAAATTGAAATATTCTGCCAGATTGAAATCAAACCACCACATACAGCGCTGTCCTATTGCTCAAAATATCTTTAATTACCTGTACTTAAGGTGCTTCAGCTGTTTGTTGCTCCTACATATTGACCAATTAAAAATCATCTCACGCAAATCCAGCGTCGCTCCGCTTGTTTCCCACTTCTTCTTCAAAACAGACGAGAGCGAAAGCCCCGGGAGATTTATTAGCAGGTGTGTTTCAGAATGATATACGCGTCTGAAGGGCGCTAACGGCAGAAATGACATTGCGCCTTAAAACGATCGCCTTCGCTTGACAAATCAAAACATTGATTTCTGACACTTTGAGAAGGCGTTAATCACCAGCCTGACCCAGTTTCACTGGAACCTGCAGCTCCTCCAGAACATCGGCAAATTGAATAAATATTTCAATAAAGTGTCGCCTGGGTCCCATGGGTAATTTGGTTGATTTAAAACTTCATGTGTGTATGGGAGAAGAGGCCCGGCTGTAATTAGATCTGATGTATGACTCCGAGATAAGACGTGGAGGCCCCCCTGACTTCTGAAGATGTTTACTTTCTTTAAGTTTGGACGCAGTCTTCCAGACGCCATCCTTGATCTCAGAGGGAATCTCGCTGTCACCAAGTTCTCACTGGCTGGATAAATAATCAGCGTATAAATAACTGTAAGAAGAGTTTCAGAAATATCTAAACATTCATGTTGGAGGGGAAAATATGCCATAAATCTACAGCTGAGATGATTTAGATGTTAGAAATGCTGTTTTGTGGGATTTAATCTGCTTGTAAATTGAATTTAACTCGTCAAATTGAGGGAAAACTATATCATTTGGAAATTTTTCCAACTGTTGATTCTGTAAAATCAAAACATTTCACTTGATTCCTCTTTTTTCCCAAACTTTCAATGAAAAACTGATGAAAATTGAATACACGATTCATGCTCAATACCTTTTTCTCTGGTAAGACGGCTTCCTTCCAGTGAAATCTTATGGTCAGTTATTTCTTCTGTGAGAAATGATGAGGGGAAAACTACATTATTATTACAAAACTCAGCTGTGTGGGTTTAATGTGTCGACTGGTAGAGCTAAAACTTCTGCTAAACCTCCATAATGGCAGAAAAACAGGCTGAGGCAGACAGTAAAGTGTTGCCTTGACATGCACATCTCAGTGCGAAGCTGTGACCTGAAAGTAAAACAGTGTGGTTAGTTTGACGAGAGCAGATTATAATTTTGAGTTTCAATCGTCAGCGCCAGACAAACACTGAAAAAGAAATAAAGGAATTAGATGCGGAGCAGGAACAGTCGTCGATCAAAACATAAACAGAATGCTTGTGGAACTGCTTTCAACTTATGGTTCAGCTTCTAAAGTAGTCTTAGTTTTTCAGTTATTTGTCTCCACTACTCCGAAGTTAAAGGATTTATTCTAAATGAAGCCTGAAACCTAAATTCTGAGCAGACTCATCGTGCAGCGGGAGCTTTACATTCTCTTGTCTGACCTTGGTGAAATCTGAGTTCCCGGTCATGTGTGTCCATTTTGCATCTCCAAGTCAGTGATGGATGGAGGATTCCTTCCTCCCTCCCTCCCTCCCTTCCTCTCTTTCTTCCTTCCTTCCTTCCTTCCACAGGTTAGATTCCTCAGTTCTTCTGCTGCATGTTTACTTAAAGACAAACTACTAATCAACCCGAGGAGGGTTGTGAGCCTGAAGGCAGTCACCCTTACACACACACACACACACACACACACACACACATACACGCCCCGACAGGGTCCCTCGTTGACTGAGCGTGTGTGTATTGTACTGGCTCACCTTCCTTCCGCTCATTAACCAGAGCAAACACTGACACACAATTCTCTCCCATCCAATCAGTCTGCTGCTGGGCAGGACTGTGACAGCCAGGTCTGTTAACCAGCTCCCAGCATGCACACACACACACACACACACACACACACACACACACACACACACACACACACACACACACACACACACACACGCACACAGGCACACACAAACACGAAAGCACACAGTTTCTCTGCCTTCCGGGATGATACAGTTACTTATATTAATTACCTGCAGACTTTATGTTCGATGTAAAAAAAAACAACAAAAAAAAAAAACAAAAAAAAACAAAAGAAAACAAGACATAAATCTCCCACAGACGGTGTTAAACTAATTTTAGTTGAAGAGCCACATTAAGCACAGTTTCCTCTGGCCTGGGACGGACCAGCACAATAGTGCCAAAATCAACATGATAAAAATCTCGATATTTTTTTAAGGAGAAGCATAAAAGAAGCATTTCCTGCAGATATTTACCAATTTACCTCCAACTTTAACCATAACTTGACTCTGAGACATGTGTTTACCTTAAAATGTATGAAATCCAGAGTAGGGAATGTCACTTTTATTCACACAGTGAGAGGACTCCTCAAGAACAAGGACACACACATAAACACACACTCACATGAAGGAGGGTAAATTGGTATAATACAGGCTTAAACGTACCGGGTATCCCTGACAGTCAGTTGCGCAAACATTTGTTGAGCTTTATCTCACTGGATGATTTTAATGTGTGGTTTTCTGCTGCCATGGGAAAAAAACCCACTGCAAATAAAACATAAAAAAAACAAAAAAACCCCCACTAATTTTAACTCAATGAAACCACTGCACTATATCGGGTTGCAGCAGCTTTAACCATCGATACCTTGTGGCGGTAACCTGCACTGGGAAGCCATCAATGAACTGATTACGTTCATTTCTTTTTTTTTTTTTTTCCAGAGCCTCCCAGTTTAAAGCTCCACACGTCAATCATCATCCAAATCACATCCACACAAACCTGTTATTGATGTGAATTAAAACCCTTGAGCCCCAACAATGGGGTTTTAACCAGGTCTTTACTGACAAAGCCGTTGCAATTCAAGCAGAAAAAGTTTAGGCAGGCCACGTCAGAACGAAAAGCTCACCGCGATTAAAGTCTTATATTAGTCCTGTAATGTTTTTGCAGTCTAATTACATTTGGGCAACCATCAGTTGCGATAGCTTGATCCATCTGAGTCCAGCTTGTCCAAACTTGCATTTATGTCATGAACAATTGAGTCTTTGTATTTTACCCACACCTCCACAAACCCTGAGTCTTTTGGCGTGCAGCAGGAAAACCTTGAAAACTGTATTTTTTTTTTTAAAATTGCACACAGTGTGTAACTTTTTGTATACACAGAGAAAACACAGCTTTTGTTAAAGGTGGCGCACTCGCACATGTGTGAGTAGATCGAATTTCAGTTTGTTCCATTTCAAGAGCTTATCTTACTGGTTTTGAAGCGTTTTCATTCGTGTTTTGATTATAAACACTGACCCTACATGGGTGTTTTGTAATTCGGAACTGTCTTATTCCAAACTAAGCAATTCTGAATGATATTCATGAGCTTCGTGTCTACATCCGAAGAACGGAGGATTGAATCGTCTGGTCGAAACTGAGAGTTGACAGTAGCGCGTTTCGTTTCCCACTAATATTGATCCGGTGATGTGTCCGCCGTGGTCTGACCTCCAGAGATCCCTCCACACTGGAAGCTGGCAGCCTGGCGCTGAGGGTGTTACCCGGAGCCCTTCTAAATCGCCACTTGTTCTCCCGGCGTCATTAAGACCCCGGAGCAACAGGGGCCTGCTCTTAAACTGCTACCACTGGAAACAGCGTT
This sequence comes from Salarias fasciatus, assembly GCF_902148845.1. Classification (NCBI taxonomy): domain Eukaryota; kingdom Metazoa; phylum Chordata; class Actinopteri; order Blenniiformes; family Blenniidae; genus Salarias; species Salarias fasciatus. The sequence goes on from NC_043762.1 coordinate 10,971,827, forward strand.
TATAATTACGATCTTTCTCGGGCGGCGATGACGTCTTGCCCGCGTTCGAGGACGCTGCACAGGACCGAGGATTCATTAAGAGCCGTGACGACAGCCGGCTCGGCCTCGCGGGCCGAGTTTCTTTACGAGCGGCTTTGGTCTCGGAAGGGATCCCGGCGGCGGCGCGCAGGAGGCGTGAAGAGGTGAGAAATGTAAGCATGGTGAAAGCCATTAGTGTTCCATTAAGCGTTTGGCCTTCAGGAGTGAGCGGCGGCGGGCAGAGGTGCCACACTGCAGCTTTCACGCGAGGAAGCTGCGACATGCTTCAACAGGACGGCTCTGTTCTGCAGCGAGCGCTTCACGGTCACACAGCGAGCTGATCCAGGAAGCTCTCAAGACTCCCGAGCACACAGCGCAGCTGCTTTATTTGTCAGAGCGGTTCGTCTTTGTTAAGTTGTGGGACCGATCGCCCAAATGAAGCGGTCCGTCAAGAGTCTGAACCTCCAGTTGTTCCCGATGGAGACTGAAGCCCCGCTTACATGACATTTAAAGTGAAAACGGAAACTTTTGTTGTGTTTTTGGTATTTTTTTGTTTTTTTTTCTCCCTCATGACTCTGGATTCTTCCCACCACTCAAACACATGTAGGGTTAGCAACTGTGTGAATGAGTAACTCTGTTTTAACCCTGGAAGGATCTCTGTTGACCTGAACATGGCACAAGCTGGGGTCACCTCCTAACCTGGAAAAAGAAAGATGGATGGACTGATGGTGGTTTGACTGTGTTTTGGTGGAGTTGCCAAAAAAAAAAAAGAAAAACCTGCTGGCTGCAGCTGTAAAAAACACTTTGAAACAACAGAGAGGGAGGGGAAAAGAGGAGCTTAAACTCGCTTAAGAACTTCATAAATCCAAGTAAAGCTGCAGATTTATCAGATAATTTCAAACTATTATCAGATTGTAGATGAAATTATATTAATGACTGCTTTCAAGCAGCTGATCAAGAGAAAGTGAAACAGGACTCGGGCACAGTTTCCCTCCTAGAGTGTGTGTGTGTGCAAGCGTATTGTGTTGAAGGTGTGTGTTGCAGTAGTGTATTATATTTTGATAGTGGGAGGGATGGGGTTCATTTTTTTTTATGCTGTTTTATGTTTTAAATGCACTTTGTTGTTTTTATTAATCTGAAAAGTGCTCTAGAAAGAAAGTTCGATTTGATAGAAAGATGGAAAAACATGTTTTCACAACGTTCACGTCAACATGGAAATATCAGAAATTCTGAAAATGACGTAGTTAGACAACAAAGCTGGTTCACTTTAACGGTGTTTCTCAATAAAACAAGACTGGGAGTCATCGCACCCTGTAGTCCGCCGATGTTGCTATCGTCCATCCTAATGTGCGAAAGAAGAATTCACTACGGCCTTGCTGTGTATGCACGGTTGCAGCTTCACAAAAGTTGTGTTTTCCACAGAGAAGGAGTCTGAGTGTTTTCAAAAAGTTGCATTTTCTGCTCATTTCCACCGAGATCTGACCCGAGCTTTTTCGAAAAGTTCCACCTGGAGATCCATTTTCAAAAAGTTAACGGGCCCTCAGAGAGAAAACCTGTTAAACGTGTTGGTCTTAAATGGAATTTCCACGCTCCTTTCTCCTTCAGCGTGCAGCGGATCGTGTTTTTCATAATGAACCGGAGCCGTGTGTGAAAAATGAAGACGTCTGCGCTCCTACAACTACTGCAAATATGACTCACGACTTAGGAGAACTTGACTGGGGCTCGTCTGAACGTTGAATTTATCCTGGATGCACTTCATCAAATGGAGCTTTCAACGTTGGGGGAAGATCAACATGCCTGAAGCACTGAAGCCGTGAGTGTAAATGTTTGAAAAAGAGATAAGTAGCCCAGCATCTCTGCAGCGCCTGGGCCGTGCCCTCTCCTGCTCGGGGAATTGGGGATTTGGCCGCTTTCCATCCTCTCAGTTGAAGGCGGCCCGTCTCTTTCTTTCTTTCTTTCCACCGCTGGCCCCTTTTTACCGCTGTCCTTCTGCCTCGGAGTACCTGGAGCGGCGAGGCTGGAAAAGCCATTTAGAGCGGATATCAGATGATGTGTAACTTGGGCTTAAAATAACATGTAGGCAACGTGTGAGCTTATTTCCTGCGGGGTTTCAGTGGCCTCGTTTTACTCATTTAGTTAAAAAAAAAAAAAAAAAAAAATCCAACTAACACACACATCTGTTACGGACAGGTTCGTAAACAGTCCGCCACACACACTCGGAAGACTGCGAAGTCTAAACAGAGGGCCAAACACACACACGTTCACCTACACCGTGCATATGAGTGCTCCTCCATAATATTTACATGTTGGCCTTTGCTGAATTTCTGCATCTGTAGTTTCAGTCTAATGTATAAAAACACGATCAGTTAAAGCAGGGGTGGTAAACATAAGGCCTGTGGGCCAAAACCGGCCACCTGGACGATCCAGTCTAACCTTCCACAGTGTGAAATACAGATAAGAAATCATCAACTTAAACCTACACTAAGGAACTTTTCAACCTTAATAAAACATTTTAATATCTTTTGTGATGATACTTCGACTTACAACTAGTTGAATGACCCCTCAATCACGGGCTGAGGGCGTCAGTATTGCTTTCACTTGGACTAAGCAGCTGTGAGGAGGGTGGTAGGAACCCTGCACACTAAAAAACTACAAATGTGCGGACTGCTTTACGGCATACTCACATCATGATATAACATTGTTTAGCTACCATTAGATTCATTTAGATTCATTACCTCGTCGCTATCCGTCCTTCACACAGCCACTGGAAACAAATGAAGGCGAGTTCAGTCTGACAGCATGCCACCGGGAGCAGCAATTTGATGCCACACGCTAGTCCTCATGGGAACTGTAGTATTCGTTCAGGCAAAACACTACCACTTTTGTCCACTGGTGCCGCCAAAATTAACGAAAACTGAAAGTTCCTTAGTGTTGCTTTAATATCTCAATAAAAACAGCCGTTGTTTCTGACTTATTTATTGAGAAAAGCACTTTTTTCTTAAAATCAATGATGAAAAACCAAGAATCTTTATTTTGCACTAACGTTCAGGTTGAATTGATTTTGAACAGTTTGAAACACACAAACCTGAAAAATGAGAACACCGACTCCATGAAGTGCAGACAGAAGCACAAGCGAAACCTCCATTCCACATTTTTTAATGGAAACTCACAAATACAAGGAACACATTAAGCAACAGCTGTGAACACACTGCTGATACATATTGTTGGAATACACATTGAAAAACAACAAGTTGATCAATTACCAATTAACAGATAGACCATATTTGCATGAATACACAGGTCCTTCTCAGAAACTTAGCATGTTGTGACAAAGTGCATTATTTTCTGTAATGTACTGATAAACATTAGACTTTCATATATGTTAGATTCATCACACACAGCTGGAGTAGTTCAAGCCTTTTATTGTTTAAATATTGATGATTTTGGCCAAAAAGTAAACAAAAACCAAAAATCCCTATCTCAAAAAAATTAGCATATTCCTTCCGACCAATAAAAGAAAAGTGTTTTTCTTACAAAAAAAGTCAACCTTCAAATATGTATGTTCACTTATGCACTCAATACTTGGTCGGGAATCCTTTTGCAGAAATGACTGCTTCAGTGCGGCGTGGCATGGAAGCAATCAGCCCGTGGCACTGCTGAGGTGTTCTGGAGGCCCAGGATGCTTCGGTAGCGGCCTTGAATCTGTATGGCATCCCCGTCAGCGGTGTTGTACAGACTGACCCCTGACAGCGTCCAGTGAGCGGAGATCCTGTCCGGTTTTGGTCCAGACGAAAGTAGTCCGGCAAGTTTGCTGGGGTCACCAAAATAAAGCGTTTTTCTTCTCAAAGCAATATGTGTTCGAAAGAGTGATGCATTTGCATCACAAACCGTTGTCGGCGAAAAAGTCAGGCCTCGTTAAACGCTTGGCACTATTTTCTCTCCCGTCATATCACTCCGCGCCGCCTCCAGCTGGAGCTAACTTTACCAGCGGTAAACAAAGTGAAACCAGGGCGGCTAAATATATTGCAAATTTGAATAAAAAAACACAAACTGAAAAAAAAAATCATTACCATAAAGGTATAGGAAACAGATGTTTTTAGACATTCCATTGTAAATGGAGTTGAGTGTGTTTTTAAGAAGATTGCATTAAAAAAACATTCAGTTTTACTTAAAAACACCAAAATATTCAACCTTTAGTAATGAATGTTCATCTCCTCTATAAACTACGATAGCTATAAAATGTGTACCTGTCTTTATTTATAGATTATAATGCTACTTTTCCACTTGTTTTGTCTGTTTGAGTTCAGCTCATGTACGTTCATCCCGAACTGGAATCATTTGCATGTGGTTTGATGAAACGAGGTCGTAGGTGTGCTCGTATCAACTGGTGAATTTCTTTTCCACCTTCAGGATACAGACAAAACAGAGGGTGTTGGCTGCTTTCCGAGGGCAGCGCACACACGTGTGTTTGTACCTGGAGGATCGACACATTCCACAGGAAGGTGATGAGTCAACTTTGACCCAGACAAACCCCGGCAGGAGCTGCCACCCACTCGGCCCGTTCACCCATGCCCATTGTCGACCTAATCCGCGCTGTTTCCACTGATTTATATCCTCTTCCCGAAAGCATCAGGTTGATTTACAGTTGAGTGAAAGCCGAGCCCACGCTGCAGAAAAGCTAACAGATAACTGCGTCTCCAATGCTCTGCAGTCACCAAGGAAGAAGGAGTCGAGTGGTGTTTAGTACTGTGCAGGGTGCTCCCTCCACTGAATACTGGATGTAGTATGGGATGGGGGTGGGAAACATGTAGCATGTGGGAGCAAAAATGGTCCAAAAGAAGAGTTAAAAAAAAAAAAAAATCCCTCCAAAAAAATCAATCTTTTAAAATCCAGGTAACTCCTGTTTCGAAATCATCAAAAGGAGTTTGCAATGGTTTAGGCCCTGCTTATGCAACGGTACTCCAAGCCACTGAAAAACAAGATCCACCAGTGGCCCAACGTGAAAGCTGCATTGTTTTCAACATTTCTGCCATTTCTGTGTAAATGGACGTTGCTTTTTTGTGAAACTTTTTCATTTGAAACAGGGCTGACAGCTGCCAACGAGACGCTTCCATGTTAAAAAGGAAAAACTTGAATAGGTTTTAGGAGTAACCAAATTGATGTTCATTTATGTAAACCCTTTGTGTCTAAATCTTTGTCAGGTTGGCTTTAACGCATGTTACACCCTCGTTTGAATACTCATGATGGCATGTGATGTCTGTCGTGGTCTCATTCCTACTTGATGACCTGCTAAATGCATGCAAACTCTACGCACAATGCATTTTAACAGACTTCATGCAGGACCTCACTAAATCGACCCCAGATATCACCCTGACTCTAAACCAAATCCTTATCTAAAGATTTAATAATTGACATTTTGGGGACTGTGCCAAAGCAATGTCACTGTGTTTAAACAAATGTGTCCCCACAGTATAATACACTCTCTCACACACACACACACATCCACACACACACACAGCCTCACAGTAAACTGAGAGTGACCCTGCCTCCCCCGAACAGACAGGAGTGAGTGATTGGGGTAAACGTAGGTCAGTGTGGGAGTCGACGAGGAGGAGGAGGAGGAGGAAATCCAATGGTGTGAAGACGAGGGTGAAGACAGGGATCAGGACACAGGCAGCCAAGTCGGAAATTGCAAAGTTTAGACAGTTCAGCATAAATACTAATCAGTCATCTATTTACCTAAAAATACATGAGTTGAAACTATAAACACTGCTGGTTTTACAAGAATTAGTGTGTTGGGGAAAATTTAGCATGTACCGTATTTCTGTATTTTGAAGTTATACTGGTTTGAGGATCCATTTACAACATTTTCAAGTGAAAATGGAAAACTTCCGTTGGGTTTAGGAATCGATTTATGCGACAGCGATGTCCAGAGTCACTGGAAACCCAAGGTTTTGAAAAGATGGAGCGTTTCGAAAATGCTGCAACACCATCTCCGTTGAAACGGGCGAAAACTTTCATGAAATGCCGTTATGGTGCACGTGCACAGCGGCCGCAGTAAAAAGCTCTTCCGCAGAGCTTTTCTGCAGTTTCAGTGTGGATGGAAATCGTTTTCAAAACATTGTCGTGCAAAAATGCTTGCGAAATTTTGCAAATCTACCTGTTTCAGCTTTTTTTTTTTAGAGGTTTAATCCATTATAGCTTAAACAAATAACCATAGCACCTTTATTAGAACTGAAAGGTTTGAGATTGAAACTTTCATTCATCCTGCAAAACTTTTCATTATTCTGTTTTATTCATGCTGTACGAAGCAATATGTCTTGCAACATGTGAGGATGTTCTGATTTATTTCTGGTTCACTGTTGAACAATTCTTTCATTTAAGTATCACATTTGTCACTTCAAACTGTAAAATAAGATTCATTTTCAGAGTCTGCTGTGCTCTAAAAGTGAAGATGATTCATGATTCATGAGGCCTGTACAGAGGGGCGAGGAGCCACATGTTTCCAGAGCCGCAGGTTGCAGACCTGGCGAACGTGAGGCATGTTTTTCCAGACCCTGGTTATCTCTTAGAGTGCATTTGCTCTGCTGAATGACATTCCTGAAGCTCTGGACGTGCAGCCCCCTGTTCAAACCCCGGCCGTGTCGCTCGGCAATGATAAAGCACGCACCGGAGCGTAATTAACCTTATCTCGCCTCAAATAAGTCTGACAACAGGTGCATTTAGTGCCGCGGTCGACAACGATTGCGGCTGCAACAGTCCTCATTTGTGAGATAGTGCCGTCAAAGGCCGGCCGGCCCGACGGGGGACGGCCGCAAAATGTTCAGACACCCATAAAAATGTCAATCTGCATGGCTGTCTAATGGCATTTACTCTGCAAACGAGTCCCGATTGCAGCCCGTATCGGGACTTGTTTGCAACTACGACACATAAAAGACGTATTTAATTTGGCCCATTTCGATTTTTTTTTTTTTTGCACCGCTTTACAGAAAACAAGGCATTATTGTCAGCTTCCTCCTGCAGGGAAAACCGCAGTTTTCTCCCTGAACTCTGCTCCGGAGGTCACAGACGCTGACACACAGAGAGACACTCCTTTCCTTTCTGCCAAAGACCGCCGAGCGCTTATAGCACAGACGCTCCAAATTTAGAGACACAGCCCTAAATACATAAAGCCCTTTATACCATATGGCGCGCAAACATCTCGTCCTGTCCAGACAACAACCCACTAATCTCCGCGAGCTGAAGGTAACCGTTTAGTTTCTGTGGTAACGCTCTGTGTTGTGGCGCCTCACCGTCAGGCTTGCGCGCAAACTTTTCGGGACTTAAATTGGTGTTTATGTCGCAGGAAATAGATAAATACTCTCTGACACGGCCTGTTAAAATGATCTATTCTGGGGCGCTGCGCTGACCCTTCGTGGCTGACAGACGCCGCAGAAGCCATCCGGGAGATAAACTGACCGATGTCCCGTGCGCTCTGACGTTACGCCACATAGCTTCGGCCTAAAGGATAAATCTCTCTCTCTCTCTCTCTTTTTTTTTTTTAACTGACTGAGCTCACTGAGCGCCAGCTTTAGCCTCTGTTTTTGAGAAACACAATCGAAGGCTTACAGGAGAGCTCTTCCAAGTCTTTGAGCATCTGCAAGCTTCTGAGTGAGCATTTGCCAGAACTGCTCAGGGCTTTAATTCTCAGGGGTGTCTTCCAAAACAAACACGTACATTTGTCTTTGGGGATTTCACTTCTGCAGGCAAACGTTTTTTTTTTTTTGGTTTTTGTTTTTAAAGGTTTTTTACTTCTTACTCGCTATTTATCGAACGAATAAATGACACAAAGCTTCGCAAGGAACTTCTTATTTCTGTGAAGCTCTGATTCCCCGACCCGAATGTTTTAGCTTCGCTGGCCAGAAACATTTAGAAAGGATGATCATGTTCAATAACACAAAGTAGTTTCAACAAGTTACTCATGACTTTCACACATTTTAAAGAAGAAAAACAGAAAAAAGGAGGCAAGTGACCATACTAGTTAACTTTGGCATTTCTTAGTTTATTTTCAATTTAATGATTGTATAATGAGGATGATCATAATAAAGTCATATTTAGGGTATTCTTTGTTGCAATTATATGACTAAATGGTAGAAAATTGGATACCAGAGTTAAATTCTTGAATATGTATGATTTTGGTCAATAAGTAGCATTTTGAGCATGTTTTATCATGTACAAATGTCATATAAAAGTTTTTCACACCAACTTTAAAGTCATAATAAAATAGCCTCAGACAGCACACCGGGTTTTAGGATTGAAGATTTGACCTATAAGGATGAAAACATCAAAATAATTCGATTGACTACATGACAAAAACACACGCTCAGGTACTTGTTACAGACTGCTTCATTTACACTGTTTGCATATATTTAAGGCAGAACTGGAACTTATGCTAATGTCTCCTGAAGATTAGTGGGGTTCCTGTAAAATGTGAGAACGTAAGGAGGGAGGGGGCCGATTTCAGTGTTTTCGCAGTAATCCCGCTGGCTACCTGCTGGAGCTCTGGCGTGGAGCTGGGGGCGTTGGGTTTCGCCGGCGGGTCTTTTGACCGGGCTCACAGGGGATGAGTGGAGATCCTGAGCGCTGCACAGCCACTTATGAAGGACGCACATTGTTGCCAGCCCTGGGGAGAAAACTGAGCAGTCTGGCAACACAGGCGGAATTTCCTACCGTGATGTTATCTCACTCAAGACATTTAGCTGCAGCCAAATGAAGGATGGGGGGGAGAGAGAGAGAGGAGGATGAGGGAGGACAGAGAAAGAGGGAAGAGGGGGCGATATAAAAGGATGGGGGGGGGGGACAGGTGAGGAAGCAAGGCGAGCAACTGGAGAAGTGGAAGATGTGATGAGGTTGAGGTGATGCTGCGGCCACTTTGGACTGGACAGAATTAAAACGTGATATTGTGCACAAACACATGTAGGAGCTTTTTAACTGGGACATACTGAGGACTTCATCTCTCACAAGTGAAGCGATAAACATTATATTTGCCTTATATCTGTTCCTGAATGTAAAAACTACCAATGACTATGTTTCAAGTGAAAACACAAAGTTTTAACGTTTTGCATTTTCACAGCAACGTTTTGAAAACGATGACAAAGAGACAGCAGAAACTCTGAGAATGACGTACTGTAGTTAGCACTGCTATCATGTCTGAGAGCCTCTGAAAACATTTACTTTGGTTTTATTTGCTTCTGTTCTTCACTCGTTTTAAAAGTTGGTTTAAATCAGCTCAGCCTCCAACTGATATAGTGGGGTGAAGTTTTTCCTCACCTGGCTCCAAATAGCTTTTATTCGTGGACTTTAATTGAAGATACTTGCTTTTTTAAAACTCTTCCTCAGTCAATTTTTTTTTTGAGCACCATTAGTTGTTTTTTCTCTTCATCGTTGACTCTGTGACCAATCATCCACCCAATCATCCACCATATTGACTATTTGCTGTCATTTACAAAGCAAAGCTCGTTTGGTGAGGCGAGGCCATGTGGTTGTGGACTATTCTCCAGTCATAACAGGCATCCTTTCACTCACTGTATTTATGACACAGAGGCAGTCATGAGGTTTGATTTCCATCCCAGCAGTCACTTGCATTTTTTTTTTATTTTTTTTACTGCTTGGTAAATGTATCATCAGGGTAGTAATGCACCGAAGTGCTCGAACATCTGGTGCTTAAAGGAACATGAATAAATAACTCATAATCCTTCTCAACCTTCTGCCATTTTTTCACACTTGGATTATCCGACACTAAGGTAGCAGACGAGGACTTGGATGAGTTTTGAACACTGTAAAATGTCGAAAGAAAAAAGCCTTTTAACTGCTGTTGGCTGACTTTGGACTGCATTACGCAGCACGGCCCTGCAAACAATCCTTGCAGTTGCAGTATAACTCTGTGGTAAGAAGATGATTAATGGACACACCTCTGAACCTGGCAGAATGGAGCAATAGTCTGTTGACCTTTGTGCTTGAAGATTTCATCATATTGTGGGTCCTATGGTTGATGTGAAAGCCAGTTTGAAAGTACAGGGACCTTTAGAGTATTGCAATGAGCCAGTGAAGGTGTCTGCGGCTAACAAGGTGACCCATTATTCTTTAAAATATTCCACAGTCAATGCTGCTATTTAGAATGATTTATTCTTCAGACATTTATAGGAGTGAAGCAAAGTACAAGGAGCAGTTTTCTTATCTGCGTTATTGAGCTGGAGGCGGCAAAAGCAACACCAGCATGTAATAAAGTGTCCGTAGTACAGGAAACTCGGGTTAGACTAGTAAATGGTTAACTTGCAACACCCAGAAAGAATTTCATCTAATTGGCCCAGAGTCAGGGATTTAAAAGATTCAAGCCTCATGTAATGATTGACAAACTGAACCACTTGACTCTGTGATTCTGGCTTTAAAGGGGGAGTTTGTTTCCTCAAGACAGGCCGAGAAAACATTTACCTAAAGACATGTTAATGGAACACTATGTGAAGTGTTTTGATCTGTTGGGGAAACACTCTGAGATTTATTAACGTCTCTTGTAGTTATTTTAGACCCGTTGAAGTTTTTTTTTTTTTTTAATGTGTCTTTTTCAAATATCACTCCCAGGACCTCTTTACACAAACTGAAAACAGCTAATATGGTCACAAATTAAAAAAAGTGATAAAGTAAAACCACTGACACTGTCTAACTGGCTAAAACTACTAAACTTGAAAATAAATTTTAGAAATACAGCTAAAATGGATAACACTTTAATATTCAAAAGTGATCAAATGGGGCATAACATCTGAAATTTCTAAAAACTGCTAAAACTATCACAATATGTAAATCTACTAAATTGGGACAACATGTCAACAGTCCCTTTTTATAGTTTTAAAAGTTTATGAATGCGGCATGAGCTACAATTGTGGAAAATAAAGCAAAACTATGTTTCAAATTAAAAAGTTTATTGAATAATTTTAAATATTAAAGAGTGTTTTTGCAATCAACATCACTTTAAGATAATTAAATCTAAAGGAAGAGGGGGAACTGCCATTGAATGTCTTTTCTGTTGAAATATTCTCCTAAATCCTCCACACTTGTCCTTTAAAAAAAAAAACAATAACAGAACAGTATTTGACTTTCCTGTGTGAGGGAATTTGTCAGTCACACTCCTGGAGCCAGAGCGAGCGGGAGAGTGACATGTGACAGTGACGCTCCGCCAGGCGCAGACCCCCCGCCTCCGTCTGAAAGGACGTCACTCTCAGTGGCGGCGAAGGTTGATCCTCAGACTGACTCCAGGCCCTTTTCACTGCTGTCACATCACAACCTTTGCATCAGCGTGACGCCAAACACGGAAAACTCTTGAAAATAAGTAAATTTTTGACAAAAAAAAGTTTCATATTTTTGGAACGGGGCTCAGATTTTTCCAATCACCTCCAAATCAGCAGTAAAAACTCCAGTCATGTGTTCTCAATAACAGCAGCTTGTATTTGAACCATAAACGGTTCTAAACTGCCTTTATAAAACCAATTAAAGTCCAGTCATGTAATTCCACCTGTATGATTAGATTCTCTTTAACATTGTAACAGTGTCACCATGTTTATGATCAGATCAGAGTCCACGTTCTTCAGATTACTTCCCGCTGCTGGAACTTTGTGTGCACGTCTGCAGGTAAATGTCATGTACGATAGATTTTTTTTCAGTTTCAAAAGAAACAGCAAAAAAATCTTCCATATTCGAGAGATTTGATTACACCAACAACCTATTGCGTACAGATTTGATTTAGAAAAAAAGTGCTTACGTAAACTCATGTTTATCTCTTCTAATCAGGACAATTCAGTTTAACAGTGTACAACAGCTCAGGTTAGAAAAATAGATTAGGAGGTGAATAACAATAAATGGGATAGGTCATTGTTAATGTAATAAAGCTAATAATGTACCAACTTTCCAAATGATAAAACATTGTTGTAAAACAATTGAAACTGTTGCAGTGTTTGTATCCTGAGTATATCTATATAATATCTATTTTTGATAAGCAAGCTGCAGAAAAGATTTGTTTGCAGTTATTATGTTTGGAATGGATTTATTTTAAAAAATGGTACTTTGATCATGTAATAACTTATTATATTAATTTCAAACTGCTATGACAATGATGGATAAAATATCTTTTTACATTACTGGCAAACTGTTATTTTGGGGGCTTTATTACAATGAAAAAATACCAAAATTATTCAACTTTTGGCTGTCACAGGGTGTTAAAATGCCCAGTTTGCATCATTTTTAAAGTGATAAAGTATTGTTTTTGTGTTTTCTTGACTCAGAACTGAAGTTTCTGCGAGTAAATGAACATCGTTTTTAAAAAGTTGCCGAGTAAATGCAAAACTTTTTTGATGCGGTTTGCATTTTCACTTGAAACATTGTAGTGTAAATGAGGCCTCAGAGTTATGATATGTCCACTGCACTGAAATCTCTGCTACCTACAATGGGTAAAATTAGGGAATATATTAATATTATCTGTTACATTTTAACATTTTTTTCGTTGTTGTTCTTGTAGCACTACCAGTCTCACATCTAATAAACTGAGAATCTGAATGAGTGAAATCAGAGCAATGGAGGAATAGAAAAAAAAAAAAAGCGTGGCGGGATTAGCAAACATTTCCTGGATAAATGAGGAACGGTTGGAAAAAGCGACTCGAGGAAAACGCGCGACGCTTTGTGACACATCCGCGTCTGACATATGACCTGTCAATCTAAGTCACAGTTGGACCTGATTAAGCTGATGAAACCAACAGAGAGCCACTTGAAACTGACAGAGACGCACTGCGCTTTGAGCACGCGCTCGTCAGACGCTGTTGTTCCGGCAGCAACAGGCTGACAGTCGTATGAAGTGGGGGGGGGAAAATGTTAAAGGAAGCTCCCGAAATAAACCACCTCAACGGGCCTTTGATACTCGCGCTCGTGACAAAAAAATCTGCCAAATAGGTGAGACGGGTTCACTCGCTCCCAGTGCAAATGAACTTGAATCGGTTGCATCATGTGGCGTCATTTTGACACCTGAGCAGCGAGCTGCACGACAGTGACGGCGGATATCAGCGGGGAGTCGGGAATAGGACTTTTCAAACTCATTTTCATTTCATTCTTGTGGAAAAAAAAATCTGAATCAGTTTGATTAAGTTATTATTACTGAAGGAATTTTTGTTGTGTGTGTTTTCTGTTGCGGCACTAAATCCTCAACGGTTAGTTTTGTTCTGACCATTTTATGACAAATTCTGTTTGTTCAATTTTATTAACTTAAACAATTCAATCAACAGTAATCGTTTGAACTGAATCCAGGCAAATTTATGATTTTTGTTACAACTTTGGTTTGCATTGGAACGATCAAATCATTAATTTCTGGTTATAATATCAACATCATTCTGCTTAAATCATATTGTAACCAATTTTCCAAAAGAAAATCAACTAATAAATCTCATTGGATTACAATACCTACTCATTGAATAATGCGCGCATTTACGTGGACTCAGTTGACATGAATTCCATCATAAAAGTAACAATTACCAATCAAATAAGATCATATATTGAACACTTTGGGCTCTATTTTGGTTGTCCAGGCACAACCGCAGTGCACCTGCTCTGTGCCACGCCCACTGGGTGTTCCCACAACATTTTGCACTTTTGGCTTGTCTTCTTGCTCTCCCTGGTTAAAAAAGCTCAGAAGTACATTTCTCCTGAACTGCAATCATGTCACTTGATCCTTTGAACCTAAAAGAAGTTCAAAACGGCTCATGTTCTCCACAGTTTCCCAGCACAGGATCTTTTTATTGTAAGAAAGATTATGAGACAAAAGTGTGATCCATACAGAGGAAATTATATTCATTATTTGATGTAAATCAAAGGTGTTGTTGCAGTTTGCATGTTCTCCCTGTGCCTGGGATGAGATCCACCTAACTGTAATCCTCATTAGTGCAGAAGATGGATGAATTGTGCTTGTATGAAATGTCGCATCTGTGATCAGATTAATCTAGTACGAACTCAGCGATTTGTCTTTAATCAGGATTCTGAACACAGACAAACTAGATGCGTAAGTTAAAAAAATTAGATATGAAAATGAGATAATTTATAAAAAGTAATAAAAACTCTGGCCCCGTTAAACTTCTTTGGTAGAATTTAATAAAGAAGAAAAGAGAAGGTCGGATTAGAATGATATGACAGAAAACACACAGATGAAGGTTACTGCTCCTCTGAGGGAGGCTGCCGCGGCCGCTCTTCTGTCCTTATTTCAGTTTGAACCCGGCTGACGTGAATGGATACTTGTTGCCGTGCGTCTGAGTGAAGAGGCCCGGTGCTGGTCGACTTAGCCGTGTGACACGCGATAGGGTCCAAATCCAAAGTGGAATGGCTGCAGGCTTCAACCTGCGCTTAAGAGGGTCACCGCCGAACAAAGGGGGTTCAGTCAGGAGCCGAGAGGCTGCACACACTGAGAGGAGCATGGGGCCGAGTGTGTGTGTGTGTGTGTGTGTGTGTGTGTGTGTGTGTGTGTGTGTGTGTGTGTGTGTGTGTGTGTGTGTGTGTGTGTGTGTGTGTGTGTGTGGGTGGGATACAGAGTGTGGAAGAATTTTATGGGATAAATAAGTGTTTCATTTGTACTGAATGTTTCTGTTAAATCTTTCAGATTTTATAAGTCTTCCAACTGGAAAAGTTACAAAGACAAAGTGAAGCTTCCTACGTCCCCCAGTTTCCAACCGTTCTAATGGACAATATTCAACAATATTGAGGGAGAACAGGTTAAAATTCCTGTTCTGATCTTTAATTTTGGGAAGAGAGACTGAAATTGTTCCCTCACAGCTTGCTAAAAATCACAAGACTACCGTGTTTTCCAGACCATCAGTCGTACTTTTGCAACTGTTTCGCTGGTCGTGCATCTTAAGAATCACCAATGTCACAGAACCTCTTGCACGACAAAGTGCTCATTAACTGTAAATGCAAGTAACATAACATTGATCTTTAACACCAATTTCAGGGAGTTATTATCATTATGATCAAATGTGGCCAATAAAAAAATAGTAATGCACTTAATAAGTGCTTCTTTATAGGAACACAGTTTTTAAAGTGAAATACTTTTGGTGGACATGTGCTCAGTGTATGTGTGTGTGTGTGTGTGTGTGTGTGTGTGAGTCTCAGCCGAACCCCACACCGACACCACTGTCTGCTTGTTTTGGCTCCCAGCAAGAAGTGTGACTGAGATCCTCCCCGGTTAAAAATCCCGCTGAAAGGCCACGATTGTCCGCTGCGGTTTCTGGAAGCCGCCTGAGAAAGTTATGCGGCGCTTTCTCTGCTCAAGTGCATCTTGAGAAAACGTGTTTTTGTTAAAAAAAAAAAGCGTTGTGCGTTTTTGTCTCGGTGGAGTCACACCTGCCTCCCCTCCTGCTGGGTGAGCGCTGCGCTGCGCGCTGAAAACGCTCTGGAGAGGACTGATTGACGTGAAGTCCTCGGTTTGGCCAATGATATCCGTTGGGCCGTACGTCTCTCCTCTGTGAACATCACACAGAAGCTTTCGCAATAAACTCCGTTTTCCACGAGAACACTTCAGAATCCCCCAGACACCTCAGCTCCAAACAATATCTGCACTATTCTAAAGAAATAATACAGCAAATGTTCCCCTACAGCCAAGAGCTGTCTGCAAATTGTGCCTTTCTTGTCTTTTTATTGCAGCTCTTTTGAATAATGCAAACTTGTGAAGCCCGTTATATTGCTTCCCACAGTTTTGGCAGAAAGGATTCATCAAATCGAGGAATATTTCACCTCTTGAGCCAAACGCAAAGTGCCAAAACCTGCAAAAAAGAAAAAAAAAAAAAAAATACAGACACACATCGACTGCTTCGGCTTTTCACTGCGGCTGGCACGCATCATTCAACGTCAGGCCATTTCCCACGCCAAATAGGCTTAGAAAGCTAAGAGGGAAGAAAAGAAGAAAGTCCTGTCAAGTTTTTCCACTCGGTTTTGTTCTGTTTTCCTCCGTCTGTGTTTTTTCACCTCGGTATCTATTTGTCCCCCTTTTCTTTTCTCCCGTCGCCTCCCGCCTCCCCTCCCCTCCCGCGCTCTCCCCTCCTCTCTTCTGCAAGTCTAACATGTCATTCTTCGTCTTTTGTACCTACGGGCCTTTTTCCCCATTGAACTGCCCGCCCTCTCCACTCCTTTGGCTCTCCTTTTCCCTCTCAGGGGCCTAATTATGAGCAGGCATTAAATAAAAACATTTATATTTCTCCCCCCCCACCCCACCAAAAAAAAAAAAAAAAGCCACCTCTCTGTGCCTTCTCTGGACAATGAGTGCTTGTGATTCTTCTTTCCCTCCTGCTCCCGCTTTGGGTCTTTTCTCTGCTGAGTGGCCATTCACTGGGGGTCTATGTCGCTCTTTGTGATTGGCTCGCTCTAGGACTCCTAGGGGGCAGTAATTGTGTCTCATTAAGTCTTACAGTAGTCGTGAGGGGAGTGAAGCGGGGTGGGAAGTGAGGAGGGGGTGGGGGGGGTGGGGGTAGTTCGCCGCACAAGGCCTCACAATTAGAAATCCCAGAGAGCTTGAATGGGAACCCTAATCAGACCACAATGGCTGAGGCTCCCTGCCTATTAGGGCAAAAAGGAAGTGTTGCCATTGTCCAAACACACACAGGCACACACACACACACACACACACGCAAAGACACACGCACCGGGAATGCTTGCAGCACAGTGGGGATGGATGTAGTTGTGTAGTGGCGCCATCCTACAGGCCAATTTGGAAAGATTGGGGGACTTAAGAGAGCTTTTTCACTGCCTGAGCCACCACACACACACGCTAATGCACACACACACACACACACACACACACACACACGCACGCAGGTGCAGTGGCAGTCTTCTCCATCCACGCCGGAGCTAAAAGGGGGTCTCATTAGCGATGTTCAGGACGAGCCGGGAGTTTGCTTTCTGTTTGCTCATTTGTCACCCTGTGATTCCTCTCGCCGGCACGCCCGACTTCTTCAATTTCTCCTGATTTTTTTTTTTTTTTTTTTGTGTGTACACGTGTGTGTAAGGAACATTTTCCAGCAGAAACACATTTCGGAGTCTCCGTGAAGCAGCGGCGGGGTAATGAAATCGGCGCGCCGCGTCTGCCGTGGATACATAAATAACCTCGTCTCTGTGGAAATTCTGTACATTTTAACGTCTGCGAGGAGGCAGGAAAAAAAAAAAAACATACAAATAATGATATTCCACTACCATCTGTCTCTAAAGGGGAAATGCATTGGAAAGTGAAAACTTTGCAAAGCCTTCCCTCTTTTTTATCTCATAATAGGAGCAGAAAGTGGGTCTCTTTTCCTCCGTTTATCTGTGTAGCGTTCCCAGGAGAAACAGTGGCTACCCCTCCTTATCTTTGTTACTGCCGAGTGCTGCAGTGGATTATGAAGTGGATTATGCAAATGTCTCACAATATATTCATATTAACAAAGGTTGAGGTTCATGCGCCCGTGCCCAGAATTTATGAATACGCAAATATATATGTATATATATATATATAAATTTTATAAAAAGACGAGCCCTGAATTGGCTGTAATGTTGTTATCATTTAATGGAAATTAACTCGACTGCTGTGTTTGGGTTAATTTGTTAATTTGTTGAATTAGCTGCATCTGTAAAAAAAAAAAAAGAAAAAAAAAGAAAAAAGTGATATTCAATTTAGCCCATTGTTTCAATTATTTTTGAGGCATTTCTGCAAAGCTTAATCACTGATATGGCTGTAGGTGCTACACATGGATAATTATGTGAGCTGTTATCGCATGGAGGAACGTTTCTCTGCTGAATTGTTGCTTGCCGTGAAATAATCCTCATTTTACTGTTTGTGGTGGTCACAGAACTGCACAAGTCATGGTCGTAAATGTCGAAACATGAGGGTGTTCGAATGAAAAACACACACAAACACAATACATTGTGATTCTACTCTCTTTTTAGATTTCTCATTTTAATTTTATTTTTTCTGCTTTAACTCAGAGGAATCAACTGATTGGTTGATCCACCTTTAATAAACAACAAAAAATATATATCTTCCACCATAGCAGTGCATGATACTCTGTAAGAGCAGCTAAACATTTAATGGGCTCCTGTTTTTAAAACAGATCTGTTATTTGTTATTGAAGTACAATCAGAAATCTTTGTTTTTGTTTGTTTTTGGATATCCTGATATATTTTAAGTTTTAAGGCTTTGAGCAGTGTGCATGTTTTCACAAACATATTCTCAAAGTATGGACTTTACGTTAACGTTATTTCACATAATTCAGTCCAACCCAATTTTGTAAATTTGTACAAGTTATAGTAAAAGAGAATCCTGTGCAAAAATGCAGAAACAAACTTCTATGCAGATGATGCTCTAGTTTGCAGTTTGACTTTCAAACTTGAAATTTCTTTAATTGTCTTCATTGTTTTGATGAATAATGTCAAAATGTTCTTGAAATTTTCTGATTTAGTCCTGGCTGGAATTGAGGGGGATTTTTTTAAAATTGTGCTAAAACCCAATGATGAACAAAATCGGAAAAATTATAGTATTTCTGATATTTATACCACAAGCCTTTTTTCTCCTAAAATAGCTTCAACAAATGATATTTGGCATGTTGTCAATATTACTATGTTTTGATGGTGCCGAGACACTTGTCTGTGACTGGACGGATGCACTAAAGAAGTCCTCTGATGTCCACATAATGAAACATATGTGCACAAAGATCAGTTTCTCTCCATCATGGTACTTTTTGTATTTCCTCCGAACCATTAACAGGAGTTCTGATTATAAGAAGTATTCATTCTGGGCAATGTCACTTCGTGTAAATGGCTTTTTCGTGTTTCATTTAGGTGTTAATGCGTAATCTAATGGGAGAATCTGGGAAAGAAAATAAAACCAGCATACAGTCAAGATCCAGGCCTACTTTGAAGCAGAGGAAAGTCACACATCATTATTCCATCTTATATTCTGCATATGCAAATTACATTTGTAGCTCTACTTTTGCAGGCGACCTTGAAATTTTGAACACCCCAGATAGTCTTGATTTATTGATTTGCAGGCATCCTGTTGACTGCTATATAGCTTACATAAGCTCAGTGAGTTTTTACCAACTTTAAAATTGCTACATATCAGCATTTAATAGGCGTACTCTACAATGATGTAAGCTATAATTATGTATGAGTGTAGCAAGTCATACCTGGTTTGACAAGCTTGAATTAAAAAAAAAAAAAAAAAAAAAAAGAAGCCTAATAGAAATGTACTGAAACTATTGGGTGGGGATACATTTAACATGACGTGGCCACACTTTCATCAAGGGTTTCATTCATAAAAGTGAGTCATCTGAAATGATGCAGTCAGGAACAATTACAGGGATGATTCATGTGGTCCTTCGCTGGAACTCACCAATACGCCTGTTTTTCTCTGAACTCAAAGCAACAAATATAAAGTAGCCTGCTCTTTGCGATGCTGAATGCTGATGTTGCAAGTTTGAGGTCGTTCGAATTTGGGAGGCGGGTTTCAATGAAAACCACACAATCCCGAAAGATAAATGTTGCATGTTGGAATCACAAGCTGAAACCTGCATTGCTGGTTGGGAAAATCTGGGTGTGAAAAGTCAACAGGAAACACAGTTGCATTGTCCTTCGGTTTGGAGGCATTCCATTCCATGGCCAAGCAACAAGCTGGAATAAGTTCGACACACATGCATCAAGGACTCACGACAATGTATCAACTCATCAGAAATTTAAGAGAGTTTAAGCTCCCATAGATGAAGAAAATGAGAGATAAAAGAAGCGTTTCCCTCTGCAGGTCGAGCCAAAATCACAAGGAAGACAGAGTTAATAAATAGCTTCAGGAGTGACTCCAATAACCTGGGGATACGTGAGAAATGTGTCACTTCCAGGGTGGTTTCCAATGTTTTTTTTTTTCTTGGCATATTACTAAAATAAGTGCAGTGGTTTTTGCACGTGCTCAATAGATTTTCACTCCGTTCCAGATCATAAAATATGCCAATATATAACCCTGCATGTGGGCTTATTAAAGGTGTCTGCAAACAAGTGGCTAAATGAGAGACCAGCGCTGTCAAGCACGTTAAGTTTTCACATTCAGAAAGAGGAGGGCACGTTTTCATGTTTTTATACTCGCGCTTTCTCAAGTGGTTCTCAAGAAAAGAGGAAAACCGCAGTCTAATTAGGTTGGAAGCTTTGCATGAATGACCAAATCATGCAACAGCTTGTATTCTGCTTAAAAGAACCACAGTCTGCTTAGTGTTAAAGTACAAAAAAAAAAAAAATCAAATTTCAGTGTTATTTTGGTTCAGAAACATAACCAATAAACTATAATATTTGCTTTTCACAGAGCTTTGAAATGTTGGGTTCATTACCTAATGCAAAAATCATATTGGTGTTTTGTGAATGCGTGCAGGCTGATGCTCGCCTCCGGGTCGCCCTACTTAAAAATATCAATACTGCAGCATGATGGTGAGAGGCGCTCGGTTCTACCATAATCTTCTCTTTGGAATTGAACATGACTGGCTGAGCAGACTGACCTGATGTAACCAGACGTTTATGTCAGTATTAGATCAAAGTTGAGACGGGGACGGCAGAGTCGATGTCGATGGAGGACTTCATGAAAACATAACACGTCTTCCAGACCATAATCTCCTGGAGCTTAACTTTATAGTTGACAACCACCTGTAAAGCAATCCAACTTCATTGTCTGTCCATGTGAATATCCGTACACTCGCCAATGTTAATGTTTATCGTGAATCGTTCTGTGTGTGGTTTCATTACAGAAACAAGCAACAGTGCTGACTTGTGGCCTGGAATGCTAACTGCATTGTTTTCAGCTTTTCTATTGTTTCTGTGCTGGACATACGTAATTTTGAAAACTTTTCCTGAAATGAGAATGCAAAACAATACGATCTCACTTGAAATGGTGAACAGTGTGAATGAATTATAGTTTAATGTTTTGTTTTTCATCCTGTGGGGCATGAAGGACCTTCTGCCTGACCACTTTTGGCCCACGGGCCACATGTTTGCCCTGTTATCTGTTTCTAATCTGTGCACATTCATTTGTAGCGGTGCAGTAAAAGCATCGCCCGCGTCTACGTGCTCATTTCTGGGTTTCAATATTTAATCTGCACCTGTTGTGTGTCTTTGTGTTATCTTCACAAAGACGGCCTTCAAGGACGCTTCGCTTTGCACATTTGGCAACAGGCGCAGACCTTCCGAACGCTACTTCTCCTGCACGCTCAGCGGCCGGGCCGCGGCGTCTCATGGGCTGGCTATCAGCGCCGGCCCCGCTGTATCATTTTCTGCTCTGAGAACGATCTGCCCACATAATTTCCCCACTTCATGGCAGATTACGTTACAGTTTTGAGTCGTCCTGTGTGCCGGAGCCGAAAGGCTTGACTAGCTCAACCAGTACGGTTTGGCTCGCCGTGTGTTTAGAGGAAGCATAATGAGTTTCTTCCTAACAGAGAGAGAGAGAGAGAGAGGGAGAAAGAGAGAGGGGTAACTGGGTGGCAGCGGCCGGGATGAACCTCGCGGCTAATTGGTGTTGTCAGCATTTTAAACACAATTAACGACAGTTCCTTCTCCTCTTTCTCTTGACCTAATTGTAGGTGATAATTATTGTTTAGGACCTAATTTAAACAAATAATTAACAGATGTATGCTGACAAATAGGCCCGGCTTGATGCTTTGCAAATCCCTGCACCATTGTATTGTTAATTGGGCTGAATGTAAGCAGATACTCTGACGTGCCCCCCCTCCTTCCTCACAGCTCCTCGCTGAATACAATCCTAAGCTCCAGAATAAACAGCTTCAACTTCACGAGGTGTTCTTCCTATAGCCTGGATAAAGTTTCACATTGTTCGCCCGGTTTAGTGAAGTTAACCGAAAACCAATGAACAGTTTGTTCTCTATTCATTTAATGCTGGAGCCGCTGTTTTACATGACTTTGGTGACTCAGGGATAAACTGGATGAATGTTTATTGAAGAAAGTTGTTAAA
This sequence comes from Salarias fasciatus, assembly GCF_902148845.1. Taxonomy (NCBI): domain Eukaryota; kingdom Metazoa; phylum Chordata; class Actinopteri; order Blenniiformes; family Blenniidae; genus Salarias; species Salarias fasciatus. The sequence goes on from NC_043762.1 coordinate 10,993,872, forward strand.
ATTCAGTAAAACAGGGAGTACACTGTTTTTTGTTTGTTTTTTTCGGAATATTTGCACAATAATATATCATTACATTCCTTTATTGACGCAGATTAAGTCAACATTTACATGTAAATCCCTAACCTAACAACTTAAATGTGACAGAAACATGGTCACACTCATTTGTTTCAATTGTTTAACTTGTTTTCCAGGAGCCCTTTTGGCGGAATTCACCATTTCAGTGTTACAACACAAAACCTCTTCTTCTATTTATTTCCTCTGCAACATCCCCCTGAGGTAATCTCATAAAACTTCACGTGCATTTCTGACGGTGCACAACAATATGACGTCTCAGACCGTGCCGTGTTTCCAGCGAGCAGATTCCCAAGTCACGATAAAGGCGTGAGTCGCGCTGGCGATGGCTATTTGTCAGGGGTTTCCCACCCGTCCGCACAAAGGAGGCTTAGCGGAGAGGCTGCATGTTCTCAGGCATTGTCTAAAGGCCAGGACCACCCGCTCCCCCTCGCTGTCCCACTGTCACTCACACAATACAATGCTACAACTCCCGCTTTGCCCCCAACCCCCCATCCTATTTACTCAGTGGGCCCCTCCCCTCTCCCACCACCCACACTCTGGACACAAGGAGTGGTGACATGATGTTTTTTTTAGCGGTGAATGTGGACTATTAGTCAACAGCTGGGCCACGATTCATTTGGAGGGTAAGTCAAGTCAAGTCAAGACAAGGTGGTTTCGCTCAGAGGGCTGCGAGGCGAGGGCAAAGGACACGGGTGGAGAGCACTGGAGCGGCCCTCCAGTTTCTCAAGGCGCACAAAAACACGCAAAACAAAACAGTGAGCAACTTAAATCTTCACATTGTACAGATTTTTTTTTTAATTTTAGGAAAGAATGGACCTGCTTCAGTTTTACTCCAATGACCTCTTTCATTTATCGCTGATTTTTCCTTCTGAGCTGAGGGACAAAAGGTTGTAGACGTATGACCACATTTAGCTGACTTCATTCATGACCACAACAAATAATTCCTTCAAAAAAGTGGCTAAACGTATGTATTTTCCCCCATACAGGCGCATGTCGCATTATTAACAGACCTTCTCTAACGGCTTTCTAATTGCTACTTTAAGTTCATTGCAGAAACACTAAACACAATCTAGAAACAACTTAAAACATGCCTATTATATACAGTATGTTCTTATTTTCCACCCAACTAAACTCTGCGCTTCATAATGTCTTTCCATATACTGCATCCACACTGTTCTATGACAGAAATAAAATCTGTGCCACAGTCATCTCGGGCTGCAGCTGTGGATTTGAATCAATCAATATGAAATCAGTATTCAGAAGAAGCAGCAAATCGGGTTATTGAGAGCACGAGTGGGGAACCACAACATGGCCTTGTGGGGCTCCCCGGGGGCCTCGTCTGAGTTTTTGGCCCTGGCCTCATCCAATCAGAAGTGCGGCCGACTTTGCAGACTGACGTCTCTGTGCAAGCCGGAGGACGAGCCGGAGCGAGCAGCGCCTCCGGCCATGCTGACCGCCAGTCAGGCAGGAGTCAATATGGCTCCAGGCTAAAGCATCTGGGCTCACAGCTAGCAAGGTAGCAGGGCCTGCATTTTGCATCAACACGCGAGGAATTAGACCCAAGCTCTTCTGGTGAAGGCTAATAATGAGTGGCACAAAACTTAAACCCACCGAACATTCACTTGGTACACAGAAAGAAAAAAAAAAAAAAAAAAAGCGCCAAACTATAAATGATGGTAGATGACAGACAAGTGTCACAACTGGTACCGAGAGCTGAGGCAAAGCCATTTGCATGAAACCAGCATTCATTTTTCATGACCGGACTTGGCTTCACCTACTTGACAAACTCAACAAGGGAGTGAAAGTCGCTTGGCATGCAGGACTACATTTATTTGAACATATTCTGGTTTAGAAATTACACACAAAAATAATCTGTTATATCGGTTTTTAATTGTGGACACTTTTTGGCAATTTGTCTGAGGAACTAGACTTTTATGAGAGAGCTCACCAGAGGGTGGGAAATTCTTTTAAAAGAATCCAAAAACATATGCAAATGTCTCACTTGTCTTTTTTGTTCATTCCTTTACAAAAACCCAACTTGTGTCTTCTAGAAAACCAGATTTTGACCATGGAGGCTGATTACTAACTTGGCATCAACCTTCAAGGACACTGAGTTCATATTTTGGGAATTATTACAATTTATTTTGAGCTCTAACAGACTTGAGTTGATTTAAACTCCCTAAATACTCTCAGTAACTATGACGCACCCAATTTTATCCACTAATCTAGTTCTGCATAGCTGCAGGCTGATGTTAGGCTGAAGCGCTTCATCACATGAGCCAACTGGAACAGTTGAGCTATTGGAGACCAAATCTTCAATAGTCTAAATGTCATTAGCTTTAAACTCTTTGGAAAACTTACTTCACATTGATTTAGCCAAGTAGGTCATCTTGATCCGGGCCGCACAGCCGCTTGATGGACACTTTTGTTTGATCGCACATTGTTAAAAACTATTTTATTCATTTGTAAACCGTCCGGGGTGCCCCCCAGCTCCACCCCAGATTAAGTGTTTTTAATGTAAAGTCTGTCAAAACAAAAAGAAAGGATTGCAATTCCACCTAAACTTCAGTCTATTTCTCAAGTCGAGTCAGACAAGTCTCTAAACCCCCAGTGAAGTGATTACATTACAGCCGTAATGAGTTTAAAATGGAACCTTTTCAGGAAAAATGCAGATTTAATAGACGTCTGACACAAGATTAGATTTGCAGAATCGGGAAAAAATAATTCAGAAATTCCAACAGGTGTCCAACAATGTCATGCAGATCATGATCAACAAGCATGAATATTAGTTACATATGTAATAAGTTATGTGCAAATTAATGTCATTTAAATGTAGAAATGCTAAATTATAGTTACTAGTTACCAGGCAATCCAGTAACTCGGCAAGGTAGCTTTGCTTTAATCTGGCTTTTCTCTAGATCCGGCTGTTTTAATAATTTGCAACTCGACTTGTGTCGGGTTATTCGCAAGCCTGATTCATTGATTAAGTCAACCAGATGTTACATCAGTTCCTGGGAGGAAGATGCTCCATCATGTGGTTTTAAACACTGCATGATCTCAAAAAATTATCAACTAACAAGAGAAGAAGAAAGTAGCAAAACAGTTTGGATGTTAGCGTGCAAATAAACAGTCTTATTGAGGCAAACTTTCCAGCTTTCTATGCTTGAAATAATTATACATGAAAATTGGAAAATTTCATGTTTTAAAAATTTCAGTTCAATATAATTTCAAAACACCTATGTTACTCTTTCTGAGTTTGACGCACTGCTGAGTGCTGGTGTCCAACCATATAAAGTCTTATTTTCCATAAAGTATAACTTTCTGGATGGATTGTGCCTATGTTAATAGCTTTCTGTAGCTTTCTCTTGTTTCAGCACACATCTTTAACTAAGATGATAAAAGCAGTTAATGTCTACATTATGAGATTTTAGTGTACCTAACCAATCCCAATAGTCCTGCAGCAGCTGCACTATAACCTTTCTTCATGTCTTGCACCACTGCAGTTAATTTCCCACCGTATGTTTTAAGATTACAGGAAGTCAAGTGGAGGTTACCAAATATGGTCAATTACACCACGAGGGATTAGCAACTGTTATGGTTTGGCAAAAAAAAAAAAAAAGAGATTACAAAGTGAACACTCCCCTTCTGACCAAAGAAATATTAAACTGTCAAGAATTAATCTCTCCGGCCGTGAATCAGACGTGGAGACGGTGTGGCTGCTGCTCACTCCCATCCTGGGACATCGGTGCGGTGGAATGCTAATGATGGTGAATCTCTCTCTCTCACTCTCTCACACACACACACACACACATACACACACACACACACACACACACACACACACACACACACGTGTCTCTGGGTGAAGCGCTGGAGGGAGTGAGGAAGTCAGGAGACCACCCACAATTCCACCCGTCTTGCCTCTGAAACACTTAGTGTAATTATATGGGAGTGACGTGAAAAAAGCGCTCTGTGCAAATATGGATTAGGTCCCAGGCGGCGGCGTTCATTTCCAAAGCACCACATCTTACTTTCCTTTCATCGGCACCTGAAGTTACATGAAAGCAAAGCGGGAGAAGGCGCGCAGGCACGACGATGCAATCCACTTTGGTCTCAGGTATATGTTATCCCTTATTTGTAGGATCATTCGGAGTCTTCACGGATGACTTTTGAAATAATTTGTAGCTAAATCTGTAACTGGCTTTTGGATACATGCTAAGATGTTTCTCAGGATTCCCAGATATTCTGTGTTATGGCCAAGTTGATGCATCGAGTTGTGCTTTAAGAACCCCATAACCAAAACAAAAAATGACCTCAGTCATGTAGTGCAAAGATGCAAAGGTGTCAAAGTAACAAGCAAAAACCAACTAAACTAGAAAGTTAAATAACTCACATCGAGGCCCCGTTACAAGGGCAGTGTTTCAAGTGAAAATGCATTGTTTATTCAATTTTGTTTCAGGTTTCACATTGACAAGCCAACATTTTGAAAACGATGTCTGCTTCCATTAAAACGATGCAGTTTAACCTCTAGTGGGTGCTGTTTTGGCACCGAGGATAGGGGCTTTCCTGTAGCTATTGCTGGCCATCTGAGCTTCACAGGAGTAAAAACAGGTTAGCTGTTCTTTTTTTGCTCGCATTGCAGCAGGCATCACGCATCAGTTGGCAGAAGCATCGTCACGACCGCAACTCGTGTCTTTTTGATTGGTTTGAGCGTCTCTGTTCTCGGACTCTGAGCCGGGTGCTGAGCTGGAGTGATAAGTCAGCACAAAGCTTCAGCCGCCTGGCACCGCATGTCCAGTTTGTGTTCCTAAAATCACACTGTCATCACTTTTAAATTCATGGGAAATATTTGGATAATAGGCCAAACCTACATATTATGATTTGATATATGTATGTTTCACATCTCATCAGCAGGATTCAGAGCTGACAGTTAAATAAGAAAGGAGATCCTAAATCATTTTATAAGTCAGTACAGCATACCAAGGTAGTGTTTGAAATGGGTGATTAAGAGGATCTTGCATGCACAGACGTGTGGAGTGTAATGTGCATTATTTTGCACGTTATCCATTTAGTGTACAAAACACTGTTAATTGATTTATGTACAATCAATGTGATTCATTACCTCTGAAAATGCTTGCGTTAAAAAGCAAAGTGGGTCAGTCTTCAGAACAAACGCTCTTCAAGCAAACTCAGAGAGGTAAAGTACAATCAGTAAACTAAAACTGTTTTGGAACTGTGGGAGGAGTCCCAGACATGGACAGAGAGAACGTGCAAACTCCACCAAGAAAGGCCAATCAAGCACAGACTCAAACCAGGAACACTCTCACAGTGAGGCGAATCACTTCACACTCCGCACACAGAAAGCTCAACACTGCAGCAGAATTCAGGTGAATGTGGTTTCCTGATTCTGTCAAATAAATACTTCCTGAATCCAGTTCAAACCAATGTCGTAACGTTTAAGTGACTCAGTCATTTCTGTGTTTGCTCTGAACATTTTCAGTTCAAAATGACCTGAAAATCCTCTTTTTTCCACACTCATCAGACATTCACACTACCCCAAACTGTGTGACCTGATCCGAGCGTCTGATGGACACGTGCCGAGAACTCTCAGTCGCAGCGGGCTTTTATTCTCACACTGGCCCCTGCAGGCAATTTACTTGCCAGTGCAACATGTCACACTTAATGTCATCATTTCCATCGTCAATACTCTGCTTGAGCGTTACATCCAACATTTTTGCAGATTATGTTCAAAAAATATCGCCGCACACATCCACCAAATGAGTCAAGCTTAAAAACAGCAGATTGAGGGGGCAATTCCAAAAGCTTATCGTGATCTTCTTATAATTTATAGACAGACGTGTTTCCGTCTCTTTCAGTAAGATATAAATAGAAAATATGGAATATCTTCCAGCCAAGTGCATATAATGTGTGATGAATTGTTCTACACATTATCTGAAGATGACAGATTACTGGACCCAGTTATCAAATATTCATTTACTGCGGATTTCCTATCAAACTTAATGACAAAACACAAGCCGCCAGGGAAAGTTGTACAGGTAGTAGTAAATGGTTACAAATACAGAGTGTGATGAAGCCACTGAAAAATATTTGCAAAGCCAATCTGCAACCTGTGTTGATTTGTTTTTGGAGTGAAGGTGTGAGTGGAAGAAAACTGCAAATTTGCAGGTGGAAGAGATGCATTAATCCAGGAAGGGCCAGAAAACAGGTACAGCAAGTATATTTGGCATGAGAGAGGAGTCTGGACACTGAAACTGAATTTTACAAACTGATTTATGACTATTTGAGTAAAGCTACATCAGTGAAAGTTCAGCCAAAGCTTCAATTGAACTAAACAGTAAAAACAAACATTGATGTGATTTTAGTTGTAAGCCCAGTGAACTGCAGCAGTTGTGGCGTTCGATGGTGTCTGGTGACACTTCTCTCTGCTCTCTCAGCACATGAACCACTCTCCTGTGCTCATCAGCGCTGGTGACGTGTCGTCTTCCTTTCCACGAAACCTTATATCTGTGTTTGGGTGATCGGATAAACATCTGCATCTGCAGCGGCGCAGATCCCACAGCGCGCCGCGACCATCCCTCTTCCGCTCGGAGGAGCTCCCCTGTTTTTTAGTTTATGGGAAACAATTGAAAACAAACAAGGCATTGAGAAAAGCAGACAATTCAGGGGTGGCCGGGCGAAAGTGGCGCGCATTCCTCTCCATTTGAGCTAATATTCTGGGAGATTCTGCGCGTAATGTAATTACAGGGGAAATGACGGTCTCCTGTGCGCAGAGGGGAGTCGCTGACTGACTGGAGAAGTCACTCTCCTTACGCTGGACGCGGGGCTCAGTGCCTTTCCCAGAATTCCAAAGTTCAGGTTTTGACATGGGCCGTTTTTTCCAAAGACGCTTGACCTCAGAGGGATCGGTTCACTGGCACGGCTGCAAAACAAACCCAGTCTCCGGTGCAAAGGTATCAATTCAGACATTTTCCAGTGACTAACGGTTTGGTGGCTGTGGAGGAGTGAGCTCAGCTGTAAAACAGATGTGAGGAAAGTCATTTCTTTCTTTTTTTTGTGGTAATGAGCGAGTTTCCAATTGACCATCTGCCTGTGAGGCAGAGTGATGTGAGTTGTGAATCAATATATATATTTTTTATTGTGTAATCCCCAGTAGGTCAATTTATACACTGCTGTTACTCCCACAAACACCAGGGGCAGCACAGCTTCTAATCTGGCTCAAAAAAACAAAAAAAAGCATAAATCATGAGTGAATAGTCAATTGGGCCTTTAAAGCTCAGTAAACCAATGCGTGTGTGAAACTGTCAGTCACTGCGTCAGTGCATAGAATAATCTAAGGTCCTGTTTACACGGCAACGTTTTGAAGTGAAAACACAAAACTTTCATTGCGTCTTGGAAATGTGTTTACACGACAGACACGTCGGAGTCACTGAAAACCCAACACTTAAAAAGGAGCTCCCAAGGTGGAACTTTTTGAAAATGCTATGACTGTTTCCATGGAAACAGGGAAAAATAACATGATAGTAGCCTCCAGAGTGGCTTTTGAAGCAATAGCGTCGTAAAGTGGGCCTTAGTACAACTTTTTCCTCCTCAGTTCTTTTTTTTTTTTTTTTTTTTTTTTGAGGGAAATTTGTGCAAATTCACAAATAGTTCTTATTCATAGTTGAACACAAAAAGTAGAGTCACTGTTTGTCAGCAAGCACCACTGTTTTCTTCACATTTCTGGCTCCATATCGGAGATTGAGACACATTATAATGTGAGCAGAGGGACTGTGCAGTGAGCAGATCTTTGTAGCATTTCTTTGGTATTTTGGAAAAATGCTACATTTGAACTATTTCTAGAACTGGCAGTTCTCAACCATCTGATGTATCACAGTCCTTCATCAGCACAAAGCTGGTTTCAGCAGGATCAGAACCAAGAACCAACATTCATGTTTGGTGACATGACGGTCTCGGGGTTTGTACTGTCAGGTATCTGTTTACCCAGTTACCCAACAGTCAACTGGTTTGTTATTGCGTGAAGGACATGTGGAACATAGTGGCTTACAAAGCAACTGTTAAAGATCCAGAGGTATTTTTCAACTCCCTGAAGCTTCTATTACAATTAGATGAAATTTTTTGTCTTGTTTTTGTTTTATTTGAAGAGCACACTAATGTAAAATACAATTTTTTTCATATGCAAGACACACGTATGTAGAGAAAAATACACTATGAACAGTGACAATGCTGAGCACGCAGATATTTGCATGGACAGAAAACAAATCTGTTTTGCTGTCAGGGGTGACTGTCAGCTCTAAAGCTGCTTTCATACAATGACTGTCTATAAAGATGGAAGAAACTTACGTGACGTCACCCGTAGCATTCTGAAATCCCGTGTTGATTTCAGTAGGACGTCTCCATATGTGATTGGTCCAGCCTGTCATGTGACCGCATCACGTGGACAGAGGAGGCGATTAATGCAAAAATTTAACTGGTAAAATAAAATCATTTTATCAATTTATGTGAAAATCAGAGTCTGGTCGAGCCGACACGACTGCAGAAACTAGTGAGAGAGACCAGAACACGTTCTGAAACCGGGCGTCTTATATATTTATTTGCTTTCTGAAAATCGGCATTTTGGGGCGCTCGCTCACTGACCAGACAAGGCTGAAGAAGAAATCCGGCTCATTTGATTGGTGCGGACTGAAACTGGACGTCCCACCTCCAGAACCAGCTAACGGTTAGCAGCTAATGGCTAACCACAAACAACCATGATTTATAGTCCTTTGACCATCAAGCAATGAGTGTCTGCACTTCCTCATCACTCCATGTCTGCCCACGAGACAGTTTCTAACTCTTTCTTTGTGCGTCTGCTTCTTCTAACTCGCACCATTGGCTTTGCTTATGTTGTAATTCAAATACATTGTGCTCCACATAATGTCCTCTCACTGCAGCTGTTGGAAACCAGAATTCACCTGAAAGAGCAGGGGAGCTTTCACACATGCATAAATGATGAGGATTTTCCCAGAAAGTCCTGATTTGGTCTAACGTCTGGATTTTACAGGGCTGATGTGAAACTGCCCTGAAACTACCAAGTCCCAGGAGAATACGGACTGGAAGCTGCCATTACTGAGAACTGTTCACTTTTACAGTAGCAGCGTGTCTCCTTCTACATGGAGAGTTTTCAAAAATGTTCCACCTTGTGAGCCATTCTCAGAAAGTTGCGTTTCCAGTGGCTCTGAGCATCGTTGTCATGTAAACGTACACACAATGCCACCAAAGTTTGCCATTTTCAGTTGAAAACATCACGTAACAGAGGTGTAAAACAGACGAATTTGACGAAAATCCATGAAGCTTTTACATTTGAGCACTAAAACTTGTTAAACAGCGCAGAGAAGCAGACGCCTGTGTGTTGGACTGCCTGCCTGCCTGCCTGCCTGCCTGTGTTCCTGCTTGTCTACCTGGACGCCTGCCTGGCTGGGTCTGTCTGCACGTCTGTCACAGGCTGTCATTAATTAATGGCACATAAATGGATGCAAGTCTGGAGCTGAAGTCTTACAAGCTCCTTCAATAGCTCCCTGTCAGAGGCGTCAGTGTTTTACATTACGTTGGCGGCGGCTCGCTGACACTCATCCTGAGTGATGCTGGGTGAGATATAGTGACTGAAATCAGAGCTAGTTTGAATCCACAAGAAGACAAAACACAACTTTATCAAAACAGGATGATGGTCTGGAAGCACTTTTATGCTTCACTGAAAGAGAAAACTCCTTTCATGCAACCGAGAGTCAAGTCGACACACATTCATCAGATAGGAAGGAGCTGTCACACTGCGAGTGTAAAACACACCATCTCTGATCTGCCTCTGAGTTTGTTTTCAAATATTCACTCAATATTCCGCTGTGCGAGTGAGCCTTGGCCCGTGGCGGGGCTCGGTGGTTGTTCTGAGCCTGGAGGTGAGGAGAAGTGTCTGGGCAGGTTAACGTCTCGGAGTGCCACTGTCAGAAAGCTGTCTGCTGCTCCCCGCCTGCCAACAAACATCACTTGCCGGCCCTGGCATTGAGCTCCGTGGCACGACAGCGTGATTCAAAACACTCCCGTCAGGGTGAAACCTGCACAGCTGCAACGAGGAGTTGGACCGAAAACAGAGATTTGACGTTTAGAGATGGTCGCTCGCGGTTCAGTGATGGACTTCCTGTCAAATCAGCACCAAAAAGCATTGGTCCACACTTGCCACATTTTTCTACCCTGAAAGCTCATTTGCAATGTGTGGTTAGGTGGAAAATGTGGAATTATTGCACCAGAGACTCAAAATTATCGTTTTTTTTCTTGGGAGTGGAGCTGAGAGGAGCCAGATGAGGGGTTCCCCCCTGGCTTGCTCCCATTAGAGGTTTACCGGGGACGTCCAACTGGAGCGAAGCCCCGAGGTCGTAGCAGGACCCACTGGAGAGATTATGTCTTCGGTTCAGACTTGGAGCAGCTCAGGGTTCCCCCAGAAGCGCAGACAGAAGCTGCAGGGTTACAGGATGTCTGGGCTGACTTACTGTCCACACTGACACCAGCGTTACAAGTGAAAACAGTTTTGCGTTTACACGGCAACATTTTGAAAATGATTTCCATTGACACTGAAATAAATGACGTTACTTTGTCATGTGTGCAAAATCTATTTGCTGTGGCGTACATGCACACGAGCAGCATTTTAGAAAAGTTTCTTTTTTTCCCATTTACATTTCAAAAAGTTCCCCCTTTGGAGTAAAAAAAAATGTTTTTGGTGTAAACAGATGCTGAAAATGCAATGAAAGTTTTCTGTTTTCACATGAAAAACATGGAAAAGAGAACTTAAATATATGACCATCTCAAGTTGAAGCAAAGGAAAATACAGGTAAACTCAGGAAATGAAACCTCCAGGATGAGCCAGAGACACAGACAGACAAACACTCACATGAGGAGACTGAGGGCTTAAATAGACAGACTGGGCTCACAAGACACACCAGACAACAATCAAGGCTGATCAGGGGAGGGAAGCGAGCAAAACGACACTGAACAGCCGGGGAGAATGGCACCAGACATCAGGAAACGTTAGGGAATGGAAACACGAAGACACAGAGCAAGAGGAACTGTAACAGACTCACACTGACCTATTTACACACTGTTTACACTGTTCACACACTCACACCAGTGCAATGCAAACCATCCAGTGGGCGTCAAAAGGGGTTCAAACCTGTAACCCTGCAGATGTTTTTGTCGACGTCTTATTGACTTATTGAGCCAATGTTTCAGCGTGGCCGCCATCTTGGATGAGGACCTGACCTTGCAGACTCCAGCAGACACATTGGTGAGCTGAAAACAGTTTGTGAATTTTTTTTTTCCGTCAGAGTGCAGGTTATTGGTAAACAATTAAACTACAAATCATCCCTGAAAGCTTTTAATCATCTGTTCTCAGTTGTGATGAAACAAGTTTCTCTGCTGGGCTGGAGACAGACTCCATCTAGGCACCACATATTTAAAGGAATGTGCGTAAATATGAGGGTTTGGGATGATATGAAGGAGACCTGGATGAACCAGACTGCAGATGTGGTTTTAGTCTAATGGACGTTTGAGGTGTTTGATGACTTTGCATTCCTCTTAGTGCTTTTTTTTTTTCTTTTTACCTAAATATATCCTTTGACAACATGGTATTTATATCACAAGTACAGATCTTCTGCACGTCATGCTGGTATTTTTCAAACCCTTTATCAAGTCAGTGACCATATATCTGATTACTCCTCCTGAATTTCCAAAAGAATTTTTATAAATGCATAATAATCACGTTTTTTTAAAAATCAAAATGAGCATAACTGCTACAGTAGACACAGCAATTCACAGTCAATGTTTCATCAAGCAAGGTTTTATCTAAAGTGTCCTTATTCGACACGTTAAACACCGCCACTGACTGTACGTGATAAAAAAGCCGATTTCGGAGGCCGTTCATTCCCTGCTGACTAACAGTTACCTTCACTCTCTCCCGTGCTGCGTGGAAGTAAATTATGTGTTTAAACTGAAGATGGTTCGACCGCAACGATAAATTCAAGGTGTGTGGTTCACCTGAGTAATTATACATCTTTTTGGCCAAAGCTGGAAAGATAAACAGAGATGCAATTTCTCTCCTCGCAGACGCTCTGCTTGCAAAAAATATCTGGGAGCCAAATCACACGGTCAGTGAGACTCCTGAGCCGCCACATCCAGACAGGTGAGGATCCAGCTCACAGTCGACAATTTATCTGGACGCTTTAAGCTTATAGGCAGCAATTTCTCAGGCGGAGTTAAGACTGTAAAATAAAACTAGTCTCGTGCATCGAACTGAGAAAAGGCAGGAACGGGTGGAAAAGTATCAGATGCAGTTTTTGAGTGAAGCTTTTGTTGCTGTTTTGGGTGTCTGTTTACACAACAACAGAGCTGAGAGCCTCTGAAATCACAACTTTTTGGAAAATAGCTCCCAAGGGGAAATTTTTTAGAAAAAACTCTGACATCTACGGAATTCTGCTCTCATGTGTAAATAGATGGCCAATAACAACGTTTACCTCAAGAGTGTCGTGATTCCCAGTTCAGATTCTCACATAATACTAAGAGAGACCCACCATACTGATAATCAGACTTTCGTCTGTCCATGCACTCATTATTTCTTCTCTGTACAAGTTTGAATTCATTACAGAAACAAACTACAGCCTCTAGCGGCCCTTCATGAAAACTACATGGTTTTCAGCTTTACTGCTGTTCCTGTAAAAACAGAAATCATTATCAAACTTCATTATGTTCAATGTTAAACTTTTCTGAAACCGAAATGAATAAAACCTACTCATTTTTACTAGAACCGTTGTCGTGTAAATGACACCCTGGTCTTTTTTCCAGTCATTCTCCTGAGATTCTGCATGCAAGTTTTTAAATCACATTTTCACATATTGTGTCTTTTTGGGTTAATTTAGGTTTGCTGCAATGTATTTGTGAAAATAAAAGTAATAAAGTCCATTTAAGTGTAGTCCATTTATTCATTCATCCGCTGATTTATTTTAAAAAAGTGAGTAAAGAATTTATGGCCACAAACCATTTCGAATAACATTAAAATGAGTCGTATTCCGTTGCACTAGTCCAATAATAACTCTTCATACATGTATGTTGGATGAATTAATGTGCAGAAAAATATTTATTTGGTTGTTGCTTGATTGTCTAAAAGTAAAAGTGCACTGATGGCTAATCATCTCAGGTTGCTCTGCTTTATCATTATTTCTCAAATACACACAAAACACTGTGAATGTCATGAAAGTAGAATATAATTGTCTTTATTTCTGCGTGTTCCTGTTTTTTTCTCTACGTCACTGTCTGGAAAACTGTGCTTCAAGCCAAGACTCACTTCTGGACCACCCAGTAACAAAAAAAAAAAAAAAAAAAAAAAATCCCAATTTCACCGCAGTACAAAACCACGGCAGTCACAGATCACCATTTTACATGTCAAAAATAAACCACAGCTGCAACCGAAGCAGCAATAATGAAATAGTTGGTTCAAGTGAGAGAGCGTGCAGGAATCAAATTCAGTTACGACGCACTCCTCTGGCAGCGGAGGAGATTGAGGAGGAAGGGAGCGCAAAGGGAGGAGAGATGAAGTAGAAACAAGACGGGACACGAAGACATGATCGAAAAATCGAATAGGAACTGAAGGAAGAGCAGCTGTGGGGAGGAGGAGAAAAGGAAGGCAGCGGAGCGGTGATGGAACCTGGAGATGAGAGAAGGGGTGGAGGGGGAATAGGCTGCAACACCAAAAGGTCAGGGGGAACCAATCAGGACCTGTGGCGCTCCGACTACCAGCCACGCTCCGAGTGTGTGATGGGAAATCCGACAGAGGAGCCAGTGACCGAGCACCAAGAGGAGAGAGAGAGAGAGGAGGAAAATGAAGGAGGAGGGGAAAGAACAGGGTTGCGAGGGGAAGACGAGATGGTAAAAGATAAAGAAAAAGTATTGAAGATGCACTTTACAAGTGGAATTAAGAATGTTTGAAGAGATCTGGTTGTAAAGTCGGGATGAAGGACCAAAAAGATGAACAAGGGAGAAGGTGGAGAAAGGTTTAGAAAAACAGAGTAATGTCTGCTGATGGATTGACTCATGAAGCCTGGAGAAGCGATAATGATCGTGTCCACCTTGCATGGTATTTTTAAACAGACATCACTGAGCTGGCAGACATTCTCTCTAATCTGAGGGAAGTTTCCACTTCTCTCACCAAATGGGGATTTTTTTTTATTTATTAATTTTTCTTTTCTTTTTTTTTTTTTTTGCACAAATTAATGTGAGATGAGCCAAACTTGCAGACAACAGAAACAGAGAGGGGAAACTCACATTCATCACAGAGACAGTCAGTCGTGCACCGATGCAGCTCTGGGCAGTCCCAAACAATTTTGCTCAGAATCAACTCAAAAGTGATGAAACACAGTAAATAGCCTCCTGATTGTTAGAGTCGCTATTTTTATCTGTCATAGTGTGTGTGTGTGTGTGTGTGTGTGTGTGTGTGTGTGTGTGTCAGAACTGGAGGTGTATTTGGTACATCTTTTATATCCTGTTTAATATCACATAATCAATCAATCAATCAATCAATCAGCACTGATCTATGAAGCGATTTACAGCAACCCAAAGGTGACCAGAGAGAATATTTTCGGATTCGTCTCTTTCCTGATCATCTCTTTTCTATTGTTGAATGTAGGTGACATTCTGCACTTTAGCTTTGCACCTGTATTTACTGTGATCCTGCATAAAACCTATTAATTTGCAGGCTCATGCAAGATGACCATGCGTGGTGTGCCTGATCTGTGTGTATTTTTATATGTTCAAGTTTGTGTTTTTCCTTTTTTATCCTTGGAAAAATCAATGAAAAGAAAGTAAAAAAAAATGGCATGTTTATGCAAGAAGATATGGACTTTGACAATAAAAGTCAAGGAAAGGCAGAACAGAACAAAACAGCTACCTCTCACCAAAATGATATCTCTTCTAAAGGCAAATCCAGAGGACTGTTTCTCTGCAAACAGGGCAAAACAAATGCAAGTAGAAAAAAAAAAATCACATTGGATGGATTAGCGCCCGTATTTTGCATGAATTTGGAGGCACGTCTGTTATTGTATGTGTGTTTTGTTAATGTATTCCATGAGTGAATCAGCTTCAATGCATTTGAAAATATCACCTTTCCACCCATTATTTGAATTCTTAAAGAAAAAAAAAAAAAAAAGCTTCAGGAAATCAGTTTCTGTGTCTGAACCCAAAATGTAAGATTCATTTCACACAGTATAACATGTTTCAGATTTATAAGATTGTCAGGGGGATTAAAGAAGCAGATGTACCAGAAGAGTCAAGTCTGGTCTGAATGTTACAAAGCTGCAGCAGATAGAAAAAAAAAAAAAAAAAAGGGGGGGGGGGGGGGGGGGGGGGGGGGGTAAACTCTGTTTCTGCAGGATTATTTCCTCCAGTGCAGTTCAGGCCTGACTGTGCTAATCTGATGCACCAAAAAGCTTCTGAAGCCTCGCTGCAGAAGTCACACTCGTCTGGATCCGACTTTTTTGTGTTTGCTTTGTAAATACGGCACATAAGAGCCTGTAGTCTTCATTCTGCAACAAAACTAATATTACCGCCAAAACGATGTGCCCCCCCCCCCCCCCCCCCCCCCACACACACACACACACAAAAGAAAAGTGTCAGCAGCTTGTTGTTTCTTTTGTTCAGCATCATCCGAAAACCAAATTTGCCCTCCGATCAAAATATAAAATATAATGTCAGCAAAGCATGTTTGTGTTTCATCACTTTTTCTGTGTTGTGTGAATAAATCCAGCTGAGGGCTGGCTTCTTTTAAAGTTCGGGTGTTAAATTGAATTCTGGGGAGTTTTCCCTCTTCGGGCTACGTCGGCTTTGGAGAGGAATTAAATTTATTGTCTTGGGATGTGGATAACTCTGTGCGCTCAGCATGTTATGGATGTCATTACACTTTTCCTGAGGTAATCAGTTTAAACACACACACAAACATGCATAATTCAATCAAAGGACGCGTGTGTTTGTATCCTGGTTGTTCGTTGTTGTTTTTCGGTTTATCGGCTTTTGCATTTACGGGGCTGAAATCAATACGGGTTGAAGGAATCAGATTTATCTGTTTATTCATTATTTAGAAGCTTTACTTGTTCTACTCATCAAAAATGCTGCACTTCAAGTATCTGCAGGTAAAAACAGCACAAGTGACCTTCGACATGCTCCAGTTGCCTCGGTGCACGTGGACTTCAGCATCGCTGTTGAAGTCTAAACCACGGCGTGCAAACCTGCAGACACTCTGCAACAGAAAGCACACTTCTCATCCACTTACTGTTATAGGCATTCAGTTTTACACTCGCGTGTCCCCACAGTCATACATCTTTCCTGCATCCTGTCCTGCAAGAGGGTTTAGTGAGAAACTCCTCGGAGAACTGAGTGTGTGTGTGTGTGTGTGAGAGAGAGAGTGTGTTATTCCAGGCTCTGCTAATGCTATGGGGACCTAAAATAATAAATGCGTCACATTGCATTTTGTGTGTTTTGTATGCATGCTCTGCCCTGATTTTTTAGCAGCTAAGCCTCATGAATGTATTTTTTTTTTTTTCGTCTGTCTTTCTCAGAGATCCCCTCATTTCGGAGGAGAGGTGGAGCCAGGCCCTCGGGGCACCGTCGGCCTAATGAGCCGCTGGCGGCGCCGCGTTTGTCCTGTCAGAACAGAGGAACGACCTTCTCTCCCGCCGCCATCCGCCGCCAGAGCCATGTTATCTCTTTTGGGGGAGCCAGCCGGAGCTGCAGCATCTTTAAAAGGGCTTAGAGCAGCAGAGCATGAAATCCCAGTCTCTCTTGGAGGATATCCGTATTTAAACAGATGTTAGAATCACAGCCACCTGGATGTATGATCACCTGAAGGCTCGTCTGTCTGTTTTTGTTTGCTTTGTGTTGCACAGATAGGGGATAGTGTCCACCTGGAAAATATCACAGCGCTCTCATCTGATTCCTGGATTAATGAAACACGCACCACTTCAGAGTTACAAATTTACATGTTTTAAAAACAAATAGAACTTGAATTCCTTGGAAAAAAACAGAAAAGACATGAAATTTTCTTGATCGTTTACGATTTTTACCCAGTTGAGGCCAAAAATGTTTGCATCAGTTTCACAAACTGTGGGGTTTCAGAGGGGTTTCAAAAATATTGCAATGGATTTAATAAATAATTGCTTGTTTTTTTTTTTTTGTTGCAGGTTTCCAAGGTTGATCAAGTCTGCACATGCTGCACTGTCTCCTGCTGAGCTTTTTGTGCTGCGCAAACTCAGGACGCTGACACTTTTTTTTCCTCAATTTTATTTCAGTAAGCACAAAACTGTTGATCTATTTTCAGTGCAAATTAGCCAAAAACGGCTGTAAGATGTGTTTTCTGACCTTGCACGCAGGTGGTCAAGCCAGCCCTTGCCACCGTTGTGGGATCTCGCGTCGGCTTATTACGAGCTAAACGACGGCGGAACAAAAGCGGGAGAACACATGCTAATAATGTGTGGCAGGTCTGCGGCAGTCTGCAGGCAGAGAGGGAGGAAAGCCGTGACACAGACGTCAGCGTGTTGCTGTCAGCGCTCTGCGGCGTGTGTCGGCTCGGTGCCGAGGGAGAGGGGGAACCCCGCTGAGAGGAAAGTCCACCCAACAGCTCATCACACACCTCTGTGTGTGTGTGTGTGTGTGTGTGTGAGAGAGAGAGAGAGAGGGGCAATTACACCACAGCTCCTCTTCATGTACTCCTACACACATGCGCCACATGCACACATGAAGAATTGAGGTGGAGATGAACTTGTTCACAAATCAGTGTGTGGAGGGCGAATTCCTGATTTCCTTGTTTGTCAGCCACTGTGAAAAATCCACTCCTGCCTAAACGTGACAGTGTCCTCATTTCAAGTTCAGGTTGGGCTTTGGCAGACTTCCCGTGTGAAGTTTGCTATTTTTCATCCCTCTTTGTCACTCCGAGGCCCCGATTACACAAACAGGTTTCAGGTGAAAATGCATTACTGTGGCACTTCTGTTTTGCAGAATCTTCCTGTTTACACAGTATCATTTTGAAAATGATGTCCATTTCGGCAACAGTGTGGAAAACGATGCAATAAACATGCCGGGTCACTAGTGGGTGCTGTTAATGAAACCACACAAATGCATGCAGAGAGCAATAGACGATCAGGCTGGATTGTTATTCCCAGAGACTCTCAACTATAAAAGTACCGAGACCCAGGAGGATGTGGACTGGAAGTCAGAACACTCTGGAAGTTGTTATTTTCCATCTCTTCTCACATGTGCAGGGGAGCCGTTTATTTCGACCGTGGCAGGCATGAGCAGTATTTAAAAAAAGTTGCATTTTCAGTCGCTCCAAACACTGTTATTGTGTAAACACCCAAAATTCAAAAAACCAAAACTTCATTTTCCCTTGGAATCGTCTTTCTTTCCCCAGAGGTGTCAGTGTAAGGGTGTTTGCATGACGTACACATCTTGATCTCAGATTCAAACCTCAGTGAGCCTAAACAACAGGAATACAATGTCGATCCTTGACTAATGACACAATGAATCGACTTTTAGCCCTTCACTTATGGACTGATTGTATGTTTTAACACTTCCACAGTGGTCAAATTCAAATATATCCAATATAATGGTGTTTATGTGAAATATTACATAGATGCTTTCAAAATCTTGCAGTTCTTCAAAATTACAGTAAAAATACAGCAAACACAAAGGCGCTATTTATAAAATCAAAGACTGCACATAAAAAAAACAAGCATTTTGAACGATATGTCCCAGAACTGATTACAATTGTGACTGATATTTATTTATTTTTTGAGTAATTTAAAGATATTTAGCACTTTTTTTTCTGTTTTATATTAAATCTCAGTGATACAGTGCTTACCAAGTAAACAGCTGAATAGGAAACATTTCAGAAAATACAAACGTGCACAGACATCAGAGATTTTTCAAAAAGATGCAGGTGCATTCATTAATAAATGTTTTTTTTTTGTGGGATGTAGAGATTTAGGAACTCAGCCACATACTGTAGTCACCTTGTAGTCAGTAATAACTATCCAACAATGTGAATAATAGAAGCAGGTGGGTGAGGAACAAAAAAGGAAAGAAATACTAAAGAATGAGTTTTGCTCTTTTTAATAAGTCTGTGGTTTCAGGGTTCCTGCCATCCCTCCGTACCGCCGCCGCTCTCCATTTCCCGCCGTCCACGTTTTCTCTCGAATGAAGGTTAAATGCAGGCACTTTATCTGAGTTTTGAGGCGTAACAGGGCATTGCATAATCTACTCCACCATGTTAATCTTCCCCATTTGTCTTATCTCAGCCGTCGATCTGAGTGTCGACCGCGTCGCTGATGCAATTTAGATTGTTCCCCCGAGGTTGGGGAATGACTTCTCAGCAGGTTAAAGCCCAAACCCAAACTGCCATGAATCCTCCCTTTCTCCAAATTCATTTCCGCTCTCTTTTCCACATCGTTCTCTTCCAATCTTTGGTCCACGGCCTTCAACTCCCTTCATATCCGATCCATCTGAAATGCTTCGAGTGTGGGAGAAATATCGACGAGAATTCGATAACCAGGGGACGAGTGCGTTCTCCGAAATTCTGCCGAAGGAGGGAGAGCGACCTCCAATCTCTCATCGGTTTGTTTTGTTTCACTTTCAACTCTTAATGAGCAGTTTTATCTCCACGATGCCTACATTCAGCGCTATCTGTCACTCATCAGCCATGAGAGCAGGAGGAGGAAGAGGCAGAGTCTGAAGCAACTCGCATTTATCTCCCCGTGTTGCCGCGCCGAATTCTTCCCCATAAACCAAGGAGAAAATGACAAAGACTTTTGGGTTAATTAGGGACTTGACCCCCGTGGAGAACAGGCTCCCCCGGTTTATCTCCCACTCTAACAAGCGTGCGCGCTAACAGCCGTTTAAAACACCGCTTATTTACATTTAGAGTGAATCTTATGGCCCCGGCAACCCTTGACAGGAACTTTACGACACGCGGTTAAAAAGAAACAAATGTGTTTAAGTGCGAGCTTTTTAAAAAGTAATTAACCCATTTGTTCGAATGTCACGGTTCGTGGGTTTTTTTTTTTTTCCCTCCCTCCCGACACCAAGCGAAGGTTTGATTAGACATGGCGCCGGTTTGTTATCCACTTAAGAATATCTGTCCATTTCATCTCGCCACGATGTCCGGAGGCAAATTCCTATTTCTTCGGCGAGATTGGAGGGTGTGAAATCAGAAAGTTAACGTCAGAGAGAGAGAGAGAGAGAGAGGGATTTGTTTAACTTGGCCGCTCCTATTTGGAAATGAGTTCAATCAGCACCTGGCATCTCTCCGGCTCGCTAATCAAATTGTCCCCGCTTGACACCTAATTTATATGTTGGCTGTTGTAACTTGTCATTTTGTTCCCCCCATGTATTCACTTTTTACAGCGTGCTTTCACGCTAATTGTTTGTTTCTTAGAAGAAAATAATACAAAAGTGCGTGCCTGCAGCCATCCGGCTGCGATCTGACTGCAGCTGAAACCTTCCCAAATGGAATCTGATACGTCTGAACACTGTGATCAGCGTTCGCCACACAGATTCTGATCACTTAAACAGGCAGAGTCGTGAAGATTTGGTTTGTGTTTGAGTCCTGTCGTCTTCATGCTCGCTTTAAAAAAAACCCAAACTGTGAAACTGCCTCTTAAAGTCTGCGTTCAGGGGAAAATCAAATGCAGATTCCTTTTAGTCAAATCATCCAAGTCCGGCTCGTTTTAACCGCTGTGGACGAGCCACGAATTCCCCAAGAACTTAACTGTACCAAGTGTTTGGAGTTCAAACTGGATTTCATAAGACAGAAGGCTATTTTACAATGAGCTCTTCTGAAAGAACTATTAATAATGAGGAGCGATCACACACATTAACCCAACAGGATAATACTCTGGAACATTGTAAACTGACTGCGCTCCTGGCAGGATTGCACAAGGTTCCCGATTCTTCTGTTGTTTCATGGAATCTGTTGGTCTGTGCTTTGCAATCAATAAAAAAAAAAAAGAAGAAGAGAAAAAGTATTTTTTGCTACTTTTTTCCACCTCTTTTCTCCGATCATTCTAAAGAGTGTAAAGTTCTTCCTTTCTAAACTATGGATCCTATCTACCCGTGCATGCAGCTCAGAGCTTATTGTGACCGGCTGATGGGACTCCTGAAGGTGGTGTGTGAAAGACACGCTCAAGGACGTTTCCAAGCAAAAATGGAAAACTTTCATTGCATTTTGGGTGTCCGTTTACACGGCAGTGGTGCTTGAAACTACTGAAAATGCAGCTTTCTGACAACGACAGATTCGGAAGAACTTTTCTGAAAACATTTGAAAAAATTTGCAAAATGCTCAAACTCTGTTTCAGTGGAAGTGGGGGAATATGCAACCTTTTGAAAATGGCGGTACTGCACGTCCAGGTGCACGTGCACGTGCACGCCACAGTCATAGGAAATAGTTTTAATGAGCACTCACAAGTAGATGGACAATAGCAAAGCCGGCGGCCTCCAGAGTGTCGTGGCCCTCAGTCCATATTCTCCAGCGACTTGGCAGTTTTATCATTAGTTTCTAACTCTGTCGTCTGTCCATGCCAATGTCCACCATCGTTAATGCTGACACCTTTTTTTTTTAGATTTAGATGTGTGGTTTCAATGGAAAAACAAAAAAACAGCACTGACTAGTGGCCCTGCACTAAAACTACATTATTTTCAATACCATGTAAGCGTGAAACCTTTCTGCAATGAAAACACAAACATCATTGTCGTCAAAACGGGACTTTAGACTCTCCTTCAGACACTCCTTGGGTCCTGCCTCTTTAAATCTTTTCAAAGCTGGTGTTATTGTTTTCCACAGCTTCGACTTTGAGATCAGTCACGCTGCATATTGTATCATTTGCATTGATTTTTCATTATGTATTGTTCTTTACTGTTCTTTTTTTTGCTAAATTCAAAATTATTTGCTGTAACAGTCAGATATATGTTCATATTCATTCCAGTGACTTGTCCAACTTTTCTTGTCCTACTTTGGGACTTGCGAGGCTTCATCCACTCACTCTATGGCAAATGCAAGTAAACAAACATGGAAACGACACTGTTTCTGTTATTTGTGTCTTTTCTTTTAATTCATCAGATGCAAAATGCACGAAAATTGAAAGTGGAATTTTTTTTTTTGTAAATTCAAACGTGCAATTTACACAGAATGATGGTGAATTAGTCTGGAATCACACTGCAGCCTCCTGTTCTGACAAAAAAGAGAGAAAGATTTCATCTTATACTGGCTGGGTTGCAGCAGGGCTGATTATTTTATACACACACACACACATTAAGATCTCCGAATGTTTTCCTCTTGTTGTATTGATCTGCAGTCCCGTTGCCATTTTGCTCGCCAGGTTGTTTGAGGGCAGCGGCTTTTTCTCTCCGTCACCTGATGAGTCTCTCGAGCCAAACTTTCCCTGCGCAGCAGAGAACGAGGCGTGCTGCCTTCACTTCGCTGTCATTCTGTCAGCCCTCAGAGATCAAATATGCAAATATCATGCAGCGTGTTAACCATCATGCGCTGTAGCTTTAACCTGAGAATGGGATTATGAGTGTCGCTGTGAAGCTGGGAGGGAAGAAACACGAAACATTGTTGTAGTAAATATTCAAATGATTCAGCTCTGACTGTAAAAACCCCGGTTCGATTCCTGCTGCGAGAGTCCGTCAGCTCTCCACAGCTGCGCGGCAGTGACGCAACTGCAGGTCTGGAGGAAGGGCTCAGGCGTTTGCCAGCAGCAGCAGCAGCAGCAGCAGCAGCAGCGTCCCAACACAAGCAGGCCATTGTGGGCAGGCTGAGTGCTCGGAACAGCTGGACCACACCGTGGTTATCTTGGACCCCGTCGCCGTGGCGATGACAGGCGCAGCTTTGCCCCAAAAAAGCCGCTCTATCCACAGTCGGCACATGATAAGATGAGGGACGAGGGTGCGGACAGGCCGGAGGGCCGAGCTGGCACACAGCAGCGACTTTCACACTCCAGCCGGGTGGCGAAAGACTCAACTCATGTTTTAATTAAGTATTGGTGTCCTGCTATGAGGACATATTTATATTTTATTATTTCCAGTAGAGTTACTGCTCAGGATACTGCACTGTGGAGTTTTTAGGGATTTCCTCCTTTAATTATGTTTTTTCTTTTCTATAAATCATTGAATTTTATTACATTTCAATAAAAATTAACAAACTTCGCAATGAACTTTCACCATTTCACCATGCACTGTGTGAACCAGCTCACTTGTGAGACTTTTTCCCCTTTGCCAGTCTTTTGTTTTCTGACCTTGTTTCCAGATCTGTTAACCTGATAGATTTTTTTGTCTCGGTTTATAAAGTCTTGGGTCTGTTAACTCATACATTTTCAGTTTTCAGCCAGGGTCGTAGTTAGATTTGCTTTTTAATTTTTCAGTGAAGATGTGTGTTTAGTTTTTTTTAAAACTTGCTGACATTTTTCAGTGGTTAAAAACACATCTCACTCACTCCATCAATGAAGTCCTATTATAGTATTTTTGAAACTTAAAAGATATTCAGAATGATTTTTCTTAATAGAATGTTGAACTGGTTCTTTTGAGTTCCTCCAATTTTCACAACTAAAAATTTTTTTTTTCCAATGCACAGGTGTATCCTGAGCCGGTACAGACCACTAAGAAAAATATATTATAGATTTTATGAAAAATGTGAAAAAAGAAGGATAATTGTGAGTTTGCAACATTTTGCTGCCGTCACAGATGCTTTTTTTTTTTTTTTTTTTTCAAAACCTGACTTTACCATGATCACATTTTTATCTGTGACTGCTTCAGAAGTCCGGACTGAGGTGCGAGTTATGAGCTCTGCGGTTAGACTCTGAAAACTTTTGACAATAGTTTTTCTCTTCATTGGAAACAAATGATGGAGTGATGATTATGTGCACAGCATGTATGCACATCATAGGTTTGTGAAGAGAGAGTGTAACATATTTCAGTTATTCACTTTTTGAGGTTTATACAGGAAATCGGTGCATTAATGTGCAATCATTCTTATTCCCGTCCTGTTGTTAGCATATGTATTTCACAACACAATAACTTCCACACTGTTTAAGATAGGAGAATTAAACATTTACCAGAAAGTTGAGACATAATTCTTTCCTTTCAATTACTAATCATTACCTGGATTTCTGCAGCAGGTGAACAAAATTCATCAACGTGTCTCACGTTCTCTCTCAGACATGCAACAACGTTGAACGGCTGCAAGATATTGAGAGAGAGAGAAAAAAAAGCAGGCTGCAGCAAAGTAAATGAAATCAAAAAAGTGGTACGAGGGTTAAAAGTCAGCTGCTGATTGTCTTGTATGGTCTGAGCTTGTGTAATCCGTCAAACAAGTGAGTATTCAAACAGGCAGAAAATCGAACGCACTCACCTGAGTTGCATGAAATATATTCCCTCTCTTTATCACACACGCACACACACACACAGGATGACAATAAAAGGTGCAGACATGTTCACTAAAGCTCACTCAAAGCTGGACTGACATGGTAGATATTCACCTTCAAATAACAAGAAGACATAAAGAAAAAGAAAACATGATAATTGTAACAATGTGATGCAACAGTTGCAGCTCTGAGTTGAAATGTAAACCCTCTCTGGTAGGTTGGAGAGTTTTGAGGATAAATGACTGACACATATTGTTATTTTCTCAATAAACCAGGAGCACGGATGCAAAGTAACCCTGCAAGACTTTAAACTTCATCCATTCGAGGTCTAATTTGAAGACTAAACACAGGAAACGGAGGGAGGTTAACTCAGCTTGAGTGAGCCGCTGAGCCTTTTGGCTCCATGTCAAATTATCCGCTGCACCAGCTGATGTTCGCACGAGCAGCAAACAAATGAGGCCTGGGAAGAAATGCTTTCATATCTCAGACTGTCTCCATACTCTCTTCTCCTGGAGACTCAGAAGAAGAAGAAAAAAAAACCACTGTGAGGAGTGGACTTTGACTTTTTCCACTATGGGCAAACCTGTCAGATCTTTTGAGTGTGTGTGTGTGTGTGTGTGTGTGTGTGTGTGTGTGTGTGTGAGTGTGGACTGCAGTGGGATTTGTGCGCTGCGCTTCCTCAGGGTGACTTGTGAGTTATTTAGTGTTGCTGTATTGTGATGTCTTCCTTAGATTCTCTATTGATGAAGTCTCTGTAAGCTCAGCGCTTTCCTTTGTCTCGCTCTGCAGCCCGGCTCCTTCATCTCATCACCCGTCATCCTCCTGGTCAGGATACATGCTGATTTGCAAATATTTGAATGAAAACTCAAGTGCTGCCTTTTATATGCCCTTAAAGAAGCTTTTTGCAAAAACCAAATAAGTCAGAAATAGCTGGTCTGGTTTTGTTTAATGGAGAAATAATTACTTCTGACAGTTACATCAGCCATCCCTCTGTAACTGTAGCTCTGGTATTTGCAAGAAAAAATCGCAATATATACTTAACTTATTTGTTTTTATCACATTGTAATGATATACTCAACAACATTAGATTCCATATTTATCTCTCTACCATTCCAGACATGCTTTGTCAAGATTTGGTCTGTCAGTTGCTGTTTTCTTTCAAAAAACCAAAATGTGGCTTCAGTTGTTAATTTGTCTTTTTTTTTTCAGTAAAACAAACAAACAAAAAAAAAAAACCTGTGACATTCTTTGCTTCCTAAACCCCCATCTGACAGATCTTCTCATTAAGGCATAATCTATCTATCATCCATCCATCCATGCATGGCCAAACATTCATCCATCCATCATTTATCCATCCGTCATTCATTATTCACCCATCAATCCATATGCCCACCCATGCAACCTTGGCGATCCCTTCACCCATCGCTAATTAAATCAGCCAAATATATTCATCATCAATCCATCTTTCACGCCTGCCTAAATTAGGAATCACCTGGTGGAGGAGGTTGTCGTCAGCTCTCATCCCGCACGTCTCCTGGTGGAGCGTGAGGCCGTTTAAAAGCTTGAATTTATTGCGCGCAGGAAGCAACTTGTGGAAATTGCCGTCTGCAATTTACACCAGGCTTAGTTTCAGTTGTGCAATGTAATGTTTCCACTAACATAATAAAACACTGTCTAATTCTGCAATGTCTTTTATAGAGTATTAAAGTAACATAAAAGTGTTTTTTTTTTCTTTTTAATACACTGTGATGTGTCTACAGGGCCGATGCGGTATAGGTAGATACAGGAATATGCACAAAGTGGAGGTGCATGGAGCATCCATGTATAATGAATGAACAGCTGAGCTGCTGGAGGATGAGATGGAGTAGATGGTGCGTGTGTGTGTGTGTGTGTGTGTGTGTGTGTGTGTGTGTGTGTGTGTGTGTGTGTTTGACATATCACATGCTAGAGTGTCATGCATATTTCATTGAGCATGTCTGGTTGGGCTGCTGCTTGCCTAGGGAGCCAGACAGATGTTGCACGGGTGTGTATGTGGATTTGCTGGAAACAAATAAAGCATACTAAAACAGCGTGTGTGTGTGTGTGTGTGTGTGTGTGTGTGTGTGTGTGTGTGTGTGTGTGTGTGTGTGTACCTGCGAGGTTGAGGACTGATCCAAAACCTGTCTGTGTGGGTGAAAAGTGTGCGTGAGGGATAGTTTTCAGGCCAGCACATCATTTCATATTTGTGCAAAGGTTTAATTATCTCTGACAAGTTGTGCTTTTGCTTTCTCGCTGCAATTCTGCCACCAATTTTCCATTATTACACCATTTTTCTGCACAGCGGGCTTGTTCCTACCCGTTTTTTTTCTCCCACTTTCTATCATTTAATGCAAGGGTAAACACTCGCCTCGCCAGGGTTAACCCCCTCTGAGTTCAAACAAGAGTTTCAGTAAAATCTGCCACATGTTGAAGTTTTTTTTTTCCTTTTTTTTCCCCCCCCGTGCAGCACTGGTTTGATTTGGCACTTAAAGTCACTTTCGCATCAACTGATTGACACCACTTTTGTTTTCTATCAGCCAACTTTTCTAAGAGCCTGTCAGTGCACAGCCTGTGTGTTTTTTCACATCAATTTCTGGGAGACAGGTTGGTGTCAAGGTGACTCGCATTCATCTCTCAGCCTAAGAATGACTCCTGTCTTCACGTCACATCAGCCTATTTACTGCTGCCAGAGCCTGATTTCGAGCTGAAGTCAAAATTCTTTCAGTCTGATGTGAAAGTGGCTCGATCAGAGTGACCAAAGATTCCAGCATGTAGGAGGAGTCCATGAAAATGTTGAATTGTGTGTGTTTTTTTTTAATAACCTTTATGAGTGTATTTAAACCGACTACTTTGTGCCTTTTCATATCTTCTGTACAGGATCCACATTCAGTGCAATTTAGGGCTCTTTTACGCGACAACAGTGCAGAGTCATGGAAAATCATTTTGATAACAGCTCCTAAAGTGGAACTTTTTGAAAATACTTCAACTCCATCATCGTGTAAATGAGGGGAAAACACAACTATTTCTACCTCTGTACTATAAGCTGTACTCATGTAGCTTTTCTGAACCTGGCTCTAAGCAGAAATAAAAATGGACACTCCAGATGTAATTAATATATCTTTTCCTGCTCTCCAGATGAATTGTAATCAGGTGTGTTGCTGCAGGTGAACCCTGTAACCCTCCAGGACTCAAAACCATGAAGGTGGTTTGTTTGTGTTGTCCTGATGACATTGAAACAGAAAGAAAGGAAGATGGCAGACGGAATGATGCGACGTGAGCCAAAGGAGGGATTTTCTTCTTTGAATGGCGCTGTCGTTTGCAGATAAATGATCAATTGTAAACATCCGTTTATTTCCCTTGACGGCGCTTTTACCTTTTCTTCAAACCCAGCGCCCGCGCCTCCTGCTTTTACGTCTCATGCATCATGCATGGACATTGTTTAATGTCATTTACAGTTCAGTGAGTCCATTTGTTTCGCAGCGCTCAGCAGAAAGCAGACCTTTCTGCACAATCGATACTGTTCAACTCCTTCTGAGACTCTCAGAAAGAGCACAAGTGTCGGAGTTGATGCTGTGTTGCTTTGATAATTAGATTCCTCCTGTGGAAATATATGATAAAAAAAAGAAGAAAACAAAAAAAACAACCTGCGGTGTGAACACAGGGGAGTAAAGTTGTGTGTATTATATTACTTACATCTGCACAAGCTGAGTTTTCTAACTGAAATATGAAGTGTTTTTAATACAATCACTCACTCCCCTCGACTGTCGAGACCACCGTCATAAATTAATGAGCCTTTGCCACCTTTTGAATGCTTTCTTGCACATTGCTCATTTTAATTGTTAGTACTGGAGAGTGGCCAAAGTTTCCTTGTGGCTGTATTGCTTTTGGCTGTTTGCAGGTCTCGGGGAATTGTTTTTCCAGACTTGGGGAGCGAGTTCCCCTCCTCCTCCTCCTCCTCCTCCTCCTCTTTTTCTCCCCTCATGCAGCAGTCTGAACCGGGCCAAGAACGGAGCCCAGGGGTACTCCTCGTTTCCTGTGAACACGCACCGTTCGCACCAGTCACGTCCACACGCAGGACTGTGCCCGTGGGCCCCGCCCTCCTCGCTCCGGCCGCGTCTCCCAAGGATTACGTTTATGTGCAGCTATTCTGGATTAGCGAGGAACGGTAAAATTTAGTGGCGGAGCAGGAAACAGTGTGAAGCTCTTTGTCCAGCTCTGAAGTGAGGGTGCGGAGGTCAACGTGGTGAATGAATCCATAACCCAGCAGCTTCCATTCTGGTGTCACAGGTTCACGTCCTGTCTCTTAACTTCAACATTGACATTTTATTATATTTTTTTTAACCGCAAATATGATGGTTTTGAACCTTTACCAAAAAGTTTTCATTTCGTCTAACACTAAGGATGGAATGGAAACATTTCCCCCTTTAACATTACATTGTAAGGTATTCATTGAATGTAAATAGTAAAAGGGGAAATGCAAAAGCTTTCCAAAGTCTTTCTTCTGCTACAAAGCAACTGTTGTGCAACAGAGTCACAATTAAATTCTGCTCTGCTGGATAAATGCTGAAGTGAAAAGTGATGTGCCTTGACGACAATTCCAAACCTGTGACACAACACTTGTTTTGGACACGAGTGCGAATTGAGTTTTACACCATGAACCACTGACAACAAGTTTTCAGTTTCATAATTGTCCACAGGTGAAAACCGAAGGTGTTTTCTGTCCATTTATTTATGGAAAGAAATGCGATACAGCCAGCGCTGTTCAAGTGTCTGCTCAGGGGGAACCTACCACAAACTGAAAAAAACTGATTATGTAACAAATTTTCTTGCCAGTGTGCAATAAAAAGCATCAAATCACACACACTAAATAAAAGTTTGTAACTTTAACTACCTGAATAGTGGATTTCAGCTGCTGCTTTATGGCTTATTTTAATTAGATGAGTTTTGATGGAACTTGAAGTTGAAAACTTTAGGCCACAGCCATACAGTTAAAACCTTCATATACAGGAAATAGAGATTAACATACTTCTGTTGTTGAAATGTGTTGAGTCTTTACTGATCCTTGTGAAAAAAACGACATAACCACACACTATCCCCAGCTTAAGTTGTTGTTTTGTCCCTTCTGAGTTTCCCTTCTTTAGCTCATCTGTTCTGGTGAAGCTGATCCATCCTGTTGCGGTTCCTCTCAGCGGTCCTGACCTCTCGTCTGTGACTGATGTTTTTATTGGTGTCCTACTGACTCTGGAGTGATTCGCCTATTACAGAGGTCACGGAGGTCCATTACTCGAGCTCCCCCCCAACTCCTGCCGGGTCTTGACAGCGTCCCTCTGACTCTTTTTTTTTTTTCTCTAAAAAAAACAGATTCAGACAAAGTCAGTCCCTGTTCTATTGTGGTCTGGAACCAAGATTAAAAATTATCACAAGAAGAAAATAAGAAGTCGTCGACCTCAAACCCTGATCCCTCTCAACACCCCCCCACCCCATCACCACCACCACCACCACAAGTTTGATTCGTTCCGCCTCATATTCAAACACTCACATGATCCCCTTTGCACAAGTTGTAGATTACATGCATGTCAGTGAACGTCAAGCCCTGGATGGCGGAGATGGATGGGGATGGATGGGGTGGGGGCGGGGGCGCAGAAATATGTTGCAATAATCGAGTTACGCGGCTCAGACAGTGGTGTCGCTGTAAGAGAGGAACTTAGGACCTATTATCTGCAGTCCGGAGTTATTTAATGCTAAAGCATTTCTGACATGGCCACAACTCACAAATTAGCTGCGGTTAATATCTCAATAACGCAGTTTAACTCACAGAATGCATGTCAACAAGATGAAAACAGGTCATAACTTCCTCTGACAGCACGATTTAAAAAAAAAAAAAAAAAAAAAAAATCCTTCCTCCTCAGTGAGAGACAGGTCTGGATGATTGCGGTTAGCAAAGGGTCTGCTAAATTATTGACTTCCTGCATACTTCCCATATTTTTCACTTCTGCCGAAGATGCCAAATGTTGAGGGGCGGGGAGGGAGGAAACATATTCATCTATTCCCTAAGTGCTTCAAAGCACCCAAAGTGTAACATAGACAAACCGAGCCAAATACAAACACTTGAAAAGAGCGTGATGCTGCAGAAGCCAAATGGTGCCGAGCAGCGCCTGTAACAGGAGGCGGCGAGGGGAGTTTTGAAGAGCCATGCTGGGCTGTTGGCGGTGGTGACATTCGAGCCGCGACACAGCTCACCGGGATGCGATTTAGAGCGTGTACTTCCACCTTCCAAATGATGGCACTTCTGAGAGGTGAAAATAGATCCTCCTGCCTTCTCGCAGAGTTCAGAGACACTTTATTTCTGCAAACCGAACCATGAAAAAAGGTCTTTTTGGAGCTATGAGCGTCGTTTCGGCTTGATAACAAAACCTTCCCTCAGCTCATTAAAACTCAGTTAAAAGTTATAATAATGCTTGCTCTAAAAAAAAAAAAAAATAGTTTGCAGAATTCTTTTTATTGGATGTTTACTCAAGCGAAAAGGTGATATTTCATGGCCAAATTCATTTGTTAGTTTGAATGTGGAATGGTACAAACTTTATCTGACCTAGTTGAGGCGAAATGAGCAGAATCCATTCAGCGGATCTGTGCTTACAGTTACGAGGTGCCACTTTCACTGATGCGACACATTAAAACGTTGAGATTTAACCCATATACACTGACAGAAATGAATAAAATACTTTGATCAATCATGCAGACCAGGGATGTTAAACATAAGGCCCGTGGGCCAAAACCGGGACGCAAGAGGTCCCAATCCAGGCCGCCAAACCACCAAGTAAATTGTAAACATTACAAAGAAAAAAAATTAACTTTCAAACACGTTTCTTAAGAGTAGCGAACACAAAACTAAGATCTGAGCTGAGATGTCAGGGACGCTACCGTGTTAAACAGTGAACTAGCAGTAGCCTCAAAGCCATGCTGTCAGGGGGAGTTTTTAAAAACATGCATAATGCAACAGCGATAGGAGAACTTTTTTAGGATATTTCACTATATTTTGCGCCAGAGGATTTCATTAAAATTGGATTTAGTTTGAGAATATAGTTATTTTCCATTGTATTTGTTTGGTTTTACAAAAATATCGATATTTTCCTCACATAAATTCCACGCTACAACAAAGAAAAACTTTTAACTTTGAGATTTAAATGGTAATTTTGCGCTATTTCACAGGTTCGGCCCGTTCAAGATGAAATCGGGCTGTGTCCGCGGCGTCACGTCCAACCCGGCGTGCCGCTGACCGTGAGATCCGACCCCGCCGCACAATCGCGATCGCACGTATGCGTCCCCGAGGAAAAACAAGCCCTTAATATTGCAGTATCTCTGTGTGCAAAGGCCGCTAACTGCTCCGACATCTTGTTTTTCATTGATTATATTGTACACTGACCTCATCCTGGGGGGGCTCAGGGAGGAATTCATCCAAACTCTGCAGTGAAAACAAACGGGGCTCCAGCCTTCCACTGTAACGGATCCTTGGGAAAACTGGGCTTTCCAAGGCTAACAGGCACATTCAAATTAAAACGCTCTGAGAGAGTGTTGACACAGGTCTTAATATGGCTGTGAAAATAAATCCAGTGAGTATTTAGGTCAAATTTAGATAGAGAGCACAGCACAGGTTACAAAATACTTTGAACATGTGGACGATACAGTGGGAGAGGGAGTTTAACAGCACTAGAAAAACATCAGAGATGGAAAAATTAATATAGAAAGACGTCAAAAAAAAAAAAAAAAGAACAAGCACACAGAAAAACATCAGATTGAAATCAGTTTAAAAAAACGATACGGAGTGAGAATTGAACGTAGCCTATCTGGGAGGGGAACTTCACATTTGTTGATGACTGGAAGAACAGAAGTACAGCTGAGTTTGAATCATGTTTTTATTTATTTGCATGGTTTTGTTATAAGAAAATAGTTCATTGTGATCTACTCACAACAGTTGTTCTACGCTGGATAAACTCTGACTTTCCTATGTTTTCCACCCTCCATCACCTTACAGTCTGCCCTCTTCCACTGCCAGCTGGTGGACACGAAATAATTTATTCATCTGTGTTTGCAGTCATTTCTTTGCATCCCTGAGAACCTGAAAGGATTTAGAATTCCACGGCGCAGAAACACTGAGTTTTTCTTCCTTCCCACTTGGTCCTGGTTTATCCTGCAGTTATCTGAAAGGCCCACTTTCTCTCTCTCTCTCTCTTTTTAATTTCCCCCTCCCTCCCTCCCTCCTCGGTGGCACGGCCACCAGTTGCATCGGTGCCAGCCCCGGCTTTGTTATTTATCTATTTATTTAGCTGCCGGAGTTAAATGGCTTAGTGACAAATTAGAGTGTAACGATAATGACCGCGATAGTTAACAACTCCGGCTTCTCATCCGAACAGAGGAGGGAATTTCCAATGCTCTTTCTCCCTCATTCTTATCCTGACGTATTTCACACCGGGCTCAATGTGAATGACAATTACTGCCCCCGACGTGAAAGAAAGCCCTGAACTTTGTTTTCTTCGTCTTTTTTTTTTTTTTTTACCCCCTCAATAGGGTCTAATGTGGCAATCCAGAAACAGGGAGCTGGTAGCCACTGAAGCACACAATAAGGGAGGGGGTGGGCTTTTTTTTTCTTCTTCTTCAGTTGTGTAGGCTGAGTTTGCAGGGGGGGGTGAAAAAAAAAGGTCAAGAATCAAAATGGGAATGACATTTGCCATCAGCGGAGGGCTGCTTTGTGCCAGCCATTGATGCGCCTTTTCCCCAAAGTGAGCCTGCGAGGGGCGAGATCTGCATTGCAAATCGGCCGCGCACCGGCCCCTTTTCACAAGTGGCCGGGCGGGCCGGGGCACGGTTCCCACACACACCCCATCCGTCATCCCACCCCTCTGCGAAAAAGCCCCCCCCCACCCCGCCCCCTCCCACTCCACCCTCCACCGGCCTCCCTCCTCCTCTAACCTCAGCCTGCCCGGACGGCCTCCATCGCAGCCGCGCTGGAAAAGCCTCGGTCGGCCTCCTCTCGGGCGCAAAGCGGGGGCTTTGTTCCTGCAGGAGGGGCCCGGTCAGTGGGGGGAGGGGTCGGGGGAGGAGACGTGAAGGTGTGCGCGCCCCCGCCCCCTGCCCCAACAGCTTGTTTGTTTGTTTGATTGTTTTGCACGCAGCAGGTTTTCATGACTTCAGCCATCAGAGAGCGTGAATGAGGCCTGTTTAAGCTTCACGCCTTTGAAGTCGTCACACCAATAAGAGCAACGCTGGCAATTATTTAATGAACCACATTAAAACTGGATAAAAGGCAGGACATGTTGGTTTTTTTTTTTTTCACTTTTTTGACTTAATTGAACAAAATTCTATCCAGAAACAAAATTATTTGAATTTTTTGTAGAATAGTGAATTTATCCTTCATCATAAGCATCAACTACACCTAAATTGATACAAACTCATGCTAAGGTACCAACTGGAGTAACCAGTAAACCAAGAAACTAAGACCCTCTGATATAACTTTTAGTTCCACTGCAACATGTTTTTTATTATTTTACCTCTCACACTGTTAAATAAATCAGCAGAACTCTCTCTAAGTTTACTCATACTGGTGGTTTATTTCATAATGCTGATTGATTGACAATTGTTTACTATTTTTTAACCTTTCAATTTCAAAATAACACAACGAAATCAACAGTATCAGGAGGCAGGTTATGTAATGTGATGGATGCGATGCGTGTGTCTCCACCTGGAGTCCTGTTGGTTCATACAGCGCTGCAGACGACTGCCTTGGCGTCTTGCCAGTGATACAAATTCCTTGCATGGATGGCATAAAAAAAAAAAAAAAAAAAAAAAAAATCTGATTCTGATCTCTTTTGTTTGGAATTTGCATGTTCTTGCAGGGCTTGGATTGACCTTCCTGAAGTTCCCTCACAGTCCAAAAACAAACTTTTCAGGTGATCAGAGACTCTGAGTGAGCAATGACCTTAGTCTCTCTGTTAGTCCCCGATAAAAGATCCTCTGCGACCTTGAACTGGATCAAGCGATTTTGACGATAGATTGATCTTAATGAGTCAGGATGTTGGCAGATTCTCCAATATCGAATTGCTTACACACTGCAGACATTTAACACTGACATTTGCAGCATTTTACAATTACAATACTTGCATATATAACATAATTTCTACCATACATCAAATAAACGTCATTGATCTTCTTCAAAGATGAGTCCTGTGAATATGCACTCGAGATACATCTGAGGATCAGCGATTTGTTACAATATTCTTTATGATGCAGGAAAGAAAAATGCTCCGTTGCCTCAGCAGGAGGCATAAAATATAAAGTAAGCTGTCTGCTAGCTGCAGCATTCTTGCCTCCTGTTTCATAGTCAAGACAGATTATTATATGACAGTACTTCCCCAAAAATTCTCCCTCTCTGGATAGAAGAAGTCGAGCATGTGTTATTAAAATTAGCGCCGAGACGCAGTAACGAGTCGGCCGACGCTGGAAAAATATGGTGGAATTGCTGTCGAATGCATTTTGGAAACAAATGAGGATGCCACACTTGAAACCTCACATTAAGGAATTATTATCTGCGTCCTCCAGGCATCTGTCCTTCACCTCTTCAAACCAGGAAACTGCTGATGTCGGATTCCAGGGAAAGACGAAATGATTCCTGTGGAGAGCTTGAAAATGTGACTTACTGAACGGAGTGAGGACGGATTAACACGGTGGCGCTTTATTTTATGGCCAGTTGGCAGCGGTTACCTTGAGATTAAGGACACTGGTTACTAGAAGTCTAGTGGTTTGAATCCCACCTCGTGAAGAAGGATTTAACCCCCAACTGAACCCCAAAAGAGGGGGCAACAGCCCCATTTCCTGATGACATAGGGGTTAGGGGGCTTACAGCCACAGGTCTGAGGTTTGAATCTATCCATCCATCCAATTTCATGTCACTAATTAACTTCACATATAAGTTTCTAGCCTGTGGGAGCACACCAGAAAACCCGGAGGAAAAACTTCACACAGAAAGCGTGTGAACCCAAGACCTTCCATCGCCAGCATTTATCACTTGTTTACCAAATAGCATGTAGCGTTCCCTTTACCCCGCCATTGAAACTCGCTGAATGATAACACGTCGTTGCCACGTCTCTCTTTATTTTTAACTCCATGTGAAGAAAACACCCATCCTTCAGCAGAAACAACGGCGTCTGAGAGCTCCCTTTAAAAACACCCATAAATTACAACCCCAGTAAAAATCCTCCTTTGTCTGCGCTTTTAATATCAAGACTTTTATTACTGGCCTTGACATTGTGAGCAGGGTCGCTGGAGTGTTATTGACTGTGAATGGCCTCCGGTTGTTGTGGTAGTTGAGTTGTCAGTCGTCTTAAAGCACCCCCCCCCCACCCCCCCCACTTCCCTTCAATTCCCAGCATCCTTTGTTACTCTTCAACTTATGGTATTTAAAAGACACATAACCTGCACAGTTCTGCAGCCGAGTAAAAGCACATTCCTGAATCATTATGCACACGTCCTTATTTCCAGCATGGAGTAATGATTTTTTTTTTCTCCTCTTTTTATGCAGGCAGGCCCATTCACATATGAAAGCCAACGTAAATGTTCACTTTAAGAGACTACAAAAGCCCTCTTTGTCCCTAATTGCAGACGATCGCAGTGAAATAATGCTGTCACCCTGGAATGATTATGTAAATAAAAGCTACAGGAACAAAAATAAGGGCTAAGGTGAGGTGAAGGTGGAGAGGGGTTCTTTTTTTTTTTTTTTTGTTTTGTTTTTTTTTTCTCCTCGAACCTCAAACCTGGTGTCTTTATATTGGCCTGTGTGAAAGGGGGGTGGGGGGTGGGGGGTGGGCGGAGGAGGTCTGCGTGGGGACTCTTTGTGAGCGCTGCCCCGTCTCTCTGTCTCCGCCTTTATGTCCGGATGCCTTTGAGAGAAGAACGTGAAGGTATGCGGCTGGAAGAGGGCGAGCGGTCGGGCGAGCGAGCTCAGGGGTGAACGACTGCACTTTTTGAGTCGTGCAGGTTTGTCTTCATCCAATCAGTTATCAGCCTAGATGCTTTATATTCATATATTTTGTCTATAATTTTTAAAAAGAAATAGGTATTATCCAAAATAGGCTTCAGTGACTCATTTTTTTTCACTTCTATAGATTCACTGTCAGCGTAAAGCAGAATATTTTAACCCAAAAACAAAATACAAGACGATGTCAGACAACAGGCAAATAAACTTGTATCACATCCTCATATTGCTACAAATATACAAGTTTCTGTCCTTTTCTGACACAGTTTTTTTGTTATTTCAACTTTCCTTTCATGTTTTCATGACTTATTTGATTTACTTGGACTGTGTCTGTTCTATTTAAGGCATTACTGGAATAGAAAATGACCTGTATTTGATGAAAATGAAGCCTCCTTCATAGTTTCCCTTGATGGATTCACGCTTTGCATGTTTCCTTTAATTACATAAAAGATTTATATTTGAGCAAAAACATTTCTTTCCAGGCTCATGAAAAAGAAAACTATAAACAAGACAAAACACAACACAACACAACGTAATACCATCAACATGCTTCGGTCTGAAGGATCATTTTTCAAGTCGGCTAAATAATTCATACTTTATTTGTCCCCATGTGCCTTTTCATTGTCCCTTGAGAACTAAACTTACTTTGTCCCCAAGAGTCAATTAAAAGGATGCATGCAGTGCAACAGTCACGGAAAACAAATCACAGGAAAATATCAAATTTGACACTGAAATCAAGCTCAGTTTTGAAATTTACCAAGTTATTGATGAAGCAATGCTGCAACATTTCTAACCTAACACCTACGATCTGCTTAAATTACATTGAAAGCACCAGATTAATGACTCCTTTTTAAAAAAGAAATGTTCAATCTAAATCACATAGTTCCAGGTGAGTGTAAATCTACACTCTCCCCCCCAACACACACACTATAAATCAATTGCGGTGTTTTTAATTTCCAGTGGAAATGAGGCTGCGTTTCTCATCAGCAGCTGAAGAAACGCTCTGCAACTTGACTTAGCAACACAAAAATACAAAACACTGCAGCAGGAAACTCTTCTTTTTTTTTTCTCCTTTTTTTTTCCCCCCAACACTGCAGTAAGAAGGTGAAAATGAGAATCTCGGTACTCGACAAAACTGCGCTTTGGTGTCTCCATTCAGACTCTGTCAAGCGTTTCTCTCTGCGAGCTTCCATGAGACAACTATTAACGAGCGAGCTGATTTCAAAGGCCCTCTGGGTTGCAGAGACTGCATGTCCGGGCATCTGTGGAAGCGAGAGAGAGAGAGAGAAAAAAAGTCCCATATTGCTCCCTCTCGCTCTCTCTCTCTCTTTCTCGCTCTCTCTCTCGCTCTCTCCCTTTGAGAACTGACAGAAGTTTTGACAGTGGCAGTAAATTCACTTTGCAGACCTGCTGGGAGGCAGGGGAGCGCGGCGATGGGAAGGCCTTTCTGCACTTCAAGGACCCCGAGCGTCTGCTGGATAGCCTGTCAGAAATTCTAAGGCTGATAATAAATTTGCTTTTGCACAGCTGTGGCTGTGAAACGAGCTCAGAGGCACCGGGGCGGAGGCGAGAGCCGGAGGAGACAAATCTATACCAGGCGACCGGGGCTGGTCCCACGTTTCATACAGAGGGAGCGATTGTTCAAACGGCGGCGGCGGCGGCGAAGGTGGAGAGTGAAATTCATCACCGCCATGCACAAATAAAGTGGCATATGGAGGAGAATCACTGTTTAATTTAATATAAAATCAACGACAAGTCATGAGGTTGGGTTTGGAGGCCTGCTGGAGTTAAAAGTCAGGCCCTTTTGGTCTCTTTAAAATGTTTTGTAATTCCCACACCGGCCGCCCCATTCACAAGTCAGCTATTTTAAATTAAAGCTGTAAATCTGAACTTCAACCACATCTTGATGGTTTCATTATGAATCCAGTGAAAATTGTGTCAGTATTTAGATATTTATGGACCGAGTTGGAGTTCTTGAACTTCTCGTTGACTTTCCTCTCTACAGTTTTCCCAGAATGACTTTATGAGACTGAAAACTTTCACGCTGCGCGAAGACGATTTCTGGCAGAAATGAAGATGCTGGGACGAGTTTCCAGATTAAGATGGTTCGGAGATGTGCTCAGGAGAGATAGTGGACGCATTAGACAAAGGATGCTGAGGATAGAGCCTGAGATGGTTGGTGTAACAGTAGATGAGCAGAGATGGAAGCAGATGATCCCTGAGAGGAAAACACAGCAGACAAAGGAAAGTGTATGAAGTCAACTAAAACACAGATTAATATAAATCAATCAAAAATATTTATAAACTATGCCAAAGATACTGGGCTTGACTCTTTTTTTTTTTTAAGGTTTTTTTTTAAGGCTCTCAGCTGGTCCAAAAATGATTCACAGAAACATGATCTGAGCTCCATTCAGGAATGAAGAAAATACCTGATCCATCCATTAAAAGGCATCCTGCACTGCACATGTGTTTGATGTTTGAAAGGTTGCTAAGTAAGCATGTACACGCCGACGATACAATGAGACATCAGATTCTGCAGATTTTGGGGGAAAAGTCACGTGACTTAAGGATGTTTAAGTTTTTGACCAAGCTCTTGTTGACACACGTCCCTCAGTTTTGACTGAATCCTTCACTATGATGAAACTAATGATTCTCTACAAAGGACCAGGTTGAACTGAGTTGGTTCATCCTGGCTAATGGCGGTGTAGTGACAAAGAGATCGGCTGTAGGGCGACCAATTGTGATTCCTGAAGACATCATATTATTTCAGTTTTTCACCATGAATGATGAAAAGCAATTTGGAATGATCAAATAGATGAGAATAGAGTAGAAAGCTTGATGTGATGTAAATAACAATAAAAAAGAATACATATTAAACCCAAAATAACTGATCAAATCTGTTTAAAAGTGTAAAATCATCTAAATTAAACATTTTCAGCCTTAAAAACACCACAAATAATATTTATCAGTGGAGTTCTGTAAAAAAGGCCAATACTCAGTGGAGTAGCGCTGCCTCACAATATATAACATGGTGTTTGCGAAATACAACCCGCAATATGATTTAAGTTTTACATGAAATCCAATGAGGAAGAACATGTAAACTCAATGTCAATTTATAAATAAATTAAAAAAAAACCCCTGAACTCAAAGTGTGGATTTGCAGATGAGACTGTTAACCACCACACCATCGTGCAGCCCTGCTTAATGCTTCACAGAATCGAAATAAGTCGCACGTTCTTCCATTTTACCTTATTTTTAAATTCAACATCACATCTTAATGTTTTGTGTTCCCAACAAATTTCCAAATAACAAAAAATAAACAAACCCAGAAAGCAACAGGTTAAAATATGCAAGTCTAATGATGATGAGCCGACATGGGGAAAACAGGGATGTTGGTGTGTGAGCTCGGCGTCGCAGGGCGATCTTCCTACACACTCTCTTTGCCCGGGGCCGTCTCCTGTAAGCGTGCATGTCAGAGTGTACTTCCAAAACTCTGTAAACTGCCGCTTCCCCTCCCGTGTCAGAGTCATCAACACACAGCAGCTTCACTGCTAAATAACATTTCATTCAAAATGCAGTAAAACAAGTGTTGATACAAACTTTCTCTTCTTCCCTCTTACAGAATGAAAGTGTGACTGTTCAGTGGGACTTGATGTGTCTGAAATGGGTTATCCTGAGTACAATTTCAAGACATCTGCTCACATCCTCGCATGAGCCGCCTCTCATTCCTTTTCCTCTGCGCGCCTTGTGATCTGCCTCTCACAATGTAAAGGAAGGTGATACGTGTCCCTTTGCAATTTCCCCTCATCTGAAGCGCTGATTTCCTTTCTTATCACACGAATGCAGCGAGATCTGTGAGAAATCATCTCTCCTGGTATCTGCCCCTCTCCCTGTTCCCTCCTCTCCTTCGCCCACTCTGTCCCTCGCTCCCCCAGCGATCCCCCTCGTGCTGCGTTCCATTTGCTTTGAGCCACTCTGTGCATTAGGGCTGGAATCTGAGTAATGCATAAATATATTTGGTCCGCTCTCTGTCAGACACACACACACACACACACACACACACACACACCCTGCGGTTCAGGCGAGTCTGGAGTGTCCAGGACCTCCTTGTGAGGCTCCCGAGGGGGGATACCTGGTGTTTGAAGCCATCTGCTTGGGTGTGTAAATAGAGAAAAGAAATAATCTGGAGTCTGAGGGGTGAGCTGAGGCAGGGAGGCTGATGGGAAGTCCATTCCAAAGAAGAAAGAAAGAAAGCATATGTGCAATTTGTTATTTTGAAGGCTTCCTTCGATGATGATCCTGATTGTTATCAGTAACTTATATGTGTGTTGCCCATTTTAATAGTATATCATTTTAGTGGCACTTACCATATTATCAGTAAGTACTGAGTATGATCACAGTTTTAAGAAATAAAACCTTTTGATCTGTTTGCAGCCAATCATTGAGTGACCAGAGACGATTCCTGATTTACAGCTACATTTATAAACACAACAAAATATATTTACATATATCATGCACTTCATGTGCTTGAGAATTTGCCTCAAACTGAAAGATTCTTTGCAGTTTAAACATACTATGTTATATTAACAGCAATGCAGGCAAAACGCTGTTAAATATCTAAATTTTTTTTGACAGTAATGACAACATTGTTATTGTTCAACAAAGGTTTTGAGTGTAAATGAAACAAATAATCCAAAAATACTTAATGTTCAAATAGAATAAATTAGCTCAGCACAGTCAAACCGACTGTAAGCTGTTCACCTGTGAAGTGTAAAAATGAGTGCAGAAGTCAGGGGAAAAGAATGCTTGCAGTATTTTGAAAAAAATTACTTGAGTATTTTTCCAAATACGGTTTCTGTAGTTATATACAAATAAAACAATATAACAGAAATTGTAACACCAATTCAAATTTTCAGTCAAAACCGAACCTGAAGATTCAGGTCTTCTTCATTTCACAGACAGACGATAAATTATTCAAACCATGTTTGTTCTTAGAGACACAGCAGCTTCATATTGAACAGTCACACAGACCATGACTCAAGGAGTATCACATCTCTGAGTCAGGAACTAAATTTATTTCTCATTGAAAATGAAGGTTGGTGTTGCTTGATTTAATATAAAATCTAAGAAGTCTGGAATTCTCTTCACTAAGATGAAAACAAGAACAAACCAAGTCTCCAGACTAGAAGGATGAGAAAATACAGACATGTGTTTTCATGCATTGAATGTAAAAGTTGAAAATACAGAGGGAAATAAATACTTTTACTTTGCCAAATTGTAAAACTGCTGTTTAAAAAAAAATGTACAAAATGTACAAAAGATTATTATACAAAACACAGTATTGCACAGTGCTGCATCAAGAGGCATTCAGTTCATTTTACAACTACAAAACATCTATATTAACAGTATAAAGTGTATAAAAGCACTTGATTGGCAGATATGAAGCAATTCCATGTTTTTAAATCATTTATTCATGTACTAAAAGACAAATGAAGGCTTACAGTACAGATTTTTGGAAACATGTTTAAAAAAGAGCAACTAAATCACAAGTTGTAAATATGGGTTTAAAACGGGGGGAAAAAATTGACATTTTTTTAATAAGTTAACTGGACAGTTTTTGTGAATTATTGAAAATTAATCTTCACTTCTCTTGCAGGAATTTTGAATTTGTGTAGCATATTGTGCAGCCATAGTTCACGCAAAGCTTTCTTTGCTGAAACCTCACCCTGGAGCAGAACCAATCATTAATGCTCTTTAAATCTAATCTGTTTTTATCTCCGTATACCAGAAACCTGAGTGGTAAATATGCATTTGGCTGAGATGCGGAGCGTTTTGAGTGTTTTTGAGCAGCATGGTGCCAGCCTTTTGGAGCCATCAAGAGCACAGCTGGTTCCTGCAGTGACAGCGAGGGGATGAAGTTCAGAGGGTCGTCAGGATGAAAAACTCTCGCTGGAGTCGAACGATTTACATCTCTGAGTTTAGCTGCAGTTTTTGTGTTGTGGATGGAAACTGACGGCTAGATTATTGCGTCTTTTTAAATGTGTTTTTAACTGCACTTATTGTGCTTCTTGAATGAAGTGATTACAGAAGACGGACGGACGGACGGATGAGCAAACTCGCAAAAAAACGTTTAAGATCGCGTGCTTAATTCCGGGAATGCCTGAGACACGACCGTCTGACTCTGGGACATCAATAAGGCAATTTCCATTCAGCGCGGGAACATGGTCGAATGTCTTTTTCATGTAATCTGAAGTGTTTCGACTTGAAGTGGTTTGGGGAGCTTTGAGGTGAGATCAAATGGCTTCACGCATGGAGATAAGAAAGCTCCCATCCCTGCTCAGCCTCACGCTGTCTTTCTGGCATTTGCTTGTTCAGTCTGTGGTCTCACTGTCTGTGTACATACATTACCGCTTTTACATTTTCTGACGCCTAAAGAACTCAAAGGCGTCTTTGAATCGGGCTCATGTTTTCAATTGGTTGAAATGTTCACTCCTGCGTTCCGCTTCGCGCCGTAACTTAATGTCACCAGTTGGAGGCCATAAATTGCGTGTTACTTTTATTTTGGAGGGGTATTATATGGTTTTAATTCTCCAAGGTGTGACAACAGTTACCGCTGAAACTTTATGTTGTGAATTTCAACATTCACACAACGAAATCCACCAAAAAGAGACAAGAAATCAAACAAGCTAAATGACTTTGATGAAAAATAACTTAAATTACTCTAAAAGTTATCAAAAGAAATCGCACAGATGTGCTTAAAATTGTTTCTGAAGCTGTGTATTTGTCCCTTTTTTTAAGATAATGGGTTTTGGGCAAATGAAATATAATTTCTTGACTCATTTCATACTTAAACTCCCCCATATGCCGCGCCATCTGTGCTCCACATAGCTCTTCTGTTTTCTATTGGACCGGCACACAACCTGGCAACCTTACAGCTTGAAACCCAAATAATGGACTCTGTGTGTGTGTTTGCACAGGAAATCAACCCATTTCAACTTCACATATGTCTTTCTCCACGCCACCCTTAGACCTAAATGGCGACAGTTTCTCTTGGCCGCCGCGCAACGCGGCTACGCATGCTAGCAGGAGGGCAGCTAGCAGGAGGGCAGCTCGCAGCCAGCGCTGAACCGCCCTCTGCCGAGGACCGATTTGCCGAGGAGGGCGTT
Organism: Salarias fasciatus; assembly: GCF_902148845.1. Lineage (NCBI taxonomy): Eukaryota > Metazoa > Chordata > Actinopteri > Blenniiformes > Blenniidae > Salarias > Salarias fasciatus. The sequence continues at coordinate 11,037,650 of NC_043762.1, forward strand.
CGGTGGGTGGGGGGGGGGTTGGCGGAAGCGTCTGTGCTTACGTTGGCTCGGGCCGCGGCTCCACTTCAACAGAACTGACCTTCGCCAGGCCAGTCAACCAACAAAACTCTGTTGGACACCCAGGGAGAAGGCAAATGAAGGGGAGGGATGATTAGAGAGGAACTAGTGGTATGTTGTAGGCCGTTTGAAGGAGGAATGAATGACTCGCCATCCTATACACTCCGGGTTTGGGAGTGAGGGTGGATTTCTGACTCACAGCAGCAAAGTATAGAAAAAGCAGACATACAGTGGTGACAGGGATGTTCCCTTTGTGTCGTATCACTGAAGAAGAATGATTTAAGATGTATGATTTGTGAGCAAATTTGAATTCCGTTTGACTGAAAAATGTAAAATCGATGAAATGCTAATGGATGAAATACAGACTATGTTTCGCTTTATAACTTAAACATGATGGTGACCGCTGGGGAGAGTCAGGAACACACAAATCAAACGTGCAATTAGAATGCAGTCAATATTTTTCTCCCCTTATTTTTACCTTCGTCGCTGAACTCATTGTCTGGTGTTCTCCTTTGTTTTTGTCTTAATTGCAGTCACCATTAGAGGGCGCAATACATGGAAATCCTTATTAACTTCTATTATTAAATTGAAATTTACATCCATATTGATAAAACAGTCATCTGATTTACAATTGTACATATGCTCGAGAGAGAGAAAACTTCACACTATAAGCTGTAAACTTTTATCCAAACTGTGCTAAAAGTGCTTGAAAAGTTCTGACATGTGAAAACTTTACATTTCAAACATGGAAAAAAAAAAAAAAAAAAAAAAAAAAAGAGCTGGAAGCTCGACTCCGGTGGTCCAGGCCTCGAGCCGATGTCGTCTTAACACTTCCTGCACGGACCCGCAGTGCGTTCACACACAGACAGGGTCGGACACCGGGAGCTCCGGTCCCTCCTCCGCGGCTCGGCGGCACGTCCTCGCTGACGGTGTGTAAAAAAGCACCTGTTAGAGAGACTGAGTGTGTTTGTGATTCTACAAATATCTACTGCTGGGTTGCTGTGGGCTGCACCCTGCGGAGACGACGCGGATGAGTGATTGATAGCTGTCACGGCTCGGGTTGACACTTAAGACGTCTCTTTAAGATTTTCTTACTCTCTCTTTTTTTTTTCTATTCTTCGCTGACTTAAGCTTTGTGTGCACGGTTTGCTGTGGCATTATTTGATGTTGGGGAATTTGGCTGAAAGAAATGGAAAGACAAGCTGTATCAATCATACGATATGTGGTCGTGACAGCCAGGAGCCTGTTGAGGTCAACCGGTGTACCGAGTCTGTTTTACTTCAGAGCATGGAACTGAATGTGTGATTCACTGAGGACAAGTTTCTGAAAACGGGTGTGCATTTATGCAACGCTGGTGGTCAGAGCCGCTGAAAACACAACTGCTTTGCTGAAACATCATTGTGTAAACAGGCTCATGGTTCCTGTAAAATGGGCTTAAACTGTTTTCGGTTTGCAGCTGATGATTAAAGATGAACATGAATTAAATCATATGGAAAGAATAGTGTTGAAATTAGAGCTGTGCATTCAACAAGAGCTGTTAACAGGACAGCGATATGTTGTTTTTTTCTCTTCCGTTTGCCGTTTCACCACTGCATGGAGCGGTGAGGCCATGCGATCATGACTCCTAACATCATGGAGTTGGGTGTGTTGGTCAAAGAAGTTATAAGGAAATATCGAAATGTTCTGCAAAATAAATCAGAATATGAAAAAAAAAATAAAGTAAATGTGCAACTTGGAGATGTTTTGTCACAAAGTTTGAGGTGAAACACAGAAAATATCTTCTCAGGAAGTTTGCAAAGAAAGGTCGTGGGTAGCCAGGTGAGGAAATGTCTCTCAACACCAATACTTAAAGTTGAGTCAATAAAGTAACAGCAGATAAAATCTTGCTTTCAGACATGAGTCACATTGCATGTTGAACACGTCTGGATCAGGAACACACAGCCTAAATGGATTGTATGTGCCATTCAGACATGATGCCTACTGGATCCTGAACATTCTCTGGATCAGATCACACAATATCAAGTTTTCGCCAGTTTTTCTCTACTCAAAGCTCCAGTTGATGAAACTTGATGTCTAAATAAAGCGTGATGAATCTGTCATGTGGGGTAATTGTGCAGTGACGGTTCAGCTCCTGAAGTGGCTTCGTTTGCTGATGTTCGAATGAAACCGCATATCCTGAATCGCTGACTGCGCCTGTCTGTGGACGCCTTAATGCGTTGCAGAGAATCGGCTGGGAGGCTCGGCCATATTCACTTCCCTTCTGGAGACGTCACAGTGAGAAAACACACACGGCGAGGCGTGTACTGTACAGACTCTCTGTTTCTGCATGCATCTTAGCCGCCCGTGTCATGTTTTCAAGCCCGATCTGCCAAATTGTACAGCGATTGTATTGCTGTCAGCAGTCATTCCTCCGGGCATTTTTCTTTTTTTTTTGCCGGTGTGACACACAGTGTGTGCAGTTGTGCGCTGGGAGGGAGTCCTCTGTCGTTTCCAATACACTGCATGTCCTAACACACTGTGGTCAATTCACAGCTGTTGACTCACAAAATTGGCAGATGACTGAAGGCTGGAAGCAAATCGTCCGTGAAACAAAACTCAAGTTTCAGATTTAATTCTAAAAGTTCCTGAGTAGGCATGCGTGAGATAAGGTAAATACAGAAGTCGATTGCAGGGGTGAAAGCGTTTGACTTCCACTTCAAGTTAAGATTAAGATGTTTTAATGTGGTGGAATACAACACACACATACACAGACACAGACACACACACTCTAATGCCATCCAGATTACAGTCAGGAAGAGAACTCTGACAGAGAGGAAACATTAAGCCTTTAACTCATCATTAAATACTTAAAAGTGATATTTTAGGGACTTTTTGAAGTCACATGAGTGGAAAATCAACTCAGTTCTGTGTCATTTATTTAGGAGGGAGTCTTTAGCAAAAAGAACAAAACCGAAATCCAACAGATTTCATGAATTATCACTCAGATGTTTTTTTTTTTAAGAGGAAATGATTCGGACTAGATTTCTGTTAAAAAGCAATAAACTCTTTTTAACACTGTTCAACATGAATGTCCTACGAAGTGATGTTTTTTTTTTCCAGCTTAAGCCAAAGAAATGCCTGTTTTCATGTCTATTTTGAACTGTGATTAAATGTGTTGTCACATTTTTTAAATATATTTTCATATCTTCTAAATTTAGGCATTAATTATTAACATTTAAAACATGAGTATTATGTTCTGTTTTAATTTACACAAGGCAAACAGCAAGAATTTTAATTTCTTTAACTGCAGTCAAATAAGACTCAAAAAAGGCTCTGTGACTTTTCTTAACTTGTTAATTCGTTAAAAAAAAAAAAAAAAAAAAAAAAGAGGAACAAGTTCATGGCAGGATATGGTTACTTTCCCAATAAAGAGTTAATTGAGTGTGTGTGTATTTGTGTGTCTGCCTGTCTGTGTTACTTCTGGATGAAATCTGAACATTGCAAAGACCGACTAAATAAACAAAGTGTGAAAACAAATCATGGGAAAGTGACAAATGCAGGGTAGAACGATTTATCTTCATTGATTAATGATAACAATTTACAACTGAATGATAATATGATTATAAAAATAGACAATGTTAGAAATGAGGATACATTAAAAGTCAAAAATCAAATGTTTGATGTTTCGGTGGGAAACAGGAAATTCAAGCAGCAGCTTTCATGTGAGAAAAGCCATCAGTGGCGTCAGCATGTCCCTTCATTTACAGTATCCTACTTCTCATTAATTTGCACCCTTCTTTTAGCTCTGTTATAGACTCAAGAAACTTCTGCTGAATGCGGCATGTTTATCAGCTTGTCACTGGTTATGTAAAAGTATTTTTGCACTTGTTAATTCGGGTTCTAAGGGTTTAAGTGAGTTTCTGAATTCAAACAGCTTGGAGCTGCTTCTCAGTATGAAACCAAATACTGATGCCCGGCTGGCCAAACGGTGCAGAGCAGCAACACTACATTATTTCCTGAAGCAGACGTTATGATGCAAGTAAACAAGCAGATCTAACTTCTTTTATACTGTTATTAAGTACATTATTGTTATTTTCCATGTGTTCCTGCATGTGCAGAGGAATTATATCTGTTTGTGGTGTTGCAGTGTTTCAGAAGTTGCAGGGCTCCAAGCGCTGTGGTCATGTAAACCCAGAGTGCAACATGAGTTCTCCATCTTCACTTGATGACTTTGTCTCGGCCTTAAACAACCTTGAAACCGTCACCATTTGTAGCTTTAACCTTCTTTTCATCTTTCCCTGTAACTCTCATTCCTCTTGGCAGTTTATTTTAAGTGAATGAAGCAGAGACAAATAAATGAAGAGAAGTCCAGATCCCTGAAAAATCTAATTAAGGGGGGATTATAAAGTACAAATAATGACTTTGAAGTCAAAACAATAATCAGAATGAGGGGAGAATCTGTTCAATGTGAGGAAGATAGAGTTAAAATTGTATTTAGCAGGTGTTTTGTGTTCAATAAATAATAGTTATCCACATTTTACTGATTGCTGTGACGAACAAAAAGAAACTGGGTAGGTTCTGCAAGGTGTGTTTGTATAAGTGGGTTGAGCCTATTAGGTATGAGATTTCCATCCGAGGGTGAAGAAGTCTGGTCTCATCTGCCAGATCAATGTGTGAGAGCAATATGACCTTTGTGGAATCTGGAGCGCTTCCCATTGGTGTGAAGAAGGGTTTCTGAGCTGCGGAGGAAGGGGAGGCGATGAGCGGCGGGCTGGGCGGGACACACGGGGACGGCGTGGGGGCAGGGCAGGATATCAGGGAGGTCCATTTGGCCATGAAATTAAAAAGAAAATGCAACACGATACAAGAAAAATAAACAGAGGGAAGGGCCTCCCGGTCGGGTTTAAACAGCCGGGGTGATTATTGAATCCTGTTGATTGTTTCCTGGCTCCCCATTTTAAACAGAAGGCTCCCACAAAACCAAACACACACGCAACTGAGAATGAAGCCTCCGATGCCAGTCGGTGCTGCTACCTGTACGATGCTCCGATCCAAACGCAGACACACGTGCACGCAGCGTCGGCCTGCGCTTCATTCAGAGGGCTTTTCTGTTGTTTCTCGCCAGCCGTGACTAACGCCCATCAAACCACGGAAACGTGATTGATTCGGCGAGTAACAATGACAAACAGTTTTATAACTGAGCAGAACGGCGTAATGATGTTCACCATATTGGGTATTTCCTGTTCATCAACCTCTGACCCCGAGCAGTCATTCCCAGGCTCCCTGTGTGGCTCGGAGCGCCGGCCGGTCCACAGCCGAGCGTTCATTCTCCAAATCACCTCAAGAAATCAATCAACTCCTTGATCAGGGAAACAATAAATTGAAGAAATGCGTTTTAGAGTGTGAGGTGATTAACTTCTGATTGATTTCATTATGACAGTAAGCGTAGATATTTAGGGGAAAACATCTCAATGACAGAAAGATGGAAAATTTGTAGTTATTTTCTTTAATTTTGAATTTAATTTATTCATTGAATGGAGTTATTTGTGTTTTCCTAATATCTCATTCGGGTTTAGGGTTAAAGACGAGTGACACTAGCACAAAATTGTGAGCGACATGCATAATCTGTTCTTTTTTGCAAATAAAAAATTTGATAACAGAAAATATCTCAACTAATATGAAAAATATGCCGCAATTCACCATCTCCACCTACAAAATTGTCTCAACTGGACAAATCTCTCAATATATTTATGTAAAAATTTGCAGCAGCTTTACATTTACTGTTTCAGAAGAAATGAAGTAGTCACCAAATGCATATTTTACTCCATACTGTTGCCTTCAAAGCACTGCTGGAAAAAAGAAGTCTACATCCAAGGCTCACTGGCCACACTGGCAACGGCAGGACGAATTTATTTGAATCTGGCAGAAATGATGAAGTTCTGCTCGGCAGCATTAGAAGCCCAGTAAAGTCCCTGCACACAACATGTTCATGAATCTACTGTACGTCTCACTTGTCTGAAACTTTTTTTTTTCCCCCTCCTCTTAACTTTCTGGACATCTCCAATTCTTAGGGGGCGTAATTTATGTGCTGAACTTCACATGCACTGCTACAAAGCGCCCCGAGAGCTGGAGATGTGACAGGAATTCACTGCACTGGGGGGGAAGTGATTGACTCATGTCACTTTCACAGGCTGCTCCTCTGGGTTATGTCGCTCCGCAGCAACCCGGGACTGCAGGAATCCAAGTCAGCATCCTGGCAGACAGAAGCTGCAGGATGCACGTCTGGAAGCCGTAAAGTCGCAGAGTGGAAACATTTTGAGGGCGATTTAGAATCTTTTGCTATTTGCATTTCAGTGAGGATTAATTGCATGAGCTTCTTTCCTGAAACAATCACATTTAAAATACGGAAAATCCTCCCCGTGTCTCTTTGCTATTTGTTAATTGAGATGGATTACTTTCATAATCTAAAATTAATCTGGTTAGCACTGTCTCCTCGCGGAGGAAAAATGTTGTGGGTTTGAATCCGGGCGTACCTCTCTGGAATTTGCATGTGTGTGTCTCTAGGTTTCCTCACAGTCTGAAACATGAATGAGATTAAATGACAGACTGTGAATTTGGCTTTGTGTGGTCGTCTGTGTGTGTCTGCCAGGATGTTTCCAACCTCAGCGCTTAACGTGCCCACCTCAGAGTGAGAACATCCACTTGTTGGAGTCTGGTCCTGGGAGCTTCACTTGCAGGGAGTTTGCATGTTCTTTCTGTGTGTGGAGGTTGTGTCTTTGTGTGTTCACCCTGTGATGGGAACACCTCCACTGGCCCACAGTCAGCTGGAATCGACCCGGCAACTATAAGCCGATGAAGTGCATGCATCGGAAATGTTATGCCTGATGTGATGTCCCCAGTTTGAACCTGTGCTTGGGAGCCTTTTCATGCAAGGTTTGCATGTTCTCCATGTGCATGTATTTTTTTTTCTTTTTTCCCTGTACACCTCTTAAATCGTAGCTTGAACTTTTAATGCGTTTTTTTTTTCCCACCTGCAGTTGAAGCATAATAGAAGTAAAAGAAAAAAAAACCTTTCACACAATGCATTAATGTCACAGAGCGCTTGCGTTTGTTCACACATGTGCGTGAGAAGGCTCCGCAGGGCTTTTCCTGCCGACCGCTCAGTAAAACACACCGCGCACACCGCCGCTGATGGCTGGCATATGTGGTCCGAGATCCCCGCTTGCACCATGACACAAGAATTCACACTCGGCTCCCACCGAGCTTTGCCATCGACAGCTGCGCTTTTAACAAGAGCGCCGAGATTCAATTACTGGCCCGTTTCTACCCCGAAACCTCATCAGCTGAGCCGCACAGGAAATTGCCTCTCGCAGTGTAAAGGTGGTAACTGGATTGCTGGACTCGGAGGGAAAATGTACACACATTGTTCCTGCGCACTTTTGATTATGTTGTGAATTGTTGGCAGATTGCATAATGGCCAATCTGGAAGCGTATCCCAGGCCCGATAGAAGCGGCGCGCTTCGGATACACTGAGGGTTTTTTGTCAGGCGGCGAGGAAAGACTTGGAGTCACCGGGGCAATGAGGGAGACATTTTTTGGCAGGTTTTAACTGTAAAGAAGTGAGAGTTTAAATAATGTTTCTGGCTCCTCTGGTTCTCCCTGCTCCCCCGTTTCCCCGCTCGGCTGTAAGTCAGACCAAAGTGGACCACCTCCCAGTCCAGCCACTCTCTTAACCTAAACATAATAATCGCCTGACAGTTTGAGTATTCGTACCACCGCCTTGGCAACCGCCTGGAAAAGCTTCATCACAATGAAAGCCCTCCAATAACATTTGCATGGAAATTAAGCTGTTAACCCCTCTCTTCATCAAAATTCATGGCTTTAGAAATATTTTTCTTCAGAGATTGTTTTAATGGCATAAAAGTATTTCCTACATGGAACTCAATTTAATTTGTGCATGATTTTTTTGGGGGGAAATGGTGGAATTGCCCAGAGTTGTTATTAAAGAGTTTTGAAGCAGGTTCAAATCCGGTGTCGAATGAATGTTAATGTCAGGTGAAAGCTCAAGTATAATTCACACCATGTTTTTTTTTTTTACATGGAATTCCTTGTTTTGCTTGTATCATGGTAACGGCCAAGCTGTGATGCTCCAAACTGCCAAATGAAACTGTTATATCATCAGAGTGACTGTAATGTTGATGTAGTTGAGAGATTTTTATATATAACTGTAACCACGGCAACGTGTGATAAAATTGTGCTTGAAAACACACAAAAATAAGTGAATTAGTTACTCTCCCGGATCAACTACATATCTGCTATTTGCAGCAAACCAAACAGAAAGACCTCCTTCCTCACTGCACTGAACTGGAATAGAGTCCTCATCCAGTATGGTGACCACGCTGATACGTCAACTACAGTGAATGCGTCTTACATAAGTTTATTCTACAGATCTATCTGTGGTCTACTAATATCAATTCAAGTTCTGCGGTGCTCAACTGTAACAACAAGTTGCATAAACTCACATCAGTAAAGCAGTCAAGTAGATATTTGTACCATGACAGAGTTGTTCGTGCTTGAGACATTGCTAGCACAGCGTCTAGACATGATTTCTAAAGTTATGGACATTAATAATGATTGTTAATAGTGCTATGAAATATAAAATTCATGTTTTTATTAAATTAAAATGCTGCAACATATGAACTCCCATTCTTTTAAATAACTGAGGAAGATATAGAGATTTATAACATCTCCCTGGGCTTTTATGACCACATGCTCATTGTTGTCGCCCTGTAACAGATTCATGTTTATGTTATATAATCTAATTTAGTGTGAAAACTGCTGTTATATCTACATTTTTGATGTTCCTCCTAACTATAAATTAGTGGGGCTGCCACGTCCCACGCACGGAGCGTGAGAATCTAAAGCAAAATTTTTCTTTGTTCAGTCACCTCTCTTTGAGGAAACTCACAAACATACCTTAAATGGATGTTTCTTTACCGGGATGTTCTTTAACACAGTCCTGGAACCAGATCCATGAACGTATATGAAAATGTAGGTTAGTGTTTAATCTGAGGATTAAGGGGAAACATCTGATGCTTGGCCCCTTATTAAAGTAATAACTTCATCTCCTATGTGGATATTTTATATTACTTCAGCAGTAAAATGTCTTTTATGCTCCACTTGCTCAACATTTGAAGTGAAAAAGCATTTTTTGTTTTTAAAAACACTGCCTGTTCACATGACAGCATAAAAGCTGAAAACAATGTAGTTAGCATGTTGGACCACTAGTGGGTGCCATTTTTTGCTCTTTATAATGCAACCACACACAGATGCATAGAGGAAAATACACTGTAAACATTAACAATAGCAAGGCCACTGATGCTAATATGGACAGACGACCAAGTTGGATCACTGCTCCGGGTAACTCTCGAATCTAAAATCTAGTCCCAGGAGAATAGGGATGGAAGCCATGACGCTCTGGAGGCAGGGTTTCTGCATCTAAATGTAGAGCATTTTTCAGGACGTCACGTTTTCCCCCATTTACACGGCAAAGAAGAGGGAGCATTTTCGAAAACTTCTGTCATTTTGGAGGCGCGACCACCCAAACAGCGCTCACGAAAGATGCCAAAACTATGATTAGTCAGATCCAAAGTGTCGTCGGCTTCATTCCTCAGCCTAGTACGACACGACAAGTAGGTCAATCAAGGCATGAATCTGACTGAATGACATGTTTCAGGTTTATAGTTTGGAACAGAATCAACTGAAGCCTATAACAGTTTGTTGTTGTTGTGAAAGGTAACCGTTACAACAAGTTCATTTTCAGTGCAACATTAATTTCTGTTGAAGTTTCACTTTGTTTCATTGCCTCTTGGCTCCAGATGGCAGCAGTGATTGTAAATCACTCGGGATCAGATTGTCATATTTATTGCCTTAAATGTAAATATAAAAAATGTGCCGGTAATTCTTAAGCATAACATCTTGCCTGGGAAAGTGGAACGGTTTGGGATCTCCTTATGCAAGCGTCTGCATTTTAGCCACTTTTGACATATTGTTGGAAATGGGCGGCCGCGTGAGTGAACGAACCTCTTTGGGCACACTTCAGCTTTCCGTGAGAGGAAGTGCATCCAGTCATTGGTTTCCTTTTCCACTCACACCTCACACACAGCTTGGCTGCTGTCACTTCCAGGATAAGTGGAGAAGAGGATGTTTTATTCATTCCTGACTGCTTATACAATATGTATTCGGTTCGGTTGTGCAGGATACGAAACGTGAGGATATGAACAATTATCAGACGGTAACGAGAAGCTTTAAAGAGACATTTCAGCACTTTTTTAAGCAATCGTTTGAAGACTCGTCACACTTTTCAAACCCGAAAACTTTGACAGAAAACATGGATTTCTTTATGTGGACGTGTCTGTAATAATCATCAGCGACCACTGCTGGGAAGAGACACGAGCAAAGTGCTGACAGAGGCTTCGAAGTTTTCGCTTCCAGCACACATATCATGGTGTCAACACACAAAGTCAAGAGACAGAATCTTCCCAGAGCTATCCAGAAGAACAGTAGTGCCTTCTTTCTGCCTCCCGCTCTCTCTGGACTAAAATAAATAACCAAAAGAAACTGGTCGAAGCACATTCCTTTCCCTGAAAACAGCTCTAATTTTCCCCTGGATGCAGGGCTGCTGTGTCTGCTGCAGCAAATTTTCAGCCATTTGGGAGTCATTCGGCGGCGTGATGGAGTGTTGGATGGTCTAATTGTGATTGCTGAGGTTAGACGGTCCCCCGGGAGCAGGACGCTTCCCAGACATTCATCATTGTCCATCAGCTCGCTCTTGTCAAAGTGGCAGCTTCCACACACTGCTTTCTTCCTTGTTTGGTAGCATTTCAACATGAAAATAACTTCTTCTTTTTTCTTCCCCAAATATGAAAGGAGGTTACCAAGAGGTTTCATGATGTTTTTTTTTCATTCAGTCAGTGACATAATCCTGCAGGAATATAGCACCATTTGACGTTTACTGCACAGACCGAAGAAAAATAGTCCGTGAGAACAGAAGAGAAGTGAGAACAGGAGATCTCCTTTTAAAACTGAAACTGTTTGTCCTGTGAGTTACACTAATAGTGTTAATTGATTTTTCAGAGTACAAATGAGTGACAGTGTTAATTATGATGAAAAAGATAAAATAAGAGTGAGGCTAAGGTTGGCTAGTTCTATATTTAAGTTCTTAGGTCAGTGGTGACAAACATACAGCCTGCGGGCCAAAACGGGCCCATCAGTGGGTCAGTTGAGGTCCTCAGGATGACCTATCAATGTTTGACAAACCCTGATAATTTGGTGACTCACTTTTCTTTATAATCAACAGATGAAACATCAAAAACAGCTTTATGTAAAAATTCCACTTTAAAAAAATCAACTTCTTCAGGGTTTGTCAAAAAGTTTTTTTTTTTTTGATGTCATTAAAGAAAAGGAAATATTGGGGTTTGTTTTGGTACAGTTTTTCTCTCGTCTGAGCTATCCGACCAGATCAAATTGAGCTGAAAGTGGCACCTAACTGGCCCCAAAGCTGTTGAATTATACATTTTTTCACAAACTGGTCCTGACAGCATGTCTTTGAGGCTAATGCTAGTTTGCTAGCTTAAACGGTAACATGTCTGATATGATGAATCGTAACAGAGTTGTTTGATTGTAATGGTTGAAAAGTCTGTCTCTTTCCACCAAGCCTCCACTGCTCTCTTTCCATATTTCCGCCTTGAATTCTACTCCATATCGACATGTGATGAATTGCCGGGCGGGTTACAGGAACTGCTGTTATTGTCTGAGGGGGCGAGCCCGTGCACGCCTCAAGGCTGAGAATGAATGCTATGATTTTGTGAATGACCTTGGTGTATTTTGGAAGGTCCGCAGTTTGAAGAGCGGGGAACACTGGGAGAATTGTTTAACAGGGGTGTAGCAAGGACTGTACAGCGTGTTCGAAACAGTGAAAGGCTCACCAAGAAAAAGATGAAGTTTGTTTCATTTTCAAACATTTCTCTCCATGCTTTCACACAACTGTTTAGTTTTATGGATTTTTTTTTTTTCAGTTCTGAAATGGCAATTTTTCTTTTGTGTTTTGGTATTTCATGGACATTAGTCTCAGTTGAATAACTTTTATTGGTGTAAACAGTCTTGTTTGGAATTTCGCTGAGTAAAATAAAGTTTGCCATGAATGCTTGTGCGCTTCAAATAACGCTGAGCGCTGAATTAGAAGTCTGCGTTTCACATGTTCACTTTCAACTTGCTTCGTATCGATTACATGTTGTCTCCACAAAAGACTTCAACCGGACGCTCGTTTCAGATCAATGGCGTCAAAGAGTCAAGGTTAGCGTGTCTTCGGGGGTGTTTCTCCTTTTTTTTTTCTTTCCACTCTTTGTGCATTTGTGCCAGTGCGAGAAACACAGTTTCAGCTCGCTGTAGCTTTCGTCACACAGAGGAAAAAAAATAAACCCCACGGAGGGATGAAACGATGCCAAACACCGGGTGAGGACAGAGCTGGTATTTTAACTTGAACTGGATAAATGGACATTGTAGGAAAACACAGAGTGTGTGACGGCTTCGGTCTGTGTGTGTGTGAGGTCTCGTTATGAGGCTGGCATGGAACCCCTGCCCATACGACCTTTAATCAGAACATGTATTCCTGTCTGTTTATTGTACCTGACGTGTTGTAATGTTTAAGGAAAATGAAACCTTTTTTTTTTTTTTTTTTTTTTTTTTTTTTTTTTTACATTGTGGAGCTTGGCACTGCACCAAGTCTCCGTGTTGCAGCTTTTACCCATAAACCTGTCTCTGTGGTCCCCTCTGGCAGTCTCTTCTGTGGGGGGATATTTTTCCCTGGCTTCCAGCAATAAATAAAGTTACAAAGCTTGATTTTGAGGGGATTTTGGAGCAGTAAACATTGATATTTGTGTTTAGCACAAAAAAAAAAAAAGATTCAAACTTTATTATCATGATTGGAATTGTTTTTTAGGGTGTTAGTTTAATGGCCTGTGCTGCTAAGCTGCTGTCTCTCTCTTGTTAGCTTCAGGCCTTGTCAAAATAATGGTGCTGCAATCATTTAAGTCAAAACATGTATGTCTCATATTTGGAAGAAGATAAACAGAAACCTGAAACAAAGGAAAACCTATTCAAACATCAAGTATTCGCGAACATGTGTTCAGATCTTCTGGAGAGTTAGAGAAGCAGGTATTTGTTGCAGCCCCACATCGGCTGTTTGCTGGATCTGCAGCCTGTGCAGAGCCCAGACGTTTGTTCCAAGGTTGGAAATATGAGAAAATTCAATATATCGACTCCTTCCTCTCTCTGCCAATAAATGTCAGAGCAGCGATGCCGTGAGGACGGAGGGCAGAACAGTCGCAGCCTGTTAATTTAGAAAGCCGCATGGTTAATTTGCAGTGTGTAATATCTGCGTTCTTGACACATCCAAAGTAAACAGGACCCGATTTTTCATTGGAACGTTACCTCGAGTTTTTTTTTCCTTTTTTTTCTTCACACAGCAACTTTTCTTTTTTTTTTTTAAATTTGACTGCTGTGACTAAAGGGGGAGAAAAAAAAGGTGGTCGTTTCCATTAAAACTACAACAGATTGCCTATTATTGGATGGAAATGAATTGAGCATTATGGGCTGGAGGAATGAATGCAGCTTTGATTGGTTTTAAGTGAATACATGAGGTCCTGGTCAAGCCAGCGATGAGTCCCCCCGGAGCGCCACCAGGAATGAAGTTATGGGGCTCCAACTGTGGGATGTGAGAATCGCAGAAACCAAAATACCCTAAATGTGAACATGGTGGAAAACAACTCCTGTAAAGAGGGCGAAGAGGCTTAATCACGTTTACTTAAACATCATAAAATCATCAAATATAACATATATGCAACTAGTGGCAATATTTTTGGGATAAACTACAATGAAAACGTGGGTCTGTGTGCTTTAAAACACAGACTAAAACTAGAAACTGCCTGTGTATGTTGTTAAATCTACTGGACGATGGAACTCAGACATTAAAACAGTTATCACGCTCTGACCAACTTCGGTCTGGTTTTTGTCAAGAAACACTAACTTCTGACCTGCAAATCTCAAAATTACAGCTCGCCTTGAGCCTAAGATTTGCTCCGATGTGTGTAATCACGCTTGGACTTGGATTTGGGTGTTTCAGGTCAGGTTGAGTCCGCAGGAGTTGCGATGTCTGTGAAAGTGAACCTATAACAATACATCGTACCGTTCCAAACCTGTCAGCTTCAATTCATCCGCTAAGTTATCTTTTTATGATTTTAACGTGCCCGCCACTGTAAAAACACTGCTGAAACCCATTAAATCTTTTGAGATTTGAGACGATCAAACCAATCCTCTGTAAAACTGGAACCGTCGGGAGGCTCTCACTTCATTTTCGGGGTTGCAGAGCTGTGGCGTTAAATGCCAGACTTTTAACTTGAGATGGCGAAGCCTTGCCACAGGCCGTGAGGAATGGCAGGCCTCACCGCAGTGTCCACTGCAGGTCCACCCAGGGTAAGGCATGTAATTAGCAGAAGCTCCTGACAGAGTGAGGTCAATTTAAGGGCCACCTGGGTTATTTCACAGGCTGAGAGCAGCAGAAACTCATCCAAATTTAGCCTGAGAGACTCGAGGAGAGGACTGACAAAATACAGCTGCATTTAATCAAATTTTCTCCTTTTTTCTGTTCGATACTACTTTTTATATAATTCTAACCTGTTGATGAGTGAGCCGTTGTGCTGTCATTGTCATATTTGGATGACTATCAAACAGACAAATGTTTTAGAACATGTCAAACTCGCTGAAATGTGCATCCTTGAAGACATTTTTTTTTTTTCCCCCAGCAGAGTGGAAGCCTTGTAAAGCAGGAAACAGGTCTCTCATCACTCTCAGTGATGGAGTGAAGATCTCTGCTCCTTCTGCCCCTACTGGCCCAGCTGGTTCGTGACCTGACAAATCAGAGGTCTCTAAAGGTCAGGAGGTCAGCTGCAGGGGAGCGGATCAGTGTGGGTGGTATCGGTTAGAATGCGAATGGGAATCTTGATTGTTCTTGTTTTTTTTTTTCTTCTAAATTTTAACAGCAAACACTTATCATAGTGAAAATTGTGGTTTAGAGAGTTTCACTACTGATGTTATGATAAATGCAAAGCGTTGCCAATTTGAAAATATTATAAATTTATCCCCATTTCGAAGAACTGGATAAGATCAATGGATAAAAATTTGCCTGTTTGGGCTTATAGTGGTTCATTTTTTTGCCCCCCTTGTCTCTGAATCTCACTCACTAATCATTACTCAAAACTTATTCAGGGATCCTTAAAGAGAGGTCACACACAGTCGGCTTCACTGCCTCGTTCGTCAGAGTCAGGAAGCGATCGCACGTGATAAGCCAAAACAGCATAGAGTGTATTTAAGGACCACTTAACAGGGTGTTTGTTGTTTAAAATGTAGTGAAATATAAAAATAAAGGGAGACTGAGTTTGTTTGACTGAAGAAAAAATTTCATTAAGATTGTAAACAATTACATTTAAAGCATTTAGCAGCTGTTGATACTTTAAGCTCTGTGTTTAATTCCATTCAAAGGGATTTTGATTCTCACTGCAAGATGTATTATTTGTTTTGGGGCTTTTTAAATTAACCTCACCTGCATGGTTTTTGGGAAATATGCAAACCTCCCATATGAAGGCCAGGATCCAAACCCACAACCTTCTCGCTGTGAGGCGAGAGTGCTGACCATACCACTGTGCGACCTTGCATAAAAAAAACCTTTAACTTTTATCATCCACTCATCTTTTATAGTTACTCAGAGCAGTTTGTAACGGAGAGTTCATCTTTACATTATAAATCACTGCTCGAATTAATCATTTCCTAAGAACTAAACTTTGAAAGACCAGTGTTTTTGTGAACAAACAATATTCCAAGCTGCTTCCACCGATCTGATTTCTCAAGCTGCAGAGAAAACAAAACACTGATACCTCCATGCTCACTCTCATGGTTCTGCTTATCTTTCACAGTTGATCCAAGAAATCCTGCCGTATTAAGTTTTGGCAACCATGCATTACCCTAATCCGAGCCTTTATATGAATCTTTTCTTTTATCAGAGTCGTCTCGCAGTTCGCCTCCGATGCTTTTAACTCTGCACACATGTACCCTTTTTAGCCTTTCAAATACCGTCTGAGCCGCGTTCTCTCCTGGCCTCTTGATGGACATCTGAGTCTGCTTCTGCAAACAGACGCTATCAGCCGTGCGAAATGTTTTGTCTTGCTTCCATTAGCTGGCGCGCACGTCGGCTTCAAGATGCTGCACGTCACAGGCCGCGAAACACTGGAGCGCGGGAGAAAGCGACTCCTGCACGGAGTTGTTTTGATTGACCGGAGACAGGCCGGCCGAACGATAACATTCGAGACGGAACGCAGGTCCAATGAGTCATGTGACTTTTCTTCTTAATCCAACACATTTTCATACATGCTCTGGACACTTTTATCCACAACTGCTGACATGATGTGCATTTCATCCTGACGGGCTGCAGCTGTTACTCGGCTGTCAGCACCGAGACAGACAACACAATTCGGTTCCAACTCTGACCTCAGCAGCATTTTTATTCAGTGTTGTTAATGGAATTTTCAGGATATAACCATCTTCAAAGGTATAAAACATTTAGTCACATATAACTCAATAATGTAGTAGGCTAGATCATATTATGGTAAGAATAATTGGTCAAATGATAGAAATCATGTAGAACATGTACTTATCCTGATCACCAGAACTGATTCACCAAATAATCTGAACTAAAGCGGAGAGAAAACAGGTTCTGCCTCAGTCGGATAGTTTCATCTGGTGGGTGGGGTTTGGCCTGCCAGAGTTTCAGTAACGGATCGACCCTTCTCTATTTGCGGTAATAATTTAATAACAAATTACATGAGTTCAAAATTTTAACCGGAAAAAAACAAGATTAGTGCATTTAAAATTCTACATAGCAACAAGATGAGGCCAGGGAAGTCAGACATTCTACTCTGATCGGTCTGCAGTGGTCAGATCGATCAAACATAGTCAAAGAAAAGAGATGACCTGGCAACAGGGTCATGACACTCATTAATACAGATTATGCCATAGACTAAGTCCTAATGTCCAGGACTTAAGATGACACTACGGCTCATCTCCGGTGAGCTGGTCGAGTCCGCGCCTCGATGATTCAGGGATGTTTTGGTAACTAAAAGGGGTCCACACCGCTCTGGGCAGGCAGTCATAATATTATGGCTGACCGGTGTTAAAGCACGAGTGTTTGCAATGAGGAATGTCAAATTCACTTCTCATGGGGTCGAACAAACGTTTCTCTAACTAATGTTATTATTCTAACATTCACAGAAATCATGAAAGCCAGCTATTAAATGAGTAATAAATAAATATTACTTCCAAAGTGCACTTCGTTTGCCAACATGACTGACTTGACTTCAATCCCACTTAGTGTAGTTTTGTAAACTTTGAGCACATTGAGAATGATGAAGCCCACAAATGTTCATTCAGCTCCATCCATCTTCATGAACTTGTTTAATCCGCAGACTCCTGGCCAACCAGAGCGTGAGGCATAATGTTTTCCCAGCTGTTTGTGCTTTCCCCTCATTTTCTCATAGTTGCACATGTAGAGGATTAATTTCATAGAGAAACAATTAACAATCTTTTCTTTGTCAGCGGTAAAACAGCTGGGACGGCCCGGGTCAGGCAGCCAGTAGTCGCTCCTGTTGAAATCCGTTATTCATTTGCCGAGGATGGATTAACTTGGAAACAGAATTTGACTGGTGCTATAAACTTCGAGGCCCCTCCTTGTTAGGTCAGCATGTTTTGTGCAGTGTGGAACAGATGAAGTCAGGTTTGCAGTGGACATGTGGTGGGGAGGATGTGAAGAGAGAGGAAGGGTTACGCGTGTCACAGCAGGTTGTTGCACTGATTCATGGCATCAGTTGAAAGTTTAATTCATTATTAAAGTTGATTTATTTGTAACGACTTCTCTCAGTTTTCATACATTAAAACATAATTGCATGGAAGTAAAACCAAAATCCAGATTAAAACAAAACGCAATTCAATTCAGGAAGAAATGAAAAAAATGACAGAATCAGGCTCAAAAATCAAGCAAAAACAAGATGCAGAAATGGGACAGTCTAGCAAGAAACAGACAAAAAAACTGGTGTTATAAAACTGACCTTTATACTCCAGATCATGGAAATGAGACGAAGCTGGAAAAATTGGTGGTCTGGCTAATAAGCACAGCAGGGAAAGGAAGGAGAACGAGACGGAGGTGAGACTTGAGGAGATCAATCAGTTTTAATGGAAGAAATCATGAGAGCGAGAAAAGGGAAATTTTCTTGAAAATCCAGAGCAAACTGCACAGATTAGAAAATACCGTAACAAAACCAGCAACTAGACGGGAAAGCAAACAACTGAAGCAAATGGTTTGTTCTGCACTTGTTTATTCAAACTACGCTTGAGTTCAATTCGAAGTCAACTGAAACTTGACCTTGTAAGATCTGAGCCAGCTGCTTTTGGTACGCACTGCGGTTTGGATGGCAGCGTTCACACCTCTCAAACTCTAAAGCAGAGACAGAAAGACTCGAACCGAACCCGAACTGCCAAGAATGAGCATAACCGTTGTGATTCTTAAAAATACCTGGAAAATTCCTGTCGGGCATCGAATGCTTCACCACCTGATACCGGACCTGCGGGATTTGCTTCTGTTAATGTGTTGCTCATACGAATATGAGAGAACCTAAAGCCATCTGAAACATAAACTCCAACATCTGCAATTCTAAATTTGTTCACAACTGCTGCCTCTGGCACTTTCCAAGTTCAGATGATACTGTGGTAAACCTCACCGCTAAATCCTGTAATGCCGACCAACCAAGAATATCCCAGAACCTCCCAGCAGGATCAATACCAGAGGTTAGTTAGTGTCTGTGTTTTCAGTTGGCCTGTTAGCTGATGACTCAGCAGTTCCGAGTATTAACTACTTAACTGAAAGAACCACTTACGGCCAGCTGTCCACTGGCGATTACTGTCGAAATACGTGTTTGCTTAGTCGTGCACACCAGCAGTATGAAATGTCCATTCATCCATTCATCCATCCATCCATCCATCCATCCAGTGGAGTCAATTCAATTCAGCTTAATTTATTCAGCGGCAGGTACAACGCTGTCATTTCAAGGAACTCGTCCAGAGAAAAATCCAAAAGTTTCACATGAGCATAAGCCACTGTGGAAAAGAAAAACTCCCTTTTAAATGGAAGAAACTTTTGCAGAACCAAACTCACGGTGATGAAGATACACTCTGGACAGGTCTCCAGTCCATCACAGAGAGGCAGACAACCACATTTTCATTCGCTCCTGGGGCAATTTTGGGTCATCAATTAACCTCACAAGCAAGATATTAGACTGCAAGAAAACTGCAGAGGTAAACCCATGCACGCACGGGGAGAACATACAAACTCCAGTGCAAGGTTTGAACATATTCTTTCCTTCATTCATGAATATGTTCTGAATATAATGAAAATTAGAAAATTGCCCCAATCTTATGGGGCAATGGGACACAGGTGCGTCCGTTCCTCCTGTCATTGTGGATTATCTGCTTTGTGACTTCTCTGTGTGACCTGAAGGGTGCTCAGTGTTGTTAATAATGAACTAATTCTGTTTACATAAGTGAATGTTATTGTTCATAAATGCATTCATGTAAACACAAAATGTACAAAGATCCATTGAAAATGCATATTCTTACTGCATTGATAAAAATAGATCAGAATATATTGAATTTTTAACATCACCTTGTCAGTTCAAAAATTGTGTGCAAGTTCTGAAGCACCCACAAAAAAAAAAAAAATAACAAGTGCATCCATCCGAGTCGAGCAGGGACACTCACACTGCACTTTGCATTGACTCTGAGGGCCCTTAACCGGAGGATCACAGCCGCCACAGACCTTTCTGTCAAAAGCTAAGTTTTCATTCATGCTGATGTTGTATTAAACTGTTAAATTGCAGGACAGCGTCTTGGTATTTTCAAGGCACATTCATCATGTGGTTTACACTGTGAGGTTATCAGGTATGTAAACCACCCCGGCTTTTTGGCTCACGGCGAGCCGTTGAGACAAAGTCATTACGAGAAGCTTTCCCCTGGTGCGACTGGAATAAATTCTGTCTCTGTTTTTGTTGGATGCCACACAGGAACCCCACCAGATTCCAAGCTATAGTATGTGTTTACTTTAAAACGTCTTTAAACTGTGAATCCGAAACACGCCGAGCGATGAGAGGAAACCAGCAAATCACAAACAATAAAGGGCAGAGAAAGCCACAAACTACGAGCCATTCCTGCACTGTCTGACAGGGCAAACATGCCAGATTTATGTGTCTCACATTGGCCACAATCTCAGTGTTTTTGTCCAACAGTAGAAGCAATTAGTGTTGACATTTGTTTTTGCATCAACATTCCAAAGTTGACAAGTTGTTTCCCTCGAACCGAAGATGCGATAGCCATGTGTGTTTGCCCTGCCGTTTCCCACGCTACCTTTGCTTTCGCAGTTGCCTGCAACCTTTAAAATCTATCAATGCACGCACCTTTCTCACATATGTTCAACAGTTTGTGTCATCTCCAAATGGATACCGAGTGAAAAACACATGGTTGCTACGCGCCGGGCTGCAGCGCGGTGAAGTATCAGCTTTGCGTTTTCTGACTCGGTAACATGTTCTGAAATGTGGCACACAATTGCAAACTGTCTGCGTACTGCCCAGGCGCTCACGCCTCAGCTGGTAATTTCTTTCTCTGCACAAATGAAGACATACTGAGCGAAGGGAGAAAAAAAAAAAAAAAGTCCAAGACATGAATTAAAGAAGCAGCATAATAAATGTGGAATTTCATTTTACGCGCAGGATACGCTTCACTTGTTGTGCTTTATTTGTGCTTGGTTTACAAATCTTTCCACCTTTCCTGACCTAGATTTTCTTGGAATGGAACAAGATGTGACGGCAGAATGTGACGACTGTCAGAAAGTCGTAATTCACAACAGAATTTATTGAATCTAAATTTGCAGGTGCTTAGACATCCAGACGTGACGGCTGCTCCCGCCTTGCTTTTTCAGGTGAAGCACGTCAAGGCAGATTACAATTCACTGGAGTAATTTGCAAGATTTTACCTCCTCTCTCCTGTACCGGGGAAGTGTGTTTGATTATTTTGTATGGGTAAATACTTTTTTACTTAGGTAAATTCATCAATCTTTGGTGTTTGAGGAACTGAAAATGCTTCTTTTTGAAACATCGTGTAAATGGGAGAAAATGTAACTTTCTATAATGTGATTCTCAACTCTCTGCATATGATTTAATTATAAAAACAAAAAACAGCTCTGAATATTAGAGGGGATGCCTTTTTTCAACATGACTGTTTGTGAAATCATTCTAAAAATAAATTGATATTTACACAGGGCTGAGATAGTTTGAACAGCTAACTGACAAGAGGTTAGTAAAATAGTAACCAACAAGAGAAAAACTTCTACTTTTTGCCCAGCGAATTGGATGTAAAGAGACGCCTCTGCAGCTGTTTTCAAGAACCGAAACAGTAACAAGTAATTATCCAACTGAATCATCAGTAATTATCACTTTCAAAGTTGCAATCAGACGTGGCACTCAGAAAAAAAGCGGTGGTGTTACAGTAACGGATAATCTTATCGGGTGCTAAATACAACACTGGGGATTTTTCTGAAATCCTCAAACTATTGTTTGTGCTGACCAGTCCAATTTAAATGTGCTGCTTCTATTCCAAATGTCCAATTTTTCAGATTTCTGCCTGTACTTGAACTTTATTTTCAAACTGAAAGAATAGCAGAACAGTCATTACAGTGACCGTTGTTAAAAAGGTGAACTGTCCCCTATAGGTGCAACTACATGACATTACATTGATGTTAATAAAGTACTTCCAAACTGCCTTTTAAAGTAATTTTTTTCTTTTTATCTGAGGACCAACAGAGGAAAAGTGTTTGACCAGAGTCAAACCCAGAATGTCACAAGTTCAAAGCGCGTCAGCTGACCTGGTAAAAACCTGCCGACTATTTCCAGCAGCTGCAGTCTTGGCCTGTCAGTAACAGGAGATTTTGTGGGATTCAGTCTGCCTGTATTCTGGCGTCACCGGTGTTTATTTATAATCACGTGGGAATCCAGCGTCGTGGACTTCTATGCGACGAGCAGCTCTGAGCGGCGGTCACTGGAGCCGGCCGTCTCTCGTCTTCACCGTCGGTTGTCTGTGCAGCACGCACAGAAGCCGGTGATCCCCCGCGGGACGTCGGAGGTGTCTGCGCGGTGCGAGTCTGTGCCACATTTCTGTGGTTTGCAAGATGCAAACCGGGCAAAAGAGTCTCGGCGTCAATCACACAGGTGCGTGTTGTGTTTACCCAAGTCCCACAGCGAGAGGTGTCAGTCTCCATATACAAGCTGGATCTGTGGCAGCTTTGTCTGCTGACAGGAGGAACAGCGTGACAAAACAGCAGGGAGATTGGCATCCATCTCGCCCCCCCAGGCACTCCGCTTGACGCTGTACACATCGCTGGATGCTTTAAATTCCTCGCCCTAGAAGAACTGTCTTGCGTGATCTTCTTCCAAAAGCTCGTTCTGTCTTCTGAGTGGAATACTGTTGGAGTGCTGAGTTTTTTTGTCAGCTGGGGGATGTTTTCAAGTAGGTGAAAGGAAGGGTGTGCAAGGATACCGTTCAGAAAAGTGTACGTCTGAAATAGTTTGCCTGTGACTTTGTTTCCGCAGACCATTTTTGGGTCAAAGTAGTTGAACAAAACGACTCCACTATCAGAATTTTTTATACAAGAATGAAGGTCTGTTCTTTCCTGCAGCAAAAATCCTCACAATTCATGACTTTTTTTTCCCCCCACCGTCTTTCGGCGCTCGCTGTTTTCCTCAAGCTCTCCGAGCTGCCAAATAACACTCGCACAAATCTGAAAGTTGAGCGTAAGATTTCTTTCACAACCCTCAGACCTTGCCTACACAGTCAGATCAAGCAGATGGCAAGTGCTCTGCATAAAGGCCATGAAACTAAATCTGTGGGGCACCTGCGCCGCAGAGGCCAGGCTTCTAGTGAAAACCAATACCAGCTCTTCAAATGCGACCAGGAAACCAGAGGACTAATAGCCCCTTGACAATGGACAAACTGGGCAAGATTGGCTTGGCTTCTCTCTCTCTCGCTTTCGCTCTCTCTCTCTCTCTCTCTCTCTCTCTCTCTCTCTCTCTCTCTCTCTCTCTCTCTCTCTCTCTCTCTCCCTCTCTCTCTCACTCAGGATGAATGAGATCATTATGAATTTGAGTGTAAAGGAAGGACAACATCTGTATGGGCTCAGCCTGAATGAGCTCGATGAATATTTTAAGCTGCACTGGCAGGAAAAAAAAAAAAAGTGTAATCTTCTAATACCAATTAAAATTTTTGAGTTTCAAGTCAAAATGAATCTCATTTCAATGGTTCTTTCCAAGCAAAAAGACCCAATGATTAATTAAATTTTAATTAATTTTTTAGGGGACAACACTCAGTTTGTGGAACATCCATTTATTTTCACGGTGGCTTTGTTTACCGCTCCCATCTCGCTGGGCTGACACTAGTCGGAGGCACGAAAATACAAGAAAATACAAGAATTAGCACCAATTTCACATTCGATCACTCTGAATTGCTGCTTTATATTTGTCGCACGAATGTTTCTCCTCTTTCACTCAATACTCGTTTAAGATTCTCAAAGCATTTGTTTGAGGAAACTGAATTTTTGTCACTTTCTTTCAACCGACCAACAGTAATGAGACAATTGAAACGTCTCTACCTTGAAATGGCCGTGTTGTATTTGGCACTAAAGAAATATCATCGAATTGAACTGGACTGGGCCCGTAGTGTGACTTGCTCAGAGAGTTGTGTTTGAGGGAGCCGGAGTGTCACCAGAGGCAGAGAAAGTGCTCGAGGGTAGCGGCTCTGCAGTCTTATTTTCCTCCCGTAGTTTACAAACCAACTCCTCACCCTTTCTTTTGTCCCATCAGAATATTGATGGCTCAGATAACAAATGCCCATCTCGAAGCAGCTCAGGACATCAGCAGGCTGACAGCTGGAATGATGAAGACTTCTTCTTTCATTCTGTAAATAAACAGTTTGAAATAAACATGTGAGGAAACGGCTGACTAAAGACGCTACCTGTTAGCAATCACTGTTAAAAGGACTGAAAATTAACACACAATCACGGATCTCTCTGTTCACAAGTCAGAATTTCAACTGCAAAGTTTTCATATCATCTGAAAAAAGTTTACAATACGATATGTTTCAGAAAGACAGTGAAACTTCCATATATTTAGATTTTATTGCTAAAAAACGGAAGTATTTCGACGGCAGCTGTGGCTTGATTGGTAGAGAGGACGTCTGTTAACTGGAGGATTGCCGGTTCAGTTCCCCATCTCCCCCTGTGCGCTTGCCAAAGTGTCCTTGAGCAAGACACTGAACACCAAACTACTTCCATTGGACGGACGGTGCCCCTTGAATGGCCGCTGCCTCAGTTGATAGCAGTGGTGACCCTGCAGCGAGAGAAGCGGACGCTTGCAGGTTTGAATCCCACAGCTATTTTTCACCACTGTGAATCCCTGAGCTCGACCTTTGACCCCCATCATCTCCCCGGAGAGAATGAATGTTCTGCATCAAAAACAGGCTTGAAAAAACAAACCGATTTCCCAAAGGGGATAAATAAAGTATGATTAGTTTAGTTTAGTTTCAAAACTATAATTAGCATATAGGAAATGTTCCCTGAGCTATCCAATAAAACATTAAACATGTTATTCTTATGAGATTAAGATTTTTGTTTAATCAATGAGAGGAAAAAATTCCAATCAAAACATTAAAAAAACGCCTGAAAATTTCACTTTTCTAACAGCTGAATGTCCACGTACATTTTCAGACACTTCTGCTAAGTGAACACCGAAATTAATGCCTCCCTTCACTCACATCTGCCGAACACTCTGTTTTTGACCGTCTCATAATTAATTCATTCTCACTCAGACAGAAAGGTAGCACGTCCATTATGCGTCCGCGCTGGCGGACCACTCCCAGTCATTCAGCGCGAGCCCCTTTGGAGACGAAAACCCCCGGGCTGCAGCGCTTATTGTAGCCCCGCAGATTTGCAAAAAGACACAGTCCCATATGCCTCATTGTGAGCTGGATTAGACCTGAATCCATTCAGCCGAACCTTGAGAGTAACCCCTTGGCCGCCCCTCTTCCATTGGAGGCAAACCAATTAGAATCAATTGGCTGTGCTCTCTGGGGTGATTAGCATACATGCTCCACTCGTGGGGCTCGGGCGGTTATTGAAGCTGTCCGGTTCGAGTGCCGTCTGCACGTCTGCCTCGTCACCCCTCGAATCGCCAGCGGTAATAATGAGGACTAATGAGCTGGTTTGAAATGGGAAACTTAAGAATGGGAAAATGAGTGTTGGTGCATCGTAAATGTGCATTTTGTTATGATTTCTAAAGATATGTGTCAAAAAGAGTTTGAGTGTTTGCCTTGATCTATTGGTCAAATCCTTGACAATAAGAATTTCACCTTATATGTAGAGACTTCTTTCTTTAAAACTATTCCGGAACACTTTATTTTTATGATTTAAAAAAAAAAAAGAAATCATGTGTTTTGCAGGACATCACTAACATGTGTTGATTAGGATCTACAATATCAACATTGTATAACTGAATTTACTTGGACTGACTATAAAAAGTCACAAATTTAAAAATGACTATGAATTTTTTCATTTCTAAATATTTTAATGAGTGTTTTGTAAAGGAATAAGCAGTTTGGTCTCAATACTATAAAGAAAAAATAATCTAGTAGTATAAATTCTGAGGGTTTAAAGACAAAATCATAATGAAAAATAATTTCTTATTGCTACATATCCTCATTTTTTCCAAATATCTAAGTTATTTTTGCACTTACATACAAAAACTCCTAAAGTGATAAATACTCCATATCTTCCAGAAATGTCATTTCACTTGCTTTTCGAGGGCATTAAGGTATTGAGAAATTAAAATTAAAGTGAAACTTTAATTAAAAAGAATCAAGAGAACTGCAAAAACAACTGACTAATTTTTTAAGTATAACATACTGATTTCCTATTCAAAAAAGGAAAACATCTGCCCACCTGAATCCACAAAAACTTGTCCAGAGCTGTGTATTTCTCACAGCTGAAGTTGTTTTTGGCTCAGCAATGCGAACGTACACATTTTAAATTAAGTGTAATGTCCGTCTCAGGTTTTTCTCAGTCACAGTTCTTGTCTCCGCTTGCAATAAACAACTCCTCTTTAAGTGTGTCTCCACAATTTACACTCACAATCAACACAGTAATTATGCATTAATTAAGAGAACCGTAGAGATAATAACATTTGGTGGGGGGGAAATGGGAGTTTCTCATTGTTTTTAAACACAGTTTGCTAATGAAACCACTCTTCTTTCCCGGGGCTGTGGATGAATGTCATTAAATGCTAAACTGCCAAAGGGTATTAACCAGAAAACCAGTAGCAACAATGAGCGGCTAATTAAGAGACAATATTGCTTCCTCTGAATACAAAATGTGTCAATAACACACTAATCATCTAAATAAGGAGCCCTCAGCTCATTGCATGGCTAAGCCTTCAAATTTACTGGGATCTGTGTTGGCTGATAATGTGGATCCAGTGGCCTCTGGCATAAATGCAGGCATAATGAATCGCGCGAGTCCTCGGGAGAATAGTCCGATGGACGCTTTCCAAACCGATCTTCATTAGCCGCCATCCAGCCGAAACATCTGTCGCTGGAGTGCTTGGCGCTGTCCCATGGCAATTAGAGGACCGCCCGCAACAGGTTGTGCTGGAAGATAAACAGGAACGCGAGGAGAGCCGAGGGCGGGCGCACGGCGGCTCGGCGAGCGAGGAGCAAGCCTCAGCTCACAAACATGAAGACGTGCTCGCCAAGTGTGCTGAAATATACAATCCCAGCAGCGCGGACCGATCAGAAGGACATTCTTCACCCAGCGTTGTGAGTGTGGTGCTGCCAAAAACTGAAGCGTTACTTCGAAATCGATTCCTTCATCTAATTAGTAACAGTTTAAAAACATGTCTCACTTGGTTTGTTACTGCCTACTTTTCTCGTATGAGAAAACAGTTTCAGAGCTGCTGTCTTCTAGCGAAGAGCAGCTCTGTTACTATTTCACTGAACTCCTGTTTATGGGAGGAGAAATCCAAAATAAAAGGCAAATTTATTTGAAGAAAACTTTTTTTCAACATTTTTCAACACAGTTTTTAAGAGTAGCAGACAGACCACAACACTTAGACCCGAACTGAGATATGGAAGCTAGCAAACTAGCGTTAGCATTAGCATGAAAAACACACAATGGCCCAGTTTACATGGGTGTTTTTTTCAATCCGATTGTAAACAATCGTATTAAACGGAGTGTATTCATGAAGTGATCCACGATGAATCCTCCTTTACAAGGACCCTTGGTGAAGCGGATTATACAGCGTCCTGTGACATGCGCACAAAGTCTCACGAGGAACTTGCAGGTCTTTAGCTCCGCAGCAGCAGTCCTCAGCGCCGAGCAGAGAGTTTTTATCTGCTAATATCTGCTCAAATAATGTCCCAAAAGTCCATGATACGCTGCTGAAGGAGCGGCTGCTCCACTGGCTGCTGCACCGCTGCGCCGAGCGGCACGTCTCGTTGTGAGCTCTGCCTCTGCTCCGCGTGTCGATGTTTCGAATTAACTGGTGCCAGTGTTTACTTGTGACCAATACATGATTGAAAAATGTACTCGTTCTGGCGAACGTCAGTTATCGACAGTTACAGTGAGTGTATACGTTTAAAGTCATTTGTGAGTCTTACTTTAACAACTGCTGTAATCAAAATGTGTTTACACAGACCTCCGCCGTCATTCGTTAACACGGGAACCAGTT
Organism: Salarias fasciatus; assembly: GCF_902148845.1. Classification (NCBI taxonomy): domain Eukaryota; kingdom Metazoa; phylum Chordata; class Actinopteri; order Blenniiformes; family Blenniidae; genus Salarias; species Salarias fasciatus. The sequence goes on from NC_043762.1 coordinate 11,065,663, forward strand.
AATCCATAACACCAGCCGGCGATCGCTTGTATTCTGCTATAGAGCTCTTTATACAACTCGCTACTGCGCGATTTGGTTCCATCTCGCCTCTCCAATGTTTTTTCTGTCGAGGTTTTTTACTAAAAAAGTGTTTTTCAACCACCGTGGCGTTCTCTGCTGGTTTTTTGACTGTGCTGCTTCCCGTTTACTGGCACGTCACACGTCACTACACGCATGCGCAGAACAAACACTCCCCCAGTTCAATCCGCTCCGCTGTCAGACTCGTTTATAAGGGACACGGAGCGGATTGTCGATCGGCGTAGACCACCTCATACAATCGGCTCCAAAATACAATCCGCTCCGAGTGAAGCGGATCCACTCGGTCGTTTACATGACACATTTTACAATCCGCTCCACGTACAATCCGCTTATACGTGGTCCATGTAAACGTGCCCAATGTGAAACATGGGAGAAAAACTTGAAACACATTCATTGTCTGTGTGTTTGGAGGATCAGGCCAAGTGTCTGGTTTGATAATCATAATAGAGCTGGACCTCCGCTCCTCCACTCATGTTAGTTTCTCCCATAATCACAGTGCTCTTCTCAGTGGGACAACAACTCCACTAAGACTAAAACCCTCTTCAAGAGTCTGGAGTGTAGAACTATATCTGAGCCACAAGTAAAACCAGCGAGGACTCAGCCTGTGCAGCTCCATCTATTGGATGAAACAAGCTGGGATTAAACAAATCTCATTCAAACATCACAAATGTATGTGTGAAAAGCAGCCAACAGCCAATTCTAAATGCAGGATGACCTGGGAGGAGGGACATTTTAACTACATTACTGTGGATTTTACAAGATTTGTGTTTAATTGCAATTATTTGTGTAAAAATAACGAACATATTTTTGATTATGGCATTTTGTTTTCATCAAAAAAAAAAAAATCATATTGAAGATTGCCTATATCATCAGCTGGCTGAATCTATATGGAGGAGTGAGACCGCGGTGCTCCCCTCCCTTTCCCCCACCCTTCCCCCACCCCCACCCAGCGAGCACAGGAAGCCTTCACCTCAAATAAACAAAGCGAGGAATGATGGGAGATCCTTATCAAGATGCACATATTCGTACACAAGGAAGACACAGACGCAAACATTAAAATGCCACACAGTTTAGCAAAGGCCAGCGAGCTGACACACGCCCTGACCTCCTCCTCCTCCTCCCCTAAATAATCAACACTGGAATCTGAAAGACAGATCTCAGCTCCTCTGGAAGTCGGGATCAGCGAGAACCATTATGACTATTTTTTTTCTTTTTTTTCAATCTGCTCGATAAATCAACACAGTCAGAAAGTATTCAACACTGGAAATGAAAATAGGTGCCGGCAGTCGCTGAGATTCCAGAGATTAGCTTGAAATTGGGCACTCAGAGGCGTGAGAAGACAGGAAGATCACATGCAGCATGTCACTTGTTTAGAAGTTTCACAGAAAGGAAATCACTGTTTTGGAGGAACGTGGGCTTAGCGCGATGCATTTTTCCTGCGTGCGGTAACGTCCCTTCTCACAGCGAACGGGATAATGAGCAGCTTGTCTTGCCCTTTTGTATAATTCAGGCTGGTAGTTTGTTATTGCACGACTGTGATTATGAATAACACAAAGACTCGCTCCAGCAGGAGTTTAGTCTATTCCGTCTCGGCAGTGTTACGACAGGCAGGCGCACAGATCCCGCCGATTAAGTGGGACACAGGAAGCCGGCACATAAACAGAGGGGAAGACAGAGCGGCTACTGTTGGGGCTCTATATCTGTTTTTGTGCGCTGTATTGTGCTTAGTGTGTTATTGTTTGCCTCGCCGCCTGCATCAGATGTTTCAGCGAGAAAGGAGACGAAGGTGGGACGATGCTTCGAGCTTATGTCGAGTTAACATCTCGCTTGATATGACAACAAAGGAAATGATTGCAGCACGCAAGGTGTGATTTGCAATATCGGCTTTATTGCAAGACAAATCTGACAACTTCAAGTTTTTAATACACATATTTTGTGATTTCAAGGTGAAAGAGATGACCATAACAAGGCCCTGTTTACGTGAGAGTATTTCAAGATTTTCAAAACAATGTCTGTTTGCATGGAAACGTCAGAAACTCTGAAAACTAGTTTGCATGCCGTGCCACGAGTTCATGCTGTTGGGTCTTTTTGTAATGAAACTACTGTTTAGGCCGCCACTGCTGTTATTGTGCATCGAGAAGAACTATTTATTAAGGCAAATAGAAGCTTTTTTCAGCGTTTTTCAAACTCTCAGTGATAATAGAAAACAAAAACTCTTCTAATGTATGTTCTCAGAACTATAGTTTCTGTAATGTTTCCCTTCCAAAGCTTTCTTCAGGAGACACAGTGTCTTTGCATTCAGCCAGTACTTCCAGGATAATTGCACATCTGAAACTATGCACTCGCACAAGGAACATGCTCTCTCTTCATTTTACTAAATTTCCCTGCCCAGAAAAAAAAAAAAAAAATCCTGAGTCAGGGAGTGAATGAATACATCCCTATATGTCCACCCCTCCCTTTCCTGTCTGTGTTCGTCTTCCTGTGTGCGACGTCTCCATCTCTTAACGCCAGCCGATCTCCTCTTCCACCCAAAAAAAAAAAAAAAAAATGACTGTTTTATTTGGGCTCGCTTAAACGCACCCGGCAGATTTATGTGAGGAATCCAGTGGGCTGTTTGATTCAGGAAGCTAAGGATATCAGCAGGGGAATTAGGGGGATAAAATACACCCATATACACACACACACACACACTCACACCACGCTCAGGCACACACACCGAGCTGTGTATACACACGGGACTAACACTTGACGCACAACGCGCATATTCACACGTACAGGAAACACTAGACCACAAATACCTACACAACGACTGATATATATATTTACACACATGCACAAACATGTGGAGGAAAACGCTGAGGACAAGAGAAGCATTCACGCAAACTGGAAACACTTAAGCCCAAATGACTAGATACACACTCACACACACTTACAGCTTATGAGACCTGATCGAGACAAGTGCTCCATCAACACGTTTGGCTCCAGTATCGTTTCCTTCCTGAATATTACAGGCTTGCCGGTTCATTCGCCACGGGGCAGGTTTGCAAAGAGGGTTGCCAGGTTGGTGGGAGGTAACGCGGAACACATAGAGACTCGCGCACACACACACGCTAATGTAATGATTACCATAACTTGCAGCTCATGCAGAGAGACGGGACACGCAAAGACACAACACGCGGTCATCGGAGCCCGAAACATGCAGGGATTCAGCTCATGCATGTCCGCGCATTCACACGCACGGCTGGAGGGGAACCCCCGGGGGAGCAGGATGAAGGGATTAGTTTATCATCCACGGCGATGACAGATCCCGCTGATGTGTGACCACCAACCAAACAGCCATCGATCTCCGGGCCGCGGCGGGAGGGGACGGTGAGGAGATCTGCATGCGACGGGCCCAAACACTCAGGAGTATTTAGCCTGAGCTGGAGTGAGAAGCCACTCGGCTCTGGAAAGGCCTAAGAGGGGGTTATTCATCAGAGAAGGAGCAGCTGTGGATTCGCCCGAGTTGACAGCATAAGAGGAAATTCTCTTCAACTGTGGAATGTGTGTATGTGTGTGTGTGTGTGTGTGTTGTAGGAGTGGGGGGCGCATGACATCAGATGCAGAATTTATGCTGCACTTTTCACGACGGAGTGGGTGTGTGTTTGTGTGTGTGTGTGTGTGTGTGTGTGTGTGTGTGTATACGACGGCTGAGGAAATCCTGTCATGCAGCGTCAGTAAACTCAACACAACCCACTGGTGTTTACCAACCTGGCCAGTCAATCAAAATGTGGAGAAGCTTTCCCGGCTACAAACTGCTGTGCTCGTGTGTGTGTGTGTGTGTGTGTGTGTGTGTGTGTGCAGCGGCTCTGTGCATGTGAATCAATCGCAGATCACAATCAAGAGTTTTCAGGAGATAATGTGGCTTTAAGGTCTGGGAGCTGTTTTCATTTGAGCTGCAGACAAAACTCTCTGCACAACGTGTATAAATTGTGCATGTTCAGTTCAGTCCTATTCATGAAACTCCTACTGCATGATTGTTTTATGCATTTAACTGGCAGCAGAGTGGCAGCAGAGTCGTCAGCAGAGTGCACAGTGAGAAAAGGATTGACACATGGACATCACAACAAGAAGATCAGTCAGCCTGACGGCTTAAAGTTACAATTTGAGAAATGAGAAGAATTTTATTACTCGTTTTACTCCATGTTGTTAAATTCTTCAGCCTTTTATAACAGAATCATATCAAACATGCAACGTATTTAAAGAAAATCCAATAATAACAAATAGTAGAAAAGCAAATCAGAGCTAGCAATAGCAGTTTTTTTTTTAACAGTCATCATTGAGTGAGTTGGTGGATGAGGATTATCATGCAAAAGGAACTGACACTGGTGAAGCAGCAAAACGTGTTATATTTAGGCAATGTCCACATATAAATATTTGAAAGCCAGTAGCTCAAAAAAAGCTGAAGTCATGGGGAGAGAGAGTTGAAATCTTTCAATTTTTATCATAACTCCAACTAAAAACATTCCCCATATCTCCTCCACGAAAGAATACCTGATATTGCAGGTAGTGCAAGCTTATTAAGACATACATTTTAGTTTGGTTTTGCCCAATGACAGCTACAATTATTCTGACATACTCTGAACAAAGTGGGTAAATAAGGCCCCAATTATACAACATTGTTTCTTTTTTTTGCACAGTTTAATAGTTGAGAGCCACCTGTAATAACAATCCAGCTTGGTCATCTGTGGACTCATTATTGTTAATGTTGATAGCATATTGTTCTTTGCCTGCTTGTGTGTGTGGTTTTTGCAGTTTCCGTGTAAACAGACATCATTCTGAAAAAGTTGTGTCAAAGTCAAACTTTTATGAAACAAAAACAAAATGTGTTTTCACTTGAAGTCATGTAAACGGGGCCTGAATTTTGTTTTGTTTTTTTTCAGTTTAGCACCTCTGTGATTGGAGGTCATGATGGTGAAAGCTCAGATGTTTACGGTCTACGGACAGCGACGTGATGCAGTGGTTGTATCTCAGGCTTGGGAGTGACCATGTGGGGGCTTTACTGGAGTGTTTTCATGCTTTTTCTCTGGATTCACTGGTTTCAACTCATTCAGCAGCGTAGAAGTTTGCTGGATTGATTTTCACTGTGGTAGATTCAGTGATGTCTTCAACTTCTCGATCAGACAAAAGTCCTTCAGCATTCCCACAAATCTTTCCTCGGAGGAGCTTAATTCCAAGTGATGCATGTGAAACTGACCGCAGATTTGAGAAATGTGATCTTATCAGTACATGCCTGTTTCTGCATGTTCCATATGTCGCCGTATGCTTGGATTCCTGCATTTGCTGTCCGGTGCGCGCGCACAGCAACAGACGGACTTATATTACAAGAACAGGCTGAGAGGAAGGAGGAGCCCCCCGAACACGTCCGAGTGGTGAAAGCAGCTCTTCAGCGTACGGCAGCTGTTCGCATTTCCTGCGTATTGGATGTCGAGCGGCGGCTATTGCTCATTTGCTGAGTGCATTATTAACAGATGGACTTCCCGCTCCGCTCTAATATTGGGAAATGGGAGAAATGCGGAGAACACTGTGGACACACACACACACACATATACACGCCCCATCCCTCCAGCAGCTGCCACTGCTGCTCAAGAAACCAGCGCGTGGAGATATTTACTGCCGAGCGTGCCCCCTGTTTGTGTGCACGGACATGCTTCTATCAAGACGTATGACAGTATGGCAGCCTCCTGCACATGAGGGCATGTGGTCTGTGGTTCTCAGCGATGCTCCCTGTGTGGGCCAGCCATGTAGTGAGAATTCCCCCTTTGACCTCATTGTCACTTTTTTTTTTTTTTTTTTTTCCCTATTCGCTCGGGGTGATTTGATTACCAGTGAATTCATGACTGTCAGCGCCGAGCGTTCAGCTGCAGTTGGATGGCACTGTGTGATGGATTACACACAGATAATGGAGTGTTTCAGCAGCTTCTTCGCCTTATGGCTTCATGGAAGGTTTCTCGATCCGCCACCCACTGTTTCACTCCAAGAAAACAATAACCCGCTCAGTAAATGGTGAGTGTATATTTACATGATGAGTGGAAGTAGTTTTCATGGCTGTTTCTTAATGCATGGGTTTCATCTCCAACTACATTTTTTGGAGCAGAACTTTTTTTTAATCACACACGATGAAAAAATTCAGAATGACAAAATCGTCTAGAAAAATATTGTGAAAATAGAAAATTGTGTTTTTGGTGTATCTTTACACAAGAAGTGAACCAGAACAAAACTACAACATCTTGAGTCAATCAAAAACCAAAAACTGAGTTACCAAGAAGTTCTGCAGCATTTTAAATCCTGAAAACTCAAAGATAGTTCACTTGAGGATTCTTCATGGTTTCCTGCAGAAGTCTCATTCCAGCCATCATTTGCTCTTTGACTTACTGAAGCTCAACCTGGCACACACTCGCTGGCACAGGAAGACACATCGCTTCTCTCTCTTCAGTCTAACCTTGTTTTGTTTGCCTCCTCTTGGCCATTAGTCACCTGGGTATGTAAACACAACCAAGCGTTTCCTCCGTGATGCCATTGCTAAACTCCGCGCTCATTGAGAGGGACATAAAGCAGGCTACTTCCTGTGCACCTCAAGTAACCTCTGATGGCACAGGAACCTCGCTCGGGCCGGGTTTATCTCAAGTGTCTCCTGCCATCCGAAGACACATTCGTGAACTCAGCCAACCATCAAGTGTCGAGCGGTGGAACAGCGACGTTTTCCGCTTCTTAGTCTAAAACAAACAGCCGTGGCAGAAGCAGAGGAGCGTGATGGAAACGAGGACTTTGAAAATACAAGGTTTCTCTTGCCTCTATGCCAACTTCTGGAGGCAAAGAGAGTTTACAGGATTCTCACTTTAATACTTCCATGAACCTGGGTTCCTGGGTTCAGCAGACTGAACACAGCAGGGAACACACAAACCAACAATCAGAGCGCAGGACAACCCTTACAAACCCGAGGCACCAGGTGACTGCAATCACACACACAGGCACAGGTGAAAGACATCAGGGAAGGGAGCAGCGATCAAACATGAGGAGGGGGAGCCACAGAGCCTGAAACCAGAGACGTAAACCAGGACACCGACTACACCTCCATAGAAATGCATGCGACTTTTCTGAAGCGCCGCTACTGCGCATCACTGCAACAGTAAACAGCTCTTCTGCATATGAACGAATAGATGGACAGTAATAATAATGGCAGCCTCCAGAGATGCCTGACTCATAGTCTGTATTCTCCCGGGACTTCGTAATTCAATAGCTGAGAGTCGCTCTTTATTGTGTAGCTCGTTATAGAAACAACACCACAGTATGGTATCCAATATAGAAAGTTCTCGACGTCCCACTTTGTCCCAAACACAGGGAGAAGGTGATAAAAACAGATAAAAACCAGGAATATTCTCTCTGTGAGGTGAGTATTAACCACTTCACCACTATGCTGGTGACTCAGATTACTTAACACATTTGATTGATGTCTTATTCCTCTCTATTAGTTCACCTTATGCACACACACTGAGAGCAGTGGGCTACTGCAGTGCAGCACTTGGTTATTACCAACTAGCAGGTCACTAGTCCTCCTCACCAAAGTATGCGGATACATAACAAACGAAAGTGACCATTGAAGACGTCACATAGAACAGATTGGGCTTCTAACTGATTGATGAAAGCTGGATTTATACTGGATGCGTTTCCTGAGGTGTGTGATTCGGTGGAACTGCAATTTAATCCAACAGTTCCAGTCGTGAGCTCGCTGCTCAATTACAATTCACAATTTCAAGGAAAAAGAGGAAGAAACAAACAACACAAAGTTAAAATTAATTAAATGTAAAAGCAAACATGACTATGATATTACACAGTGCAATAGTTCAATACAGTAGTAATACAGTAGTGTTCAAATGTATGCCTGCTTTTTTTTAATATTCAGGGTGCATATCCACATCAACAGATTTACACACACACACACACACACACACTCTGATGTTCATTATACTCCTGTCTTGATGGATTCTTGATAGCTGTCTATCATGACAGAACATCCAACACAGCGTAATTAGGGGGTGAATCCATAAGACGAGCTCTCTGCATTCGTCTTTTTCCATCAGGTTATTTTGAATGATCCATATTGAAGATGATGTTGTTGCTCCTCTCTGACATTCAGTCGTGAGCCTCTGATTCTCGTAAACACAGATCTACTCCTGAAGACGCCTGAACCAAAAATGAAAGTGCCGCTGTGCCGTGCAGACTTCAAAAACCATCCGCTACTGTATGTTCTATGCACTGACTGCCAAGATATCTTTGCTCTTTTTTTTAAAGCACCAAAGAGCTTTTATTATTGCCATGTTGCATCTGCGTGCCAAAAATAAGGAACGTAACAAGAAAAGTACAGTGTTTTTTTTTTTTTTTTTTTAATCACTGCCTACCATCTACATAAACACTTTTAGGAGACCTAATATGTCTCCTGTCCTGTTGGCACTGCAACAGCAGGAGCAGGATAATAACTAACTGAATGACAGTGTTGGCCTGGTGCTGGCAGCGCTGCGGTGAGCGAGCCCGGCCTGTGGTGCCAGTGGTCCTCTCGCTGTCCGCGCAGGCTGCCAAATCATAGCCCTCTTTGAACAAATGGCGCGTGACTCCAGGATCCATCTCTGCGAGCGCGACGGCGCCAGGGACCGACTCTACGGGGCCCGGTCCGTCTGGCGTCCGTGTCTACGTGTCGCGCGCGTCTGTCAGCTGGTCACTTAGCGCACGGCATGCCCGGGCCCGACACTGTAGCACATGTCACGGGCTGTGTCTGAATCTGTGAGGTGCGAACGTGGCGGATTCCCAAACGGCTACCGACCGTGATTACTGAAGTCTCTCATCAAGGGCGGAAATTAAATGTCACGGTTGGTAGAGGCAGCAAAAACTGAATTTTCTCACAAGGGATCTTTGGACAAGTCCAGATATGAATCAGAATAACAGACTTAGCAGCTTCAAATGCAATGGAAGTTCTCCATAAAATCTATTGACTTTCAAGCCCATGCAAATCGATCACACTCTCAGTTTGCATGCATTTTTTAGGGGATCCTGTATTAAAATTAGGTTTAGATCCTGTTTACATTAGAGCGACCTGCTGGAAATTGTTTTCCTTTATCGGCTTAAGAATCATCAAATGAAATTGAAAACATGTTACAGAGCAAACATTTTTCCACGTTGCAAAACCCAGTGAGTGTTGTCCACAAATCAATCAGCATGTACTTGTTTGCGGATGACACCACCTTTGTCATATTACTATGACTTCATTTCTCATATAAGAAACACCAATAATGCTTTGGGTTTTTTTTTTTCTTTTTTTGATTATCAGACTCACATTAAATATCAGTAAATCCAGCTATCTAGAAAATAAGTAGAAATAATTCTAAAATCTAAAATCTCTAATCAGTGATATTGAAATTAAATTAAAAAAAATGAGAATATAGAAAAATGTATCTTGATTGTTATATTACATTTTGACATATTTTAATAAATCAGTGGTCTTTCAAGATGTTTTTTTTTTGTATGAAATCAAATCAGATATTTCTCTAAAACCACATACTGTATGATACTGAGCCTGAGTCATCATACTACAGTGGTTAGCATTCACACCTCACTGCTACAAAGTCCCTGGTTTGATTCTGGGCTATTGCAAAACTCTCTGTGAAGTTTAATTTTGTACTTGTGTCTGTTTTCTCAAGACACTTTGATTTCCTTCAACAGTCCAAGACCGTGTTGGAATTGAATTTATTAATCATAAAACCAGATGATTCCAATTGTGAAACACTAAACTGCACGGTTTACATAAGGAAAAGCCTTTCTCCTTCTTTTATTTATGCCTGCCAGAAGTGTAAATCCCCGCAGAGTGAAACCTGTATTGTACTGGACAGGCGAGGCCGCTAATTACAGGTTTTAAGCGACACTGCAGGGAGTAATCTGGTCACGGGGCCAAATGGATAATTGATCTCCTCGGAACAAGGTGATTAACGAACAGTTCACTTGATCTCCAGCTGTCACTGAAGGAGGACCTGCCATGAAGTCGAGGACGACCGAAAACACAGACAGGTGTTTGTTCTGCTACACCTGCCACTTTCTTTATTATATTTATAAGTAGTTGTGGCTCGAATGGTGGAATCGATTGTATATACAAGACACTTTATTACTATATAACAGTAATTCAAAAGACTTGTGCTGTAAAAGTGAAGTTTATTGACTCTCACTCTCGCTAGTCTCACATATTTTGTGTTGAGCTTGCATGTTCTCTCTGTATTCATGTGTTTTCTCCAAGACACCAGACTTCCTCCCACAGTGCAAAAGCATGGCACAGAGGTGTGACTGTGTTTATATACATCTGTCTGTATTAGCTGTGTGATGGACTGTGGCCTGTCCAGGATGTGGTCTGCTTTTCATCCACAGTCAACTTCCTGCCGCTCCAACGGGTTTAAAGCAAGCTGTGAATAACGACGAATAAATGGATATAAAGGCTTCTCTAAGCATCAATTGTAAACCGCACTCTGTGGGTAATAAACTCTCCTGTAGGATGTAATTTCAAAAAGAGCAGGGGCATTGCATTTGATCTGTTGGACTGTATTATTTATTCAGCTTACAGATTCCAGGTTTGTCTATAATTTGATTTGTAATTACTCCAAACGGCTTTGAAGGCGTATCATTCCAAGCTCTCATTTTATCAAACCGGTTTGTCATGCTACCAACCTTCACACTGATTCATGGTGTTTGTGGATAAATTTAAATTAAGCTGCATCCCTCTGGGATATAGCAAGATTCTAGATACTGCAAATCTGCTTTTGGTGCATTCCTCCAAAATCACATTTTGTATTTTTTTTTTCCCCCTTTGAACTTACATTTTCTTGATGGTATATTTCACAGCGTGTCTTATTTAGACCCAACATGAGACCTGAGGTGCCCAGCAGGAACAAATCCAAGTGAAAGCAGCTTCCATCCCACCTTACAGCTCCCTGTGCTTCCCCCCCCTGTAGCACGAAACCAAAGTTTCCTTGCCGACCTGGTTGGTTTCTGACTGTAACAGGTCCTGCAGCTCCAGGCTGATTGATTTGCTTCTCCTGGGCGCTTCGTGAGGAGCATGACCGAGACAAATCCTGCAGTGGGCTGAAGAAACCAAATTGAGGGGTTTTTCTTCCGGGTATTATGGAGGTTTCAATGGGCTAATTTGGCTCCCGTGCTGAGAGATTAGAATTGAAGAGAGGAGACGTCATAATTTCAGTTGTGTTTATATAGAACCAATTAGAATTTCGCCATCACATGGCACTAATACCCAACACTTCTACATGAGGAGGCACAGGGCACGGTGCAGGAAGAAGCCTGCAGAAGCAAACTCAGAGGTGGAGACTTTCTGCTTCCAATGGTTGAGGTTACAGGAGAAAGAGAGTAATTCACACAGCAAGACAATCCACTGCAGACTAATAGAAGACTAATTATGACAAATGAAGTCGAAAACAAGTGAACATACCGAGTGTAACTTACAATTTGTGAAGAAATCATGTGGAAAAACATAGAGTTTAAAAATGTATTCCATAATCATGTCAATTAATATTAAATAAATGTATCAGATTATAAAATAAGGTCCACCACAAAACTATAGTTTTATGGAGCTCCAACAGTTGCAGGTCTCCTTATAAATACATTGCCATCTTTCTGTTGACTTCCAGTTCATTCCTTTCTTCTGAATCCCAAAAGTGGCTAAAAATAAAGAGACTAATGTTTGTCGAATGAGTAATTCTATCAGTGCCTGAGACTCAGCAGTCCTGTTTTGACGTGTGACCTGTTTCTCCAAATCCACTTCTTGGAAAACCATTAATACATAAATGTGAAAAAGATTATTTACCCTCACTATTGGTGATTCTGGTTCAGAGAACATAGCAAACAAAAACTACAAATATAATTTTTTAAAGCTTTTCAGAACAACTAAAACATTAATAAAGAAGTCTCAATTCAGCAAAATTGAGAATTACAAACACTAAGTTGGTAACACATTTACACTTTCAACAATAAATCCTTTTTATAGCTGCAGAAGAATTTAGTTTCATGGAAGAAGAAAATAGAAATAGCTGTTTTAGCCATTAGGATCACACACCTCTGACTTCTTTCATCTTTCTCTATTTATTTGATCATACTGCCCTTTAACATTGTCTATACAGGCGTTCATAGCTGGTCATGTTTGAATACTTTGACACAATTCTGCGAGTTACTCCAAAGTATGATGAAAAAAATATCCCTTCGTGAGACATTTTGATGATAAAACAACTGACATTAGAGGTTAAATCAGGAAAAGAACCAGACCGGGGTGACATATGGGAAGACTTTATAACAAATAGAAAGTCGGGGGGCTCCAGCTGTTTCCTCCGTGTCCACTAAACTGACTCCAGTCCACAGTTGGAGACAACAACCTCACAGTGCACAGACTGTGACCCTCAGTGGACAGTGAGGAGGAAGAAAAACAGCTGCTGCTGCTCCGGGAGGCGGCGCGGCGAACTCTGAGGACAGCGATGTTAGATTACTATTATCCAAAATGATTGGTCCCTTAAGGAGGAGGGTCACGGCGGTCAACAGTAAGTGGGACGTCTACAACCGAAAGGCAGCATCCTGCCAAGGAAAGCATCAACAACCGACTGCACACTGATGGAGAAACAAGCACAGGACCAGAGGTGGAATTAAAAAGCCATATTGTGCACGGTGCTGTCATACAGCGTCCTCTGGTGGTCGCATAGTGAATGTATGAAGCTCAGGGCTGAGGGTCCTACTCACAGACCACCCTTTATCCAGAGCTGAAATCAGAGAATGATTCCATGCCTGATTAGCCGTGATACATATCATGAATTAGTTTATAAGTTCATTTTACTCCCACGTAAACGGTAAGAGATCCCGTCTTCAAGGTAATGCTGTATCCAGGCTGGTGTCTAAACTCTGGATTTATTCCACCATAAACAACTGTGCACGAGTTAATGAAAGACAGATTGCTCTGCTGAACACATTAAACAGGAGGGGAAATGATAGGATCTGTACCCATGAATTTCCTCGGCCCCCAGAGGGGAAACGCTCGCCGGTGATGCCTTTCGCAGGCCGAGAGCTGGAGGCTCCATTATCACCTCCCTGGATTAAGCTGTGGCTGCTGACAGGCACACGGGGTGAATAAATGTCAGCGTGCCTGGCTGCTCCGAGGGGCAGACGTCGCAAAATGCCAAGAAAGGAGCGACAGATTTATGAGCAGGCGCCTCGAAAGAGGAACACAAATTGCAGCTCACGTTGCCGCGCGGCAATCGGTGGCGGCCATCGCTGAAATGAGTGGGTATTTTTATTGTGTAACTCCTTCTGCTTGCACCGTGAGATTTACACGACACCTTCGGCTTCGACTGTGAAACCGTCATCTTCCATGTGGAATATTTGGATAGCATGTAATTTCTGCTGACAGCCATCATTTAGGGAGTTATGTGAAACAGAGATTTTTAATCCAGGTAATTGTCCCGGAGGATCTCTGAACTCAACCTCACAGTAACTCACACCAGGATCACAGCCAGCAATGACATCGCGCTACATCCTGTGCAAATAAAGAATAAAGTGGTCAAATTTCTGTTTTTGGTGAAATCCTGTCACATGAAAAAGTAATTCATCAGCTCTTACATATTCAGCCTCACTGTTTGGCTTTGATATCTTATTTATGTTACATCAAATTAATTCCAAACATCAGTTGCTTTAAAAAAAAAATCCTGGTAAATGTTTCTTCGCACATTTTACTCTATAAACTATAAACGTTGTCAATTAACTCTATGAATGGCAGTGTCCAGTAAAGTAAGTATGTAAAAACACTTTGTCCCCAGAAGGCAAGCAATTTAAAGGTGCTTACAGTGACTTAGAGTATAACAACACAACAACAAATCAATAAAAATGAAAAAAACAGAACATCAGGAGCACAGCATACTTAAAGTGGTTCTTTTGCAAAGTATTTAAAAGTGTTCAAGTCCTCAGGTTTGCATTGAGGAGCTGGACAGCCCTCAGCACAAAAGTGGCCTTCCCCTGCTGTGTCCTGCCACGGACCCAATTGTAAGTCCCAAACTATTTTATTAACGTCCACAACAGTGCTGTACAACTGTACAGGATAAAGCAATCAAAAACTGATTCTCCTTCTGGGTCGAACATCTGCCCAACAAAGTTCCCTAATCTGTAGTCCACCTGCTAATTACCTTGTGAAAGCAATTACACCTTGTACCAAAGAAAAATAAATTCTGCTCACTGTGGTCAAGTTCGAGAAGATCAATCCACTCTCTTGCAAAAATTTATAAAAATCGAAGTGAGACGCTTGTATTTTCATTTCAGTCTTCACCATAAACTCTTGACGGCAGTATACAGACAGGAAGACTACATTTTTTATTTTTCCTGCAAGGCCACTGACTGGACGGGCCTCCTTCTTTAGGACAAGGTCATCCCAACCTCCTGTAATTATTCTCTGCATAATTACTGCACTCAGATTATTTTTACATGGCCGTGAGACAAAGGTCTTAAACGGTGCAATGCGATCGCATCCCCAACCAGACCAAGGACAAACATCTCGAACTGATTTGTTTCAGGAAGACTGTTTGTGAAGGTTCGAAGATGTAAAGCGAGTAATTAATCCACCTGGGTCGGTTTGCGTTCACGCTTCGCAAGCAGGAGACGAAAAGACTAAACAAAATCAGTGAAGCAGAACTTGCCTTCACGAGCATGTGTAAGCAAACTGTATGCATATTTAATTTTCCATGACAACCTCTGGACCCTCAGTGACCCTTCTCCTCAGGCTAACGTTTTGTCAGAGTCTTCCTCCCGCTAGCAGCAGCAGACGCCGCCATGTTGCAAAAGACAAACAAACACCACATGGGAGCCATTTCGGGGGCAAAACCAAACAAAATGAGTCTTTAATAACACTCTGCGGAGGGCCTTGTAATTGCAAGAGAGTGGAACATTGTCTAATTATAAGCGCTCGCAGGCACACACACTCGCCGCTTGCGCCGTTTGTAGCCTAGCATGCCCCGCTAGCCGGCGGCTCGCTGCACGCTCGAAACCACATGAGATGCAGGAGATTGCAGGCTGGCAGGAGCTGCTGTGCTCTGGATGGCTTTTCAGTCAGGCCTGGTTAGACGAGTAAACACTGTGTGAAGTGGGCAGGGCATACGTGCAGCGAGCTTCTAAACAAAATCAAGGAAAGTACAAATTTTCCTCGTGTTTGGCTCGAGTTTGAAGCCGTGTTGTTTTTTTTAGCAATTAGAGGATGCAACTGTCAACGTAATTATAACTTCCTAATTGTGGCCGGTGGGTTCCAAGTTGAATCCCACTTTGGAAAACAATTTTTTTTTTCTTCTTTCTTGGCCATTGTGTGACCAGAAATTCCAGTTAAATGTTTGTTTATACCACAAGTACTCATTTTAATTAAACCTGTTGAACTTACAAACCAAAAACTGGCAAAAGCGTGAAAATATCGAGGTTTTCAGGCAACTTGAAGTCGCTTTCTGAGGACTGTGTGACGTGCCTTCAGAGGAACAGATGTTTGCAGGGTTTAAACTTGGGTCATTTGGTCAGAGAGCGTTTTATTCAAGTACCACGATGAAAATAACCTGCTGAGAGGTTTAACCTCCGACACACCATCCATCCATTCAGGCCGGGGTTATACAAGGCTAGATCCAATCCCGGCTGACCAAGGACAGATCTGAAGTCTGACACGGCTCCAAGAAAGATGGACTGACAACATGAACTGAAGGTTCACCATCTCAACTGATATCCATCCATCCAGCTTTCATACCTGCTTTTCTAACATACTCAGACCTTCTGTTAATTTTATCATCTCACATTGCAATAAAGCTGGAGTACTCAAAGTATTTCCGAGGTTCTCATGTACAAAAAAAACCAAAAAAACATGGCTTTCAGAAGTCTGAAACATAAAATGAAAAAACATGTTTTCAGTTGAAAGGTTGTGTAAACAGGGTCTCACTTGACTCATAAAGGACTTACTTGTAGCCAATTTTAGTTTTTTGTTGAAAATGCTGTGGACAGATGCTCTATACAGGGATGGGCGGACGCATCATCACAGGGACCGCAATCATTTCTGGTGTACATAATGAAAATCAGTGCTGCACAGGGAGAACATGCAGGCCATACATGACTTCCACGGCCATGGCAAGTAGCTTTTCTACACATGCACAAGTAGATCGGCAATAAGGCGCCTTTGCTGTCTGTCGATACGACTGTCCATATACTTCCACTGCCAATTTATAAAGCGTATTGTTCTCTGCGTGTTCTCTTGGCCCTCGATATCCTCATCTTATTGTAAATGAATGAAACAATTCCAATTTTTCCCTGCTGGAGATCACTCTCTCTCATTTCCAGCATCACATCGCTGTTTCTCTTCTTAGTGTACACTTTTCAGACGTCTTCAAGTCATCGATCCAATAGTGTTTTATCAGCAGCTCTTCTGACCTTGTGGCTGCTCAGAGCATCTCCACCGCTCAACCAGACTTCCAGAAAACCGATCTGCTTTGACCTTTTGCCATCTGAGAAATGCAGCAATTAACAAAAAGACTCTGGAGGAAAATGGACTGAAACCAGAAATACAGAGTAGTCAGGGGGAACCTCGCCAGCTCAGCGCCAGGCACAACAGCACCTCCGGGGCTTCCTTCTATTTGCACCAATTAAAAACCCCTCAGCGGCGCCCTTTAATCTGGTAACGGCTCTCTGCATGCTTGCTGATACCACAACTGCAGGTTCTATTGCCAACTACGGCCCTGTGCTCAAAGGAGCAACATTCTTGAGGAAACCAAGGTAATTTGTTGCGCCTAAAAACTGTGATACAAGAAGAAGTTTTTGAGGAAAACAGATATTTATACTGTTTTTCTTTCTCAATAGGCTTGTTATCATTACAGCATTAAAAAAATCACATCAAAAAGACTGAAAGCAATTATTTACCTTCCACTTAGTTTCTTTCCTTTTGGCAGGTTTCCTAACTCATGAAAATATTGGTTTTAATATTATTTGATGCCCCTCTGGGCCTTTCTTTTGACAACATACCCTTTGTTTTGATTATGTTTATTTTAGTATGAGAGTTATTAGGGTAAGGTTATTGTTAGCTTGGCTATTGGTGCATGCTGTAAACTGGAGACGTGGACTCTGAGGAAGAGCTGTTTCTGGGCTGCTGGCTCATCGTGTGTTTATGATTTCAGTTTAGCTCTTATTAATAGTTTATGAACTTTTATTAAAACAGGGTTGGAAATGACCCTAACAACACAAAGGCCATCATTTTCACTTCATCATTTCATCATTTTAGCATTTAGGAAAATTGTCCTTTAAAAAAATGTTTTTAACATATAAATATAACTTGTAATACAAATTATATAAATAGAATTCTGAATATATTGAAGTTCCTGACAAAAGCAGAAACTCTAAAAGGGGTCAGTGCCAAATCTAACACTAGAGGAATATTAAAATGGGAGTGAAAGCACTAGATTTAATCACCGAAGCCCTGTTTATATGACATTTTCTAATGTAAAAGGAAAATTGTGTTATCGGTGTCCATTTTCTCGCTGCTCAGAGCAGCTGAATATTCTGTAGACAAACATCTTATCTATAGAAGATTATCTGGTTATGGGCCACATTTCTCGTTGTCCTGGTTCTGAGATCTATCAGTCAGGAGTGAGCATCTTAAAATTTAATCATGTCAAGTTATCAATGAGGTGGCAAGAAATCAGTTTTTCTTCGTCCCGCTTCTTTTTGAGTACAAATGAATTGATTTCTATTTTCAAATCTGAGCTAATTCTGTGGAATGCTCAAAATGAGTGAGTAAATTGTAACTTCAGTTTATGTCTGCTAAACTGCTCATAGTTTTTGGTTTGTGCGTTTGCCCAGTTTTCCAAACACCCTGCTGTCCTGAGCGGGCATCAAAGAGGAGGGCTGAGGACGACTGCTAATTGAACACAGCAACATCCGGTAACTCTGGACGATTTATTTTGTGTCTTTTACACTGAGCCTTTAAATCCTACAGGTTGTAACAAACACATCAAACGCATCACTGGTCAAAGGAACATAAATAAAAGCGGGTTTGAACGCCCACACAGCCTGCGGATGTCTTGGGCGTCTGGGAGGTTGAGCCGGAGGTCGGATGGAGTGAGAGCGCGTGCTTCTCGGTGGGAGCGAGTGATGAATGGCGTTTGGCGGGCGCCCAGGCCGGACAGCCGCTGTGCGCTCGCCACGCTCTCCCGGCCTGTTGTTAACATACGACCCACCTGAGACCCCGGGCTCGTAAATTAGAGCCATTTAGCCGCCGCGTCGATCCACCTTTCAAACAGGAGCTGATAGACACAGCACAAGGCTGGCTGTCTGCCCCTTCGTTCCTTTTTCTCTTCATTTTGTCACGTTCTGTTTTGTTTCTGTCTGTTTTTCTGTTTTTCTCCGTCTACTTTCTCTTTCTTTGTCTCTTTTCTTTCCATACTTTTTTTTTATCTGCCAGTTTCTGTCTTTTGTTCCATTTCATTTATGATTTTTCACTTTTATCTTTCTTTATCATGGTTTTCTTCCTTTTTATTTTTTTTTTTTAAGGTAGTTCCATATTAACTCAACACACTTTCTCATACATTTTCCAGTTTTCTTCCTTCATTAGAATTACAAATGTATCAACACAGGTGTCAAATTGAGTTACTTTGCATCTTATAGCGCCTCACTGGTTCTTAATGCTCTCAAATTTCCTCTCATCACAATCAATATCGTTCTCTCAGCATTAATGGGTCTTGCTTTTATGAGGTGTTTGGTTGTTTTTCTGCACTCTGAAGTTTCTATCTGGAGTTGCTGTTGCATATGTTTGAACTCGATTTTGAGCCAAATGGTTTGAATTCAACATATTTAAATCAGGTGATCAACTGGAGGGAGATACTAGCTTTAGACATCAGATCTTAATTTCTCTTATACATCAATGTGCAAATTAGAGATTATTATTATTTGAACAACCAATAAATAACTAACAACACAATAATGTACAGTAATGTTATAGTTTTACTTATCTTAAATACAAAAGAAGCTAATAGCGTCATAGTGTAGTGTAAGAAAAGATTTGAGTCGTTATTGTCATAACATTTTTTGAAATGATTTAATTACCGGCCATTCTGCCATAATTATTTGCTCAAAGCAGCAAAGTTTTCTTTATGAAATGCATAGATTTAACATACAGCAATGCTAACTCCACTGCAGGACTTCTTTAAGAGCACCGGTATTTCTTTGTACGTTATGCCAAAAGGGAATGAAATAATGCACATCTGCTTCAACAATAGTGGCGATCACATTGCGTGTAGTGTTTAGTGCAAGTAGGTATGAGAAACCTGAGAGCTGGTGCTTTTTTTTTTTTTTTTTTTTAGCATTTAAACTTTAGTGTTTTGTGTGCAGACTTTATGGTCTGTGAGTGATTTTGCAGTTTGACTGGGAATTTTAGGAGTCCATCATCTGACCAGCAGCTCTCTCTCTCTCTCTCTCTCTCTCTCTCTCTCTCTCTCTCTCTCTCTCTCTCTCTCTCTCTCTCTCTCTCTCTCTCTCTCTGTCACAGCAGGTGATTTATTCTGGAACTGATCTCCACGTCTCTTTTTTCTCCCTCCCTCTCACCCAGCAAGGTGGGATGATGAGCCGTCACACTCCCAGAAGCAGCCCCTCATATTGTGATGCAACCCTGGTGAAATCTCTTCATATTATATTAATCCAAAGGGGGGGAAAAATCTTGATTTACTTGAACTTGGAAATGGAGTCTCATCTCTTGCCTTCAACGTCTCTCAGAATGACAGCAAAAAGAAAAAGACACATTACAAAGTGGAGAGAACACAGTGGTTTGGATAAAAGTGTTTTGTTTTTTGTCTTAATCCTATGAAGTATGCGCTTCCATCCCGGTAAATTTCCACAATAATATTTCACACATTAATTCAGTTTTCTTTAAGTCAGACCATGTAGTTATTGCCTGTGATATATTTTATCCACTGTGGTCAAAATTAATAGAACATCCCAAAGAACTGTTCGAACACAAAGTAATAGATGCAGCATCTTATTTACTCAGAGAAAGTTCTTAACATGGTTCAGTGCTGCCCTCTTATGGTGGTAATGTGAATAATGAGCTTAAAGCCCCACTACTCCTACTACTAATAAGATGGGACATTTTTGACCTGTACTTCAATTCATAGTAAAACTTACAAATATCAATTAAAAAAAAAAAAAAAAAAAAAAAATATATATATATATATATGCATTTATTTATTCTAAAATTAAAAATAAAGTACCTCAAAAATGTGACACTATTTCATCACATCAGATGATTTTGTTTCCTTTATTTTTCAATTGTCACAAAACTTGAAACATTTTGAAGATTCCTTTCACAGCAACAATCCCAGAAGGTTTTCTTTGTTTGTATTTGTATTAATTACACATAAACTGAAGATATTCAATCATGCAAATGATAATAATGACGAATTCATTTTATAATACACTACAACTTTGACTTTTTAGATCACCTCGCATGTTCTTAGATTTAATCTGAATGTGTTTGGGAGGCTTAAAGCAGTGGAGTCAAGCATATGTTTCATGGAAAAAAACCCCAAAACATCTTGCAACAGGCTCCCATCCAGCTCAACAAAACAGAGACATTTATGAAGAGTTGTGGACACCATGCAACACTGAGCACCGAGCTGAGGTATTTTGGACGCTGCTATGACAGACAGCAAACATATTGTAATTTTTAATTTAAAAGTTATCAAGGCACTGCTTTACCTGTCCGACCCAGTCAAGATGAAATGTGGCCCCTGAACTGAAAAGTGTTTGACACTCTTGATCTGAAATATGTACTTAGGGACAAAATCCAGCATAAAATACCTGTAAGGATTTGAAGACAGCAGTTGATTTACTCTGCTGTAGAGCCATGCTCAGTTGATCTATGTGTTGAGGCTCCCAGGGGTTTAAAACTCATCATTAGTGTAAAATATTTCCTACTTCAGAAATCATGTGGGTCTTTGGGTGACAGAAGTGCTTGGAAAAATACAAGTGCAGCATGTTTAAAGATTGCTGCAGAGCGAGACATAAATAAAACAAAAATATAAAAGCATATATGATAACTACAGAAAGGCAAACTGAAAATTTGTATGCAACCTGAGCTGCAGTGGAATTGAGTTTCAGAACAAATGTCCCCATGGGATGAAGAAAAAGAAGAACACTGTCAACAAGGGCGTGATAGCTTTGTTTTTGTCACAGGAAGTAAGTCACATTAAAACAATAACAACTTTATTTTAATGCAGTGCTATTGTTTTTTGTCTAGTTGTATTTTCTGTTTTTGTGATTCTGCAATACGTACTGTCGGTCTTATTCCTTGTATCATAAAAGCTTAATATCCGCACAATAATGAAACATTTCACATCGGAATGTTTGGGTATTTATTCTTCATGGTAATTGTGTCAACAAATGTGATGTTTTCCAGTGATATGGGTTGAATTAGCTGCAGTACGGTGGTGCAGTGGTTATCTCTTCACAGCAGTGGGATCAGGGTTCGAATCCTGATGCTTGTGGTTAAAACAGACTATAGTTTAAATCAATGGTGCCAAACAATTTATATTTAAGTGTCTACTGCCTTTTAATGTACAGACAGTTAACAGAAGCATCTACCTCAAGACAACAATTTCAGGGTGCAAAGAGCTCCTCCTAGTCTGTACACTGTCCACCAGGGGGCGGTGCAACATTAAATATTTTACTCTCTCTGAACGTGAGACTGTTTTTTAAATCTTTTTTCGACACTCATGCAGTAATGAGCTGAACATATCCACAGTCTGAAGCTTTTAAACGTGAACAAACTGCAGCAGTGTGAGTGTTTCAGGGAAAATTCAAGTCACACACATTAGATTTTAAATGCACAGCTGCGAAGTTCTGCTGGACCGTGCACTGTCCTCCTCACACAGCCTCAAACTGTGTGTGCAGTCTGGGTCCAGACTGAAGGAGGAGGCTGCCTGTTCGGATTGTTTATGAGGAGATTTCGACAGTCGTTCCCTCAATGAGAGCTTCAGTCGTCTCTGTGGTGGTTTTATAAACTGTCAGTGAAGTTTACTCACTGAGGAAAATCTCTTCACATGAACACTATTGGAGTCTACCGTGTTGAAAAGAGGTGGAATTGAACACAGAAAACTGAAGTCAGTCAAAATACACCCGTTTTGAGTTTTTTTTTTCTTTTTTTTTTTGGTTGTTTAAATGTTCTTCCTGTGCGTGTGTTGAAGTGACTCAAATTTGTTGAGAGGGGACTGGTCTGGCCTGTCAAGGGCAGGGAAGATTATAGACCAGGTGTGTCAAACATAAGGACCGTGGGCCAAAAGCAGCCAACAAGAGGCTCCAATCCAGCCGGTCAAACCATCAAGCTATTTGACAACTTTTTTTTCTTTGTGTCCCTTTAACAGACACATCACAACACTGAGACCCGAACGGACATTTCAGTGATGCTGCTTCAATGCAAGCGAAGAAGCCTGAAAAAATACGGTGCATACAAAAGATTGTTAAATGCAAAAGTTACATCTGCTTTTGGGACCGTATTTCCGCGTTTCGCATCATTAAATTTGGCTTTATGTTGAGACTATGGTCATTTTCAGGAGCAATTGTTTGTTTTTTTGGAAAAAATATCGACATTTTCCTCACATATAACAAAGAACAAACATTAATGATTTAATTTAAAGATTATTATGCCATCGTTGTACCTGACTGGCCCACTCAAGATGAACCAAGTGATGTAAAATGTGTTTGACAGCACTGCATCAACCTGCTGCTGCAGTCTGAGAAGTCTGGTTGTTTTTGGTCTCACCCTCCTTAAATTCCCAACATCTTTTGGTCATTTCAAACAGTGAAAGGAGTTTCAGCATATCGTCATTAAAATGGACCGACGTCAGCCCTCTCTGGGGTCTTTCCAGCTCGGGGTAATGAGCAGCCGCCTGCCTTGCCTGATCCATTGTGACGCCTCTGGTCCTTCAATCGATCAATCGATCTATTACTCTCAAACACGTTCTCGCGTGAAAATCAAGTTTTTCTTTCCTGGCAGCTTTTTTTTTTTCCCTCTAAGTTCATAAGTCCACACAACGATGGAAATATATGGAGAGCCGTTACCGTTTTCCACCGCCTCGAGCTCCAATATAATTTAATAGCCATTGTGGTAATTGAGCAAGTCTGTTAGGTGTTATGTGTTAATGTGTCTTAATTACAGAATTGACTCGCAGGGCCTTCCCTGTGTGGCGGGGGAGAAAAAAAGTGTCCCGATACAGGAAGAAAAAGGCCCAGAAACACTTGTTTTATTAAATTTATATTAATGGTTTCATTATGCAGAGCGCACTGGATTAATATTCTGCTCCGGACTCATTTTAGCGTGGAAAACAAATGGATTTGGAGTTAATGTTTCCATAATGAACACGCGCTTTTTCTCTTCCCGTCGCCGTCTCATTCCAACACAATCCAGTTTGTAATATCTTTCAGACAGGCTAAAGTGTGGAAGAGATTCATGCCCACAGACGGCTGATAAAATCCTTATCTGTGATTAAAATTCACTCTTCTCTCATGTTAATATGCTTATTAGATTCCCCCCCCCCCCCTTTTCAATTTGATGAAGCGATTGAAATAGTTCGGTGGCTTTTTTGAGGCTCCAGTTCAAACTGTCTCGCGGGGTCATGACGCTGGAAGGCCGAGCGCCGCCCCGTGTGTCACGGAGATCAAGAAATGAGAGCTCGGCCTCGGAAAAGGGGAGAAGTGGAGAAAAGACGTATATTTCTGACCTTTTAAAGAAACACTTGGCTGACCTATAAAGAAGCAAAAGATTCCTTCTCCGCGAACCCATGACAATCATTTTGGGCCGGCCCTTTCAGCTTTGACCTTTTTCAACCTTTCTGGCTGAGTTTCTGATTGTTAGCTGAAAACCAGTCGGCCTTGCGGTTAAAGAGAGCGGCTGCGCCGGACCCTAAAGGTTACGGATCCCGCTCCCGTGAACTGTCAGTCCAACTGGAAGCTGTGGCCCGGGGAAATTTGGGGAGTAGCCGCCGACACTGCTGACATTAAGTTTGTTTTGAAGCCCCGGGTTTCGGTTTTTATACCTGCTGCCGTCTCTGTCATATTTCTGCTTTGAGCTGGAAAAGTAGCTTGTAATAACCAGCGGCGCAGAACTGGTCATAACATCCGCACGGGAAAAAAATCAAGTGATAACAACAGCAATAAATCATAAATATAAGAACCAACGTTAAAAATTTAAACACAAAAACTACTCTACTAATGATATACAATAAATAATCAAAATATTGATATACAAAAGGTCTTATTTGGTATTATGATTCAAAGTAATATTAATTGGGCACTGCTTTACAGCTAATTCAATGTCAGTGTTTCCATTTTAAAAGTTAATAGTAATAACTGTTTTAATAAACTGAGGGTGTATTTTTTTCTTTTATGATGCTCTCTGAATTTGACTTAATATAGATATATTGTAGTTTAAATTGTGATTTTAATTTGCATTTACGATACATTCATAACTTCGTAGCAAGTGTTTATCATTTTTGGAACAAATCAAACTTTTTCTATCAATCTGCGTTGATCCTAGGAGCTCTTTCCTCCCAAAATCTTAGTCCCGCAGTACGTCTCCTGGTCAAAACCTGCACAGAAACAAAGCCTCCGCAGCGTTAGTTTAGTTGAATGACAAACAGAGACTGCACAACTTTGAGCAGTAAAACAGCAGGGCGCTAATGAAGGTGCAAAAATATGTACAAGTACAACAATAAAATCTAAAGAGGACCATAAAAACATTTTAAAGAGCAAACAATAAATGTAAAAAATCTCCATGAACTTGAGAGAGAAGCCAAACAAACAGTTACTGACGTGAAAATATGGCTCTTTCACTTTGTTTTAGTGCTGTTTATTTCATTTCAACACATTTGTCTCAAACTGCTGCGTAGTTTTAATTGTAGACATCATGAAGTTGGCGTACAACAGGAAATCTTATCGACCAAATGCGTCAAACATAGGGCCGAGGGCCCAAAACTGGACGGATGAAAATCCACGCCTGCACAGGGAGAACATGCAGACCACAGAGAGAGCTCGGGAAGCAGGGAACTCACCGCCGTGCAGCCATTCTCAGTGTTTCCTATTTTCTGAACGGATTTTCTGTATTTCAATTTGGCAACTGATCCGTCCTCCAGTGTGTAACGTTCCTTGGAGGTGCAAATAGAATTAGTGTAGTAATGAAGTATCCAGCTGCTGCTGATGTATAATAATCTGGTGTCACTCGGGGCTGCCGGAGAGCAAAATTAGTGCACGCATCTGATCATAAAACAGGTGCTTTTATTATGTTCGCGTGATTCGTGCCCTCCCCCAACATGCATTGCACACTCCGCGGTCCTGTCAGTCAAGTATATATAGACCGTCTGCACTGCCGTCGTTCTCCCCTTTCCCACCCCCACCTCCTTCGCTACACGCTGATTTTCATTTCGGCGCACACAGCAGGTGCCAGAGAACCGACTCCCAGCTTAATGCCGGCCTCATTTCCCAGGTCAAGACTTTATTGATTGATATAGAGTACAATTACATAACCTGCTATGCATACCCCCCCCCACCACCACCACTTATTGGTATAATTTCCTTTATTACGCCCTCCATGAACTCTGAGGCGGGCGCCGCGAGCCACAAGCCGGGGCTGTCTCCTACGTCTCACTGCCGAGTTTTAAAGTCCTGACCTGTGATTTGGAAGTGTCACGGCTGCCAGGACCGTTTAACTGTGACAATTACATGATTAGAAATGACAGCATGGTTCTATCTATTCTCTTCCTTATATCTCGCTGCCAGTCTGTCACAGCTTGCCGAGTACGATAAGCTCTCTGATGAGAAGTAATAATATCAAATCAATATGTTCTGTACCTGATGTTCCTGCACAGTGAAGGGGGGGAAAAAGGCAAGCACTTCCTTTTGTACACACAAATGAAAATATCTACCTCCACAGCAATATAATTAGAAATTTGGATTTTCTTTCCCCAAATGTTCCTCAAATAAGTTTGAAGTTGAACTGGAACAAAGCTAAAACTATCCCTGAAAGCGCTGCAGTGGATTCCAGCAATAATTCAAGGCTGAGATACTTTTAAAAAGATAAAAATGTTCTTGTGTGTTTGTCGCTGACGAGCTTGAATTGACGTCAAATGCTGGGCTCCGTTTACACAATGTTTCAAGTGAAAACACGATGTTTTGCCATTTTTGTTTCAGAAAACTATTAACTTGATGCAGTGAGACTGCCAAGGCCAAGAGCTGGCACCGCTGGTTGGTTTCATAACGACACCGACATTCATACGGACGGACGACAAAGTTGGATTGTTATTTCGTCCTGGAAGAATCTGGACTGGGAGTCATGACACTCTGGAGGCCGAGGCTGTTGTTGTCTATCGACTTGTGCCTGTGCAGGAGAACTATTTACTACGGCTGTGGTGCACATGTGCAGTAGCAGCATTTCAGAAAAATTGTGTTTCCCTCCGTTTGCATGGAGACAGAGTCTTTATAAGCTTCGTTTTCCTCCAAAACCTTGGGAGCCGCTTTCAAAAAGTTGAGTCTTCAGTGACTCTGGGCACCGTTTGGTGTAAACAGACGACAAAAAACACAATCAAAGGTCTTTATTTTCACTTGTCGTGGCCTGAATCTGAAAGACATTTATTTCTCTTAAATTTGGCTCGTGTGAAAGAATTGCAGCAGATGCAGTTTTCAACCTACTAAACACTGTCATGCATTGTATCATATCCTGTTATGAATTAAAATTCAAATTTGAATGAAATTGTTTTCATTGGCTGTTCTGGGCCAAGAGGGCGGAGCATAGAGGAAGTGGGTTGGGTGGAGCCGGACTCTGGCAGAGAGGCAGAGCCTGCTGGGATTTAGCAGCTCGCCATTCTTACTGTTTTGTTCCGATGTTGTTCTGTTACAAAAACCGTTAATCTGAGTGAAGTGGCAGTTTGCAAGTCTTGCATTGTCTTTCTCTCCGGCATGCCCTGACAGGAGCGACAGTATTAATGATAAACCAGATGCATCAGACAATAAGTCCCTGTTCCGAAAGTGGCGATGAACAGTTTCATGCTAATGGACGCGATAACAAAACAGATGCGAGTGTACTGAATGTAAATTTTCTTTGTAAAATAAACTGCCTCACAGAAGCAAGGTTAAAAATAAAGTTTGTGTCCATTATACATTTGACATTAGAAAGTTGAAAATGAAATAATAAAGTTAAGTATGTTATCATTAATTCATCCATCCATCAGAATCATATGCCTTTTACCAGCGTGTTTTACTGTCATTTTTGAGGATTCATGAAGAAAAGAAATAAATGAGAGTAGGGTAAAATTGTTTATTATCTTAATAAAATACATATTTAGGGGTGGATTTATTGTCAGCGCGATGCAGATGAATTCAAGTGATAAAACAAGCGGAGTGAAACTGTAACACACAGATAAACCAGATATTCCAAGTCCTCCCACACTTCCACTCTTCCTCCAGTGCACAGAGTTCAATGCATTTGTTTTACAACAGTATGCCTGATTGTTCCTTTTCAACAGCGACATTGTATTCCCACCTTTGAAACAGTCTGATAACATGCAAGCAGCACAAAGGAGCTTGCATTCTCGGCAGACCTTCCGCTGCAGCGGCTGACATGCGGCCTTGGTGCGTTCTTCCATCAGCGGAGGAAATGAAGACATCTGAGTGGAGCAAAGGCAGAGAGAGGTAAAAGTCATTTCAGTGTTGATGAACAGGAATCTGTATTCTGATTAGTGCACAGAGATCCAGGTTCCTCAGGAAGAAAGAAGATACGGTTATTTAGGTTAAAGCATGTCTGTGAATGTAGTTTCGGTGACACCTGGTGACAAACAAACATGTCCTGTAACTAAATAGCTGCTATTGTTGTGTCACCGGGTTTCTGTGTTTAGGGAGGTATGTACACCGTATCCCGCACGCCGTGTGACAGTCAAATTGGTAGTTGTAGCTGTACTGTTGCCCAATGACTGTCAAGACCATTCATTTCGTAACCGATCCTCAGTGAATAGTATGGGTGACTAATTTCTCTGTGTGTACATTTCGTTCAGCGTGAGGAACATTTAAAAAGGGAGAAATGGACAAATATCTTGCAAAGTCATTGTTGTGATGAAGTCATAAAAGATAGTGATATTTTCACAGTGAGTGGGATTAGTCTTTGGGTAAATTATATCTAACTGTGCTTAGCTGGTACCGCTAGCAGTAGCTCACAGTAATGCCTATTAAAAAAAAATAAAAAATCAGTGGGGGGGTGGAAGTGCAGTTACTACAGTAAAGTATTGCTATTATATCCTTTAAATTGAAACTTTCAAGTTTTTTTTTTTTTTTGTAAAGTGTATGTGATAAGAAAATCTATATTTTTTTTTATAAAACCAAACAATTACTGCAGAAAATCACCACAATCTCAACATAAAGTCAATTTTAATGATACCTCCTGGTGCAAAAAACAGTGAAATTCTCAAAATAAAAATCCTCCTATAGCTGCTGCATGATGCATGTTTTCACAGACTCACCCTCCCAACATAGTTGGTAGTAACACTAGTTTGCTAGCACTCATTAACTGACCTCACACTTGAATAAAACGCAAATAGATTTAAATGTAAATAAACAAATTTCGACGTTAACAGTTCCAGTGCTGCCTTTATTGTAATTCCAGGTAGACTTTTGCAGAAACAGCTCTTAAATCATGCACAATAGTATAATTCTGTACTGCATTTGGCATCACTCTGCAAGTGTTGAAGCTTTAAGCGGCTCTTGCAGGTCAAAGGTAAATCCTCTCACTTATTTTACGACTTTATGACAACTCTTAAAACTGTTCAGTGACAAATCTTCTCATTCCGCTGGCAGATTTTTTTTTTTTTCTTCCTTCCCCAGCTCGCAATAAGAGTGATGAAAGAAACAAGACTCAACAGTAGATCAAGAGATTAGCTCTGGCCGCCGGGTCACCAGCCTCGCCGCTGTGGACGGCGGCAGCTCTCGCTGCTGCTCGGTACAGAACACAGATCAAACTTCACAGTGAGCGTGTCTGTCTGCAAGCGGCCGTCGCTATGTAAACACCGGGTCTGGTCGGGACGGACGGGTTCGGGCACGGTGCCACGCAGGCCTGCGAGCGCCGTGTTATTGTGGTGAATGGATGGGAACACGCTCAAACACACACGCCCTCATGACTCATCCAGTGTCCCCGTTTGGGGTTTTTTTGGCTTCCAGTCGTACAGGGAGTGTTCTCGTCTGAGAGACACGCCCAAACTCACGTGGCCGAGCACGAGGATTCTTGCGCGGGTTCATCTGAGGACTCACCCAGTTGCAACAGGAGGCATAATTTTAGCTGCGGATGGCACATTTGGGGGCAAGTACAAACACATGTGAAGCAACAGTTCACAAAAAAAGAGTTTGGAGGGATTTTAAGGACAAAGCGTTACGTTTTGCCAGCCGTAAGGCATTTTCTACACCACATGTTTTTAATGCACTTTAATAGCTGGTATTTAACTTTTTCTCACATCCTGTCCCGGTTGAGTTTAGCGCTTCATATTTCTCATAAACATAACTTCTTGACCGTTTATGATACCTTGAAAGAAAGGAAATACAGCTTTGCAGCAGGATACATTAAAGGGGCTTAAATTCCTGAGTATGACCACATTTTTCATTGGAGCTGTGCACATAACATGAGCTTGGAGTTATCTTGGAAAAAAGTTCAGAAGCCCTCGCTCACTGCACATTTTATGGTAATGATACAGACAAAAATTCAAGAACAATCCAGTCAATCAATTTTAATGAGGGCACATGAATGAATTTAGTCACAATAAAATATTTAGAACGCACAATAATGGCATAAACACCGATGTGTGTTTATATCCTGGACAGATCAGCAAACTGCAAAACTGAGAAAATCATATAAGAAAAGACAGAACTAAACACTGAGAAAATGGCTTCGATTGTAGCATTATCCACAGCAGGAGGGCCAAAGAAAGCTGTGCCACCTGCAAAATTATCACACACACACACACACACACACACACACACACACACAAACACACACACACGTTTGTATTTATATCCTCGTGGGGACCTTCCATTGACTCCCATTCATGTCTAACTCCTAACCCTGACCCTTACCCTAACCCTAACCCACACCAAAACAAAGCGTAGCCCTAAAGAAATGTTTTTGCACTTTTACTTTTTTCAGTAACAACAACATGGCCAAGAAAACACTGTCTCCCCTCATGGGGACCCAAAAAATGTCCCCACGAGGCACATTGTGCCAGGTTTTCCTATCCTTGCGGGGACCAAATGTCCCCACAAGCATAGAAATACCCATACACACACACACACACACACACACACACACACACACACACACTGTTTGAAGGAGTGGTTAGCATTTGTGTAAAACTACAGAAAGTCACTTAATTAACAAGTTGAAAAAAGTGGATCATGACATTTTTAGAACATGAAAAATGAATGGAAATTCTCAATTTTTTGTGTTGTTTCATTGAAAGTTTCACATTTACACAGCAACCTCTTGAAATCAAAGTCTGTTTAAAAAGAAATGGCAGGAATCCTGAAAATCGGGTTTCCATGCAGGGCCACTAGTGGGTGCCGTTGTTTGCATTTGTGATAAAACCATACAAACATGCAGGCATAGAACACTACGCTCTGCACATTACTGTAGCAAGTTCATTCATATGGCACGGCACTCTGGAGGCAAACATTATTGTTATTATCCATCTACTGAGCATGTGCAGAAGAACTATTCCCTATGGCCATGGCGCACGTGTGCAGCAGCAGCATTTCTGTCATCCATAT
This sequence comes from Salarias fasciatus, assembly GCF_902148845.1. Lineage (NCBI taxonomy): Eukaryota > Metazoa > Chordata > Actinopteri > Blenniiformes > Blenniidae > Salarias > Salarias fasciatus. The sequence continues at coordinate 11,096,653 of NC_043762.1, forward strand.
GGAGACGGAGTCGGAGGAATTTCAAAAAGTCCCTCCCTGGGAGCCATTTCAAAAAGTTTATTTTTCAGTGGCGCTGTTCAATGTAGTCATACAAACAGACATCGAAAATGCAACAAATGGTTTGGATTTTCACTTTAAAAAATGCAAATGAGGCTTTCGTATCTATCTTTGTGGTGTTTGTCTGGCCTGTTTTAGCTCCTGGCACAGAGATCTTTATGTGTGATCATCCTCCGGTGTTCCACAGGGCTCTGTCTCAGGGCCCTTACGTTTTTTTCTCTGAGCTGATTTACCTCTTTGCTCCTACTCTTTACCTCTGTGTTGACCTAGTATGACAATTATTCTGTTATCTTATTATTTTTATTGTGTTTTATTCCAGCACTTTGTTTCAGTGTTTCAGTCTGGGCTTCTTTGTTTTCCAAAGAAGAATAGTTGGATGGACAAAATAAAACACAAATTGGCAATCCTCCCGGGAATAAGGAAAATCCTCCCAAGACTCTGTCTTCACCAACATTTTGAGACATCAAAACATTTGTTAATCTCCTTTTTAAGATCAGCCACTTCATGTTTCGAGTGGGAAAACTGTCTTCATCCAAAAGACAAGCATATTAAATCTCAAAGGGTTCCAAACCAAACACAATGGGGCTTTCAAACTATTAGAAAAAATAAATTACACAAACTTGCTTGTAATGCTTAAAAGTCAAATCATGTTGTACTTGAGTACAATTGCAAACCACATCTTCACACAACAGAAATCTTACTAAATAATCTTAAAATCCCCACCTGTTGCAAACCAGAAAGAAAGGAAAAAAAAAAAAAAAGCAAACCAGCTCGTGTTTCGTAAGAAGGATGAAACTAAAACCCAGGAATTGAATAAGAGTGAAACAAAGTTGTAACTATAAATAGACATGGATTTGTACACCTCCTCTCCAACAGATGTGCAGTATGACCAAAAACAGCCTGGGCTGAGATTTTATGGGTTTCTACTTCTTTTTCTCTGCTTTTTCAACATGAATGAGTGGCTTAAAATGTTCTTTATTTTCTCTAGTTGATGATTCTATCATGGCGATGTTTTTACCGGTCCGGCCCACTGCTGGTGAAATTGAGCTGCATGTGGCATGAATGGATCCTGCTGTAGAAACGAGTAAAAGAAGAATATCGACTCAAGTTGAAACCCCCAAAAACTTGCGCATGCACGGCTTTCGCTTCCTCTTCTCCGCGGATCGCATTTCCCAACACACACTGTGCTAAAGCCTGCACGCACATAAATGTTTAAATAACACAAGTACATGAGATCTATCGCACAAATGGACAGTCCTGCTCCCTCTCCTTCTCTTTTTCATCCCCTCTGTCACACACAGGAACCCTCTCGCAGACGTGCCTATTCATGTAGGGGGCGTCATTATTAACAGAGCACATTAATAACAATACCGCAGGGCTTCCATTGTCTCCCAAGCATAATTATATTATCCATCATGCGTCTCTGTGGCTCTGACACACATCGAAACACGGCTGAGAGAGTCTCGCCGGGACGGCTCGTCCACCAGCATTACCATAGATAATGTTTAATTATGCTAATTCGATTGCAATCATTTTCAGCGAAGTGACAACATGCTTAAGCTAATGAATATTTATAAGACAAAGGGAAAGAAGTTAATTGTGCTTTATGAGTGTGCCAGGGAAGTTGTGCTGCATGTGGAAGGGATGACTGGACTGCAGGAAGAGGGAGGGATGGAAAACCAGCGCCGCTGATGATCTGTTCCTGACTCATCTGATGGCCTTCGCAGGCCCGAGGTGCGCTTGATTTTAACTCCATCGGTCAGAATGGGATGATTTCATTCAAAACTGAAACTGAAAAACACATATTTCCGAATTGTTCAGCATCACTTTGTGTCTGTCGTAGTGAAACAAAAAAAGAAAAAAAGCTTTCCGTCAAAAAAACTAAGATCCAAGTCCGATAATAGAGTCAGAGTCAATTAGAGAAATCAAGAGGAACAGATGTCTCCATACAAGTTAATTACAGTTGCTAATTAATTCTAGAATATTTCTTTCTTTCTTTCTTTCTGAAATCGCTCCTCAAATTAAGTTATAAAATGTTAGAAAAAAAAATAATTAGTAGGTTTGAACTGGAAGGTTGAAATATAGTTTTACACAAGTTACACTATAAAAAATAAAATATTGTCTTTTTAACTTGATGATTGGTTCAAAAACTATTATCAAACATCTCTTTCGGTTTTATAAATTGACAAAACTAATGTGAATGAAACTGGATCCTGAGAAAAATCCTTTAAAAAAACGTGAGACACAAATTCATGCAATGAGATGTGTGAAATTTCCATAGTAACCAGAGTTCTCTGACTATTTTCAGTGCTACCACTTTTCCCTATATATTTTTTCCTTTTGCTATTTTAAGAGCTGAACTATCACTATTCAGTGTAGTGACATTTCACTTGATGTGAGAAATACCACCTTGAAAAACTGCTGGATTATTTGTTGTGTGGCTCGAGAAGCTTTCTGACTCAGTTAGTGGGAGGAAGATGCTCTATAATCTGGATGTTCACTGCAGTAACGTCAGTTAGAGGGAGGAAGATGCTGACATAACATCAGTTACTTCCGAGAATGGAAAAAGCCATAAAAGTCCCTGGAATGCTTGATGACTTGTTATTCCGGTTTGAATTCCATGAATACATTTCTACAGAACCACTTCCTGGTTTAATTAATCCGAGCTGGGCGTCCCGTTTTGATTTTCCAGGGCATGTAAAAGTTCACAGAGTAGGTTTAAGCCCTCCGTCAAAAAAATGTAATGAAGCGTAGCTTTTTAAAGGCCCTGTTCTGCAAATCAGAAGTGTTGGAAAGTTTCAGAAGTGAGCTGACAGTACAAACAGATCTGATTTGCATGCAGTTTGGATTTTTTTTTTTGCAGCAGCAGATCAATACGTGTTTGGGTAAATGTTGTTCCACTCCACAGTTTGGAGGAGATGCGTCTTGACACCTCAGATGGATGCCCTTTAAACTTCACTTTTTTTTGGTCTCAGTGGAATATCCTCCCACTTTCCTCTTTCACACACACACACACACACACACACACACACACACACACACACACACACACACACACACACACACGTTCACACACACAGAGTACATTTTAAGAGTAAGTGCTGGGTTAAATTTCAGGCAGACCATTTCTCACTGTCAGTAATGCACATAACTCGAGCACAGAGTCTGGGCTGATAGGTAACACGATTACTCATTATGCCTTTCTATGAGGGGGGAAATGGGATTAAAAGTTGCCCTTTTACATCTTAGGGAACAGCAGCCCAGCACATGGCGGGCCGTGTCAGGAGCTGGCAGCTCGCTGCAGAGTGCAGCTTATAATCCATCTTGATCTCATTAGGACGGCACTGCTGATTTTTTTTTTTTTTTACTGAAATGTTCCTTTAGATGCTGCCACAGGCATGCAGAGAGGCTTTCTCGGTTCAGACGACGCATCCGCACTTTTCGCTGACTAAGCGTGAATGAGCCGAGCGCCGCGCACGCCAGCGTTGGTTGGAGTTGGCAAGAGATGGAAAGAACGAGAAAGAGTGTGTCGGGGCTGTGGCGTTTCTATCGCTGCGAGGACCAAAGTTCTAGTTCAGCTTTCAGAAGCTGAGGTGAACTGCAAAAGAGATTTATTGCGGTCCGTAAAGACTCATTTAAAGTTTAGAGTAAATATCAACTTGTATGATCTGTTACTGAAAACCACTAAAAAGAGACCTGGTACACGGAGTAAGACCGAGGTCATGAGACGAGGACTGGATGGATGTTTTAATCCCCTTCTCACAGGCCCTCTGCATGTAAACTCACAGTAATGGATGTAGCGTACATGGACCTGCCAGAGTCCAACAGGAAGCCCCGCAGCTCCCCATGTTCTCCCTGAAACAAGGGTTTCACTTCAACACGCCGAGTTCCCATTCAAATGTCACCCTGTCTGTGCGCGTTGCATAATCTGCGGCCGGGCTGCGTGGCCATGTGCTTCCAGTCGGAGCGTTTGCACACTGGGGGGCACCGTTCTCCAGTCCTGAGGAGACTCACGCATCCTGCTGCTGTGTGTCTGAAAGCGCTGAAGCAGCGAGATCACAATTTTTCCTGCACTGTAAATTAAAAGGACGCTTCGTGGTTGAATAAAGGCTTCAGGTTCTTCTTTTTTTTTTTTTTTTTGAAGCAATGAAAGACAGAAGCATGAGGTTTGTGTCTTTCTGCTCTGAAACTTCTTTGATGTGTTCAGCTGGAAAATTTGGACTTATGAGCTTGGCAAGTCACCGATCTTCAAGACACATTGAGTCAGGTCAACCGCATATAAATCTTATAATGTCTGAGAGGATAAACTCTGGTCTTCATGAGTGTTTTAAGATCTTGTACATTGATTTTATAGAGATCATAAGGCATGTTTGACAGTTAAAACACAATAAATCCTTAAAGCTGTGCTGGAATCTGGATAAATCTAACCATGGACGTATAATATCTGTAGCATGATATCTCTCAAGGAGGCATGTTTGCTATCAGGGGTGTCAAAACACATTTTAGTTCTGGGGCCATGTACGAGTACAACTCGATTTCATCTTCAATATGTTGAACCATCACATCAAACTTCCAGGTGTTGCCTGGGGTTGGTTATTGGGTGAACCTGCCCTCGAAATCACAGTTTTAAAGTATTTTGTGTTTGTATCAACGACTGGCTCGTCATCGACTTCCTGCTGAGCTTAAATTAATTAGAAGTGCATCCAATTCCACTGAAGAAAATCCAAAACAAGACAGCCGTCCCTGGGGTTCTTCTGGATTGGATAATTACTTTGGGCTGCATGTTAGCATTCTGGCTTCATAGCGACAAGGTTGTGGGTTAGAGTCCGGGCAAGGTCATTTAGGGACCCTGCGCTGCTAATGGTTGTGAGTCAATAGTTAGCTTGAATGGTTGTGCAACCAAAGACAGTGATAATCTTATAAGAGCTTCAGAACATTTGCTGCTGGACTCTGGCAACAGAACAAAGCGTGATGGCTGCTGCAGGAACCAAACAATAGTTTTCAGATTGCCAAGGATGTTCACATTGTTCTGCTAAACTTAACTTTTTCCCTTACGCTACAAGAAAATGGCTTGCTTCTCATTTGCATCATTTCATTTAATTATCACCTGGAACTGGCAGCACACGCAGATGACGCACGGGAAAGTGTTATTCTTGTCGACATTGTTTACTCAACTTTAGTGTCGTCCCCAAGTTTGAGAAATTCACCATGCACGGTGCAGCGGGTAATGGATTCTCAAGATACTTCATCTTGAGAAGCCTTTTAGCAGCTGTAACAAACATCAGCTTTAGTGATTTGATTTATTCAAATCTTCATCACTGAAGAAATATCCTTTATGTCTTTGGCTAACCTTAATATTTACATCAGAGATGAGAATTTTCCGAATTATGTGTCTCAAAAATGTATGTTTTCACGGACAGACTGTTCAGATTGAATTTTTCTTGTTTTATCCCAGCAGTATTCATGGTGCTGTGTAATTACAGCAAAATCAGCAGTGCAGGGAGCGTAACGCAGGGGGACTGTGAAGTATGTCACATCGCTACGTCGTATTGTATCGCCGGCGTCCGACATTAAAAAGGTGCAAAGTCCAGAGTCGCAGCCCCGCACTAATTTCCATGACATTATTAAAGTCTCCTCAGCAGCTGGCATCAGTGTTTAATAATGGGCAGATCTATTCTGTCGAGTCAGGTTCATTAACTACAATGCTGTGTGTGCGGGGCAGAAACATTTGCCGGTTTCCATAGCAACGGCGTGTCGCTCCGATATTTCACTGCAGAGTATCCAAGGTATCTGCATTCATCTTGCTCAAGGACTGACGTTGTCGGTGTTGTCTCAGTGTGGAACAAGCTGAGAACTGGAAAAAAAAAAAAAAAAAAAACTGCAATCCTTTTTTTTTCGTCAAATCAACTTGCGTGTTTCACATTTCTTACTTTTAACACTTCTGAGCTTGCAGCAGTTTAACGGCAGCACAGACTGACTAATTGAATGAGCCGAGCGTTCGGCGGACCCGCTGATGGACGGGTCATAAATCATGCAGTTTACAAAAGTAATTTAGCCGCTCGCTTGGGGGACATTTTACATTTTAACTTAATTTGTCAACAACAGTTTTCAAGGAGCTGAAAGTGACGCAGCGATGATGGCGGAGCGTTTTCACCAATCGCCAAGCAGAGGACACCGAGGAGTAAAGGTCACGCAGTTGCAGCAGTTTTGTCATTGACAGCCACTCTGAAGAGCAATAACAAACGCCATTGTTAATATTTATTGCTCTGTTGCAATTGTTCTTTTGGAGTAGCACCCTCTAGTCGACTCGTTTTGAAAAGCATGCATCGTGACTGCGTTTATAGGAAATAACATGAGATGGTTGGTTCCGGTGTCTATTGAATATACTTCTTTATATCTGCTCTCTGTTAATCCCTGCAAATGTCATAAACAGCACAGCGGCCGTGGGAGTCCATGTGCAAAATTAACAAGGTACTTATTGCTAGATCTTATTTTATCGTCTGGTTGCAAGTACATCCCGTCAATGTGTATTTTTATTGAGTCCTAAAAGCTCTGCAATCAACCAGTTAAAAAAAAAAAATGGTTTGAATTAACATTTCGTGCTGTGTGTTGAGACACAACTCCTTTTCTGCTGCTCCATTTTTTTTTCCCCCCCCTCTATGATGTTCGCTGGCATTTGAGTGCCTGTCTGGGTTTGAACTTTCTTCCTTAAGACAGGGAAAATGGGGAACAAGAAGTGCTAGCTCAGCATACCAGGTCTCTGTGCTCTTTATTGTTGGCAGGAGTAACATTATGGAACACACCATGCAGCAGGGAGACTCTTAAACTGCGTGTAACTCAACTCCTCTCCGCTCCCCAAGGGCGGCGCGCCGCCTCTTGTTTCATACAAGGAGAAAATCTGAAAAATTTCACTCACCTTGCCTGCGCGAGCGTTCTGTGCCTCAGCGAGCGTGTGCAAATGCCGTGAATGTGGTGATGAGTGCAAGGTCGAATTTCTGAAGCCGTGCGCTTGTAATGGGGAAATATCTTGGAAAATGAAGTATCGAGCTGGATTTACACAGATATGCATTTTATATAGTGAAGAGTCATGAAAATAATGCATTGTCAATGGAACTCATCTAAAAGACATTGTACAAGTCATATCGGTGTGTGTGTGTGTGTGTGTGTGTGTGTGTGTGTGAGAGAGAGAGACGCTGCATTCATATGAAGGTCTTTTCAAACCTTTCAACATATTCAAGCTGGATTTGCCAACCTGTCCTTTTCAAAAAATGACTTGCTTTTATCTTTATTATGTATTAAATGAAAGCACTCAAACAGCTTCACACACCTCTAAAACAGGGTTGTTAAACATAAGGCCCGTGGGCCAAAACAGGTATTGTTCGAGGCTTCAAACCGTTTTTTTTTTTTTTTTTTTTTTGAAGTGTTGACATTTCTCTGTATTTTGCACCAGGTTTCATTAAAATGTGTTTTAATTCTAAGAACAGCAGGTCATTTCTGTAACAGAAGATACCAACTGACAGTTACTATGGTATGCTTCAAATTTATTTTGATTTACTCCTGGATATCCTCTGTCCTTCTGCTCTCTAGGTTTTCTGCGAATTTTGCAATGTTCACTCATTTTATGTGTTTCTTTGTTTCCTTTTCCTCTTTTCTGGCAGTTCTGATAAAACTACCTCCACTTGGGAACATCATATCCCATGTTCTCAAAATTGATCCTGTCTTATTTTTCTCAATGCTAAAACTTGGTCTTGTCCTCTGTTTGTCTTTTTAAAGGTGCTGTAGGCAGGATTTTGCTAGTCAGTGCTAATTTTTCTGTGTTTTCTTTGGATTAAATGTTAGAGTATCCATTGATAATCCTTTAGGGGTGGAGCATAATTGCACTACCGCGAGGGCGCAGCGTTTCCATCTGTCTGTGTTCTGAGCTGAAAAGGAATCTCGACAGCTCCAGGTATCTTTGACCAATCAGAAGAGCCCCTGAGGCTCTAACTGTGATTGGTCAAGGGGCGTTTGTTGCACGTTCTTGTGGGAGGGGCTTAACTTGCGTAAGGGCGTGATGTCAGAGAAAACAGAACAGGATTGGCTGTGCTGGGTTTCAAATCGCCATCTTAGATCGGTCAAATGGCGGAGATGCCGAATCCTGCCTACAGCACCTTTAACATGAAATTCTGATCTTTCTCTGGATTGCCATGTCTAATTTTCATGGTTGTCACCTCCTCAACATCTACACACAATGAGGAGGGAGGAATTGGCAAGACACACTTGATAACAATCATGGATTAGGAAGCAAATCACTGGACAGGAGCAAAGAACCAGAACAGAAAGTCACACAGAACATGACCAGTTCAAAATAAACCAAGATGATCAACATGAACTAGAAACACGCTCCAGAATCAGGACAGACGCTGATCCCTGACAGACGACTCTCATTGTTTCTAAACTAGATTTTTCTGATTAATCTGGAAATCCTAACACGTCTCACCAGCAGCAGTACATGGTTTGTTTTCTCCATTCATTTATTTTTAATGACTGAAGCTGAGGGCGGTTGAAAATAAAGATGTGGAAATGGAGCTCTGACACAGATCCAGGCAGCAACGCAGACGCTCGCGGTTTCAGATGTGAACCGACGTCCTCGTCCAAACGAGTCCGCTGCGGTGAGAATGAGATTAACTTACTGATGCTAAATGTAAAGCTCACTGACGAGAATCACCGTCTTAATCTTCTGTGTAAGATCAGCATCTATCTGCATGTGAATGGGGATGTCTGTCCAGCTTCGCCGTGCATTTCAGTGCCAGCAGCTGTGTGTTCGTGTGTGTGTTCAAGTTCTGGAGCATTTTCCCTAAGACTTGTTACTTTCATGATGAAGTAAACAAAGAGAACCTCGTATCATGTGAGCCCCACAGAAAAACAGTTATTTTTCCTCACCGAGCAGCAGAATGTCCACACTGGCCACTGTGGCCAAAAAGCAGAAATCAAATACATAAAAAAATCATTAGATCAGCCACGATGGCTGATTCTTGATAACGGTCTCTCAGCCTCCGTCCGTCTCTTTAACAGCTTCCAAAGCCCCCCCTTCCACTCTCAGGCACTGACCAGCTAATTGGAGTTTGTCCATTTTCCCACAGCCACTGGGTTCAATCCTGGAACAACAGGCAGCCAGTAAACACAAAATCAACCATGTAACTTGGGGATAAATTATATAAAGAGAGGTTGAAAAAAAAAAAGGCAATGTCTGGTAAAAACCAACAGTGAGACTTGGGATTATTTCGAGACAAAGCTGCCTGCAGATCCTGATAAATGTTTTGTACACAGCTGGCTTCTAAATATAGTTTCAGATCAGTGCAATAGGGAGCATTATAACAAGCCACTGAAGATACAGGAGAAGTATGGATGTCAAGCAGGAAAGTAAACGGGGCCGTGTTGGATTGTGTTGGTTTTGCCTCAAGATGGCGTCTGGCTTGAGTCTGGATCGGCCTCAAGATGTTGTTTTTGTGTCTGGGTTTTCTTTAAATTGCCTTTTGAATGACAACGATTTCAAGTGAAAACATGAAACTTGTATTGTGTTTCGGGTGTCCGTTTGCAGAACAACTGTTTGGACTCACTAAAAATGCAACTTTTTGAAAACGGCGGTCAAAGTGGAACTTTTTGAGAATCATCTGGAATAGGCGTCCGGCTTTGTCGTCTCTCCATGCGAATGTCCGTTTACTCCCCGTCGTTAATGCTTATTCCATATTGGCAAAAGCAACAAACACTGTCCACTAGAGGTCTGGCATGCAAGCTACATCATTTTCAACATCTCTGCTGTTTCCTGGTAAATGGACATCGTTTTCAAAACGTTGCTGTGTGAAAGAGAAACTTTTCTGAAACAAAAATGCAAAAATGATGTTTTCACTTGAAACCTTCGGACTAAGTTTGAAGAGGTGATACAATGAAAGAGGGGTAAATAAAAGTAGAGAGTTACTTTATTAATCCCAAATGTGAAAATTATGTTTTTTTTCCTTTATTTTCTTTATTTTCCCTGTTACATGAAAAACTGAAAGACTGATAACAGCAGGGGTTTTGCTTCTGATTTTTTTTTCATTGAGACACTTTAAGAATGACCTTTTTTGGTTCTATTATCCCCAAAAGTATGTGTTGTGTGTATGTAAAAACACCTCCATGTGGTAAAACTACTTTGTTTGACAAACATTACTCCACAATATGCAAATGAGTTTTATTCATTTATTAATTTATGCAAAAAATACCTTTTTCATTGACTTCCACTGGGATTGCAGACGAAGACATAAAATTGAATCGTCAAAGTCATCGATTAGTGTCAAAAGTCAGTATCGTGAACTGATTCTGTTTGGGAACGATCAGAACGACCGTTTATACATCAACATCCATGAGAATAAAGGATATTATATTGTGTGTAGGAGGTTTTGTTGTAGGCGATTGAGTCAAACATGGGCAAAAGTCAAAGATGGAGATGGAAGTAAAAGACATTTGTAATAAAGAGTCTCACACAATGAGCTGAACCGCGGCTGTAGATTACACCTGTGACACTTCCTTTCATTTCCTTTCAATTTGCACGAATCTGTCTTGCGGCTGCGGATAAATGGTTCGACATTGTTACTGAGAATTCAGTCTGTTGTGGGTGACAGAAAGCGACGGTGTGAAATATGGGCTGAGCTCTGAGTCAAGCAGGTAATCCAAAGAAAAGCACAAATTAGATGGACAGACCTCACTGGGCGGCGCCACATAACTTCAGAGGGGAAGCGTTTAGCAACAGGCAGAATCAGGGGCTCGGGAGAATGCCCTGTCAGTCTGGTTTGTTATTATGATTTCTGTGAAAAAAAAACAAAGCTAAAATGAAATAGGCAAAGGGTATTACATATTTTATTAAAGCAAACATTTATATTACTTCAAAGCAATGACCATAACAGCTGTTGCGGTCTGTAGATAAAAACCTCCCAGAAAAGTTATGCTTTTTGTTATAATGTGAGAAAGAATATGAAATATGGCATTTAGCCAAAACTTACAATTTGGCATGAGATAAAACATGCAGAAGAGTTGGAGGAGTGCAAACCATTCATACGACTGGCTCCTGCTCAGCGCAGCATAAGTTATGATCGCAACTTATTTTGCTAGTGAGAGGTCGTGGCAGAACTTTGAAACCCTGAAAAAGAAGAAAAAAAAAGGCAAAAAAAAAACAAAACAAAACAAAACAGAGTTTCTGGTTTTTGGCTCCAACCAGAAAAGGTTAAAAGTCACTCAGGGCAAATCAAGCCAGAAATCTGGAACTAATCATGGACTCAGATCTGAAATGCATCAACAAATTGAACATATTTACAAAATCAGCTTCATACCATCTGAGAAATATTGCAAAAATTGAAGAATCTGACTGAACAAGACTCAGTGGGACAGCTGCAGCTCATCCAGAGTCCTCTCCGACACAAGGAGGGTGGAGACCGTCACACCTGAGCCTCATTCTCTGCACCGACTGCGTCAAAGAATCAAACTTCTGCTTATTGCCTGGCACCTATGAACACATCTGAGATTTAGTCGTAGAATATGAAACATTCAGATCCCTGAAGTCCTGACGAAGACCTTTACTGTTTCAGAATCAGAAAACAAGGTGAAGCAGATTTTAGTTACACTCCTCGCCTCTCATTCATGCTCACTTATTCTAAATCATGCTATGAAATACTATTAACTCACGTCTTTCCGTTAAACCCAATTTTTTAACTTATTTTATTACGTTTCCCTTGATAAAATTTATTCTCCTTTTTGAATCTTTCCTGATCGCTTTGTTTTTATGGATTTGCATTATTTCCCTGTGAAGCCCTGTGAACTGTCTTGTGTCTGAATATTGTGAAATAAATAAATTTGTCTGACTTTGCCAAGTGCAGTTCATTTCGAAGCCACGCAATTCTTCCTTCTTGTGATTCATCCCGGAACAATAACTTGTGAAGTGGATCCACATTTGTGTGTCTGATAATGACGAGCTGAATGAAAACTGTCATGCTTTCTGCCCCGTCTGCTTCCTGTTTGTGCTGTCTCTGGTTTCAGCCTCCTTGACGTCCCGTCCTGCTGTCTGATTGCTGTCTGGTGTGTTTCACTTGCCTGAGTGTGTGATTGTCTTCACCTGGTCGCTGCACTACATGCCAGGGTCCAGTTCGATGTTGTGTTTCCAGTTTGCCTGTCGCTTTGTTTGTGTTCTGTTCCTGGTTTTCAGTTCCTGATCTCTGCTGTGTTGTCCTGGTTTCTCAGTAGAAGAGCTCGTGTCTCGCCACCTGCGAGATTTTATGTAAATGTTTTGAATCAAGTGAAACGTTTTTCCTAATGTAGTCAAATATCTTCATTGTCATTTAAAAAAAGTGATGCATTCAGAGTGACTGATCCAGTGACAGGTCAGAGTGAGTCTGTGTGGGGGGTCCTGAATTAAAATAGGCTTGACAGAATGTTAAGTGTGTGAACTCAAATCAAAATGAACAGAATTTCTGGCTCGGAATGAAGTATATCAGGGCTGGAGTTTTTTTTTTTTTTTTTTTTTTTTTTTAAGATGTCACATTATTAAGAGCTAAATAACAGCTCTCACTAAAGCACTGTTTTGTTGATATTGAATATGGTGACCAGCCTCAAGAGCGAGATGTCAAACTGTTTATACTTCAGGAGCCGCATGCAGTGAATAAAAAGACCTTTTAAATAATGAAAACTCCAATTTTTACTGATGCTTCAGCGCAAAGTGTACACATTAAAGGCGTTTATTACACTTTTTTTCTTAAAATCTAAAATGTTTCTGTGTAATATGTGCTGGCTGACTGAAACGGTACAACCGCAGTGAACTAATGTGATTCATCCTACTGGGGAATTGTCTTTTTTCATCATTCGTATTTTCATGTCACGGATCGGATCGACCCATCTGGCAGCCCAGCTTTGGTCCATGGGCCTTATGTTTGATGCCTAACATCTTCTTTGCATTCATCACATGATCAGTTGGCCAACATCTTTCAGTCTGGAGCGGCGCTTTATCGTTTCACAGATTATCGTCTCACGCCGCCGGGCTCCCGCTGCCTCGCCGAACGGGCAGAAGGAGAGGAAACTGGGAGGAGGACGGGGAGAGAAGTGAAGGATAATGAAAACATCATTGTATGGGAGGAGATCCTGATCTAATTACTGAGGAAATGAGGCCTGTGAATGCCCAGTCGTTTGCACTCATTTACACATCTCCTTTAATGCTGCTCGCCCATCGATTAGCCGCCGAGGAGGGAGAGCGGGACGCGGCTGCTCAATTCAGGCACTTTCTCTCTGCTGTAATTTCAGATGCGACTCCAGGTTGGTTTCCAAATTGCTGCAGAAAGTGTGATGATGGCCCTCGATTGCTTTGGAAGGTGTCATTAAGAATTGTAAATGTATTGATTTTGCAGCAGTGTGCTGAAACACAATTGCAGCAATCAAGTTCGCACAAGTTATATTCAGAAGACAGATTAAATCTGAAGGCTCGTGCAATAAAGATCGAGGTTTGACTGTCTCACTGTGACCATCGCAGCGCCTTTGTGGCTTCACACACTGGAGAAGATGGATGAAATTTGATTTGAACTGCAAATATATCACAATATCCAGTTCGGAAAAGATTTCACACATAACTTTCCAGTTGACACACATAAAAATTCAGGTTTTTTTTGGCGTTATTGTGGATAAAATGAGATGTTCTAAGATGTTTGGTTATTATGAAATTCTTTTGATTGCATATAGAGGTTGCTCAGGTTAAAAAATGTGATAAATGCAATGTAAGTTGTAAATTCCATAAATCCAATGGCCCTATCTTCAATTTCATGAACTCAAACAAGGGTGTCTGCAATGCTCATGATTTACATGTAACATGATGTATCTTATGCTCATGTTTAATACTTCTCTACACGAACGTAGTCAATGTCTGAACTGATTGCACTCTTCGTCACCTCTGTGTCTGATCGGTATCAGCTGAAGAAACAGCTGCACGACCGGCTGAAAGACGTCATCTCCAGGGTCATCCACTGTGTAAAGGGTTGGATTACATCCTCACTTCTTCCAGTTCATGTGAAAGAAGACGCGGACTTTAACTTCCAGTAATTGCATCGATATTGATTGGTGAGTTTTGAAAGGGAAACACTTGAGGTTATAATAAACGATTCGAAACATGTTCCACGAGGCTCGGCTTTGGCCAGCGCCCCTTCCAAACTGCTCCGCCACACCCCTGCTTATCACACACACACTCTCAGACGTATGATCCCAGCCTTTTCTGTCAAAACCAAATCTTGCACGACACAGCAAGAATTATCTCCGAACGGAGTCTCGGCTCCCACATGTGAGACCTTTAAGATAGCTCTATCCTCTTACACTTATCCTTTACAAGCACGCGTGCATACACACACACACACACACACACGCACCCACACACACACGGCTACTTATGCACAACATGGACTCACAAGGAGGTGAATTCTGATTAGGCTGCATCCAAAGCTGCCACCCACGGGACCCGAGGGAGATATGAATTTGAAAAGACAGTGCCGATATGAAGCGCCTGCATCGCCGGGCAACAGGGACCCCTGTTAAGACCTGCTATCCAGACACATGTCAGGAGAGGAAGAGCGAGAGCGGGCGGGGGCGGGGGCGGAGGGCGGGGGGGTGGACGGGGCTGCATATGGAAGCTGAATGTGCAACAACCCAAGTCTCTCATTAAAGAGGTACTACAACACACACACACACACACACACACGCATATACACCCACACCCCTCTGGTCCAGATAACACAAACTACCACCGTAAACATGTGCCTTTATCTGCCACTAGAGGTTAGTTAAATCTAATGAATCTGTATTAAAAAATAATAAGCTGAGCTTGCCTTGAGTATTTAATTGCAAAAAATTACAATTGTTAATTCCTTGGACCTGAATGATTTGCGTGCACCATTAAACTCCCTGTGATAAATTTTGACATTTTGATTGACTTCCTGAAACTGACTGACTGGGTAAAAGCTCGCACCTTTTTTTTTTTTTTTTTTTTTTTTTTTATCAACGCTTTCCACAAAAACCACCGAAATCAGCAATATGTTTAAAGCTGGACCGTCTGCCGAGCAGTTAATATTTCCCTGCACAGCTGAGCTGCGTCGTAGCAAAATTAAAGAGCGCACAGGGTCTGTTAGTGACTACTTAAAGCAGCAGGAAGCCGAGGTGAGTAAACTATAAGGTCCGCATTCACAATAACGGAGGAACATGTCGCACAAGGGCGAAGCTGTGGTTTTCGAAGCTTGTGTGGCGAAAAGAAAATAGGATCATCTATTTTATTTGTGAGAGCTGTTTGTTTGAATGCTGATAAATTCAGATGTAAAGATAGAAACTAGTTCTTTACCTTGGGCTGTTTTGAAAACCCCATTTTTTTTTAAAGGATTTCAGCACTTTTCTTCTATCTTTTGAGAACAGTAGCCTGCAGGATATTCGCCGAGTTCACGTAATAACAAAACTGAACAAATTATTGCACAGCAGGCCTTAAACGCAGCACGGTCCAAGTAATTAAAAGCAGCAGCTTGTCAGTGATGTCAGTGTCAACAATGGCGGCACAAACAAATGGCCGGGAGCACAAAGGAAAGCCGACACTGACTGCACATCATGAATGAAACTACGTGCCTTCTTAAGATTCCATGTTTGTGAAGGAAGAAGTAAAAAAAACCTGCTTTCTTCCTGTCTGATGAGATCCTGTTTTACTGAATGCAATTATTGAACATCAAAGCTTTCCTGCTTTTTTTTTTTTTTTTTTTTTTTTTTTTTTTTAATATATATATATATATCGCTTGGATTTAATAACCGGTATTCTAATGCATTAAATACTCAAGACAAACAAAATTGCTTCAGGAAAAGCTGCATTTCAGATGCTGACAAAGAATCCTGGTGGGGCCAGAAAAATAGAGAAGATTTGAGAGCCGCTCCCAGGGATGATTGGCTTCATATGTTATCCTGTCATTCCATGAGTTGTTATGTTATGAGAGGATGGAGTGGGTGAGGAAGGGAGGAGAGAGAGGGGAGATGAAGAACAGCCGTGATGAGAGGACAGCTGATGAAAGAATGGCAGAAGAGATGGAAGAGAGAGAGAGAAGCTATCAGGAAGAAAGGTGCTGAGAGAACCAGGAGGGATGTTAAGAGATGATATGTTACGGTGCAAAACGAGGAGAGGACGAAGAGGAGAGCTGATCGTAGAAAAGAGAAAAATAAAATAAAAGCCCCTTCCCTCCAGACTGAATCCTGGCTCTTCCTTCCATCTGTTTTCAGTCTCCCAACTGTTGGACGGAAAGCTCCGGGCCCGGCCCACCACCACCGTGACAGGGTCATACACGGCTTGGAAAGTACATCTCCTCCAAGATTTACACCCACATACGCAATCCTGAGAGAGTAGGCCCGCCGCCAGAGCACAACATGAACCAGCTGTTCTCCTGCCCGCACATATTCAACCAATCAATAGCTACAACCAGAAAGAGACGCAGACACCAGAGTGTTGTGTAAGGGTATTTTTGATCTTTAAAAAAAAAAAAAAAAAAAAAAAATGGCTGAATCATAAAATATGCTTTGCAACTGACTTGCGTCTTCATTTTGCTCTTGTGACTTAACCCTTCACACGCCATGTTTGGAACATTTTCGCCAAAAGCTCAGATACACCATCATGTGCCGATTAGACGATCAGATCTCTTGCAAAGTAGCTTAAACAGGAAAAAGTTCATACATTTTCACACTAAAGAATCTCAAAATGGATCTTTAATGACATATATATGATTTTAATTTCAGAATACCAGTTTTATTTACAAAAAGAAGTTTACGGGATATGCTTTTAAATGGATATGGTCACTTCGAGTAGCTTTCTGTGTACATGTACGTGCATTAAATGAGAAATGGAGAATCTCTGCTGGGCTGAATACCGATGCTTCTGCTACTCTAACCACTCCAGTCTCAAAAATCTTTGAATCTGAACTTTTTCCTATAATTAGTTTGCATGTTCTCCCTGTGTGTACGTGGGTGGTCACAGGTTTTCTCCTACAGTCCCCCCAAAAAATCAGTGCATTTTGATAGAGTTAAGGTCCTGTTAATGACTTCATCTTTTGATTTTCATTTCAGAAAAGCTTCAGGCTGAAACGACAACATTGTGATTGTGCAAATTAACGCTGAAAACACTGTAGTTGTCCTGCCAGGCCACCGGTTGGCGCTGTGTTGTTTTATAATAAAATCATGTGCAGAGACCAGAGTGAGGTAAACATTCAAGCTCCTTTTAGCTTCATCAGACAGGCTGGATTCGTGTCTCTGGGAAAAATTATGTCAAATTACCCAGAGGCCCCAGTGAGATGTTGAAAATAATGTACTTAGCATATGTGTCCACTAGTGGGTGCTGTTGTTTGCCTTTGTAGTGAAACCAAACACGCAAACAGACTTTTCACAAACAATAAAGGCTTTTTGTCCAGATGTGATCCAGATGGATGCATGGGGGAAAAAAAAGACATTTCATATACAAAATGTACACACAGCATGTATCTTTTTCTCTGCTGCAGTATTTCATTCAAATTAGCATTGTCAGTTTGTCACGAAAAGCAATCAAATTTCGCTTTATGCGAAATAAGGTCTCTAAATAAATTCATGTAGATTGAACTTGACTCTCAGCACTTGGATTCCCACAGTGTGCCGATGTTCAACATAATGATATAGATGGCTTTGATTCTCATCAGCAAATTACAGCCAAACTTTTCACGATTTGTGGCGACGCTGGGAGGAATGAGAAAGATATGCGATCTTTATTCTCTCCAATAAATCCAGAAACAAAGTAAACACTTGAGACTAGGAGGAGGAACAATTTTTTTTTTTTTTTTTTTACAGGCATGAAGAGGCAGATTTATGGAAAACTTTAAAGAAAACAGCAGTGCTCAGTGGTGGAAAACCAAGATCCTGTATATTGTAAGTAATGCCACACTTCAATCCAGACACTAAAACCGAGACAAGAGTATAGATGTACGAGAGGCACAGGACAAGTTCATAGGTATCCTCAACAATATACTGTTTAAATGACAAAAGCCAAGATAGCTAAGGGAAAAAAATGGGCCCACAGAAGGATTATATAATTTTACACAGCAGATTTATTATCGCAGCTGCTTTAGGAGGGGAGGAAGAATTATACGTTCGTTTAAGTTTTAGAGTTTGAGTTAAAAGTGTAATATTTTCTGATGAGATATTGCAGTTGTAGCCTGCACCAGAAAAAAAAAATGTTAGTCCAAAGTGAAAATGCCTCAAAAAGGAAGAAGTAGAAGGAGGGTTCACCATTGTCAGAGGGTTTTTGATTATTTAAAATGCAGAATGGGTGAGTTGGCACTTTCACCTCACAGCAAGCAGATCCTGGTTCAATTCCAGATTGTTCTCTATCAGTGAGTCCCAAAGAGGGGGCAGGGAGTTCCGGGTGTGAGATTGTAAAAATGAGTGGAAATATTGGCATTTCTATCAGAAAAAGCTCCTTACGGAGTTTGCATGTTCTTCCTCCATTTGAATGGGTTTTCTTCATGTGGTCTGACTTCCTCCCATAATCCTTACACGCTGGGTTACATGAATATGTGACTCTGAAGTCGACAGTAGGTGTGATCATGTGTCTCTGTGTCAACACTGTGGCGGGCCGCTGGCTCGTCCAGGGCGCGGCGGTGCCAACTTGGCAACCTTCTTGCTAAGTCTTCAACTTTCCTAATCCTCTTAGTGACTTTTCCCGGTGCTGTTGGGAGAATATACTGTCTCTCTGGAGACTCTGACGTAAAAAGCACGTGTCGTTCTGCAGTCACTGTCCCAGACGTGCAGCAGGTGATGTTGTGAGTTGTTCGTCCAATGTGGTCGGTTTCACAGCGTCCTCCACAGCCATGGAAACTGCGATCAGAGCAGAGGAGGCGCATGTATGTTGAGAAGCTCTCTCGTTTTGATGTCTGTGGTTTCTGTCTCCTCCTCCTCTTGATCCCAGCTGGGTATCTGATGCCTGGCAGTGTCTACATGTTGACGCCTTGGAATTTGTTGAGTTGACTTCGAGGGTCGTCTTCTGCGATCCCATGAAGATTTTTAGAGTCCTGTTGATCGAATACACTTCCAGACATTCCATTTCGTGTGTGTGGCACTGGGTGGTAGACATTCTTGTAATCGATCCAGGCAATAGACAGGTTGGTCTGTCTGTTCTTGCAGTTTCTGGCAAGTGGTGTGTGTCAACCAGTAGCTGGTGTTTATCTGGCCTTTATCCTCCCTTCTAACCTTTCCATGGAGGATATTGTACTGTTGCCACACTGGGTGTTGGTTTCAGTAATGGTAGGTAGGCAGTAGGTATTGTATTTAGGTCAGTAGTGACCTCTTCTAGCAGATCATTTGAAGATACTTGACAGCCCAGCGCTGGTATTTGTCGGAGGCTCCAGGTTTCAGGTCGTAGGTCAGCTGCTTTTTCTCTCAAGGCAGTGACATTGTGGATAGAGGCAAAATAAAAGCACTGAATATCTCCATAAACAAGTGCAGACATTGTGAGTGACTTTGTAGTATTAAAGATACATCTGTTTATTTCAGAGATAAGTAAGAAAAACATGCAGAAACCGTCCTGTATTTGGCAGATATTCTATGTATCGATCATAAATACAGGAATTTGTTGCAACAATTTATTGTAATGGTCATAAAGTTTAAAACAACAAGTGCTCGGCTGGTTTCTGGCTCTTGTCTGTGTTTTTTCTGCCTGACGCTCTCGGATCGCAGCTGCTGACAGGTCTCAGTCGCAGGTTTTTACCTGACGGGGTCAGCGATTCGCAGCCAGCTGAACCGGCTGTCAGACGGGGGTCAACGGTCACGTCCAACTCCTCAACAGTTTAGACGAGTGTCGCTGAAGAGTCCTCAGGCGTGTGTGTGTGTGTGTGGGTGTGTGTGTGCATCGCTATGCACACTGTGACACACAGTATGCATAAGCACAGCCGTAAATACTTCGCACAGATGCGTGCGGCGTACAGTGCGGCTCGTCGGTATGAGTGAATGAACACATGCAGGCGCCACAAGTTCAAGTTGGTGGAAATCAGATTAAAAGTACCGCAAAGAATTTATAAAAGCACATAATCCCAAGAGCGAAAATTCCTCAGTCTCGCTTTTTTTTTTTTTTTTTTTTTCATATTCGACACTGTTGTGGAATTTGAACAAGCGACCACATCCATTTCACTCGTCGATTCAGTTCTTGAACGTGTGACCTTTGCAGCGTGTTGATGATAGGCTTAGTGACAACGTCTGGAAGTGGAAACTATGTGGGTACATACTGAACGTCCAGCCTGCGGTTTGGCTCGCGGGACTTTTTTGTCAATTGTTCAGCTGATAACTGAAAGAGAGAGATTATCTTCTTTGTGACATTCCCAGTGCAGTGTGAACTCAGGCGGAGGGCGAAATTCTTCGACTTGATTCATCTGTTATGGAACTGCCAACAGTTTTTCATACAGCGGTTTTGTTCAAATAGAATTTTTCTGATGATCAGTGTGAAGTTTGGTCGGGTTGAGGAGAAGTTTGTCATATAAATTTCATGAATAATGAGTTCAAAACTTATTTGTGTATTTTTTGTGTATTTTTAGGGACTGAATTTGGTTTGAATAATGAATTCAAGTCATAGTGAAACGAAATCAGTGTAACTGCCACCATGGTTGCAAGTCTACATAAAAAGACCAACCTATCTGACTTTCAAAGTAAAAGCACGACTTTTTTTTCAATGGATCCAAATATTAGCTACTACCAACAAAATCTTCTGCTCTGAACTTCTTTATGGTTGACATCAATGAGAATTTGTTACTCAAACTAAGATTATATGTGTGATGTTGGAGTTGGGTAAAGAGATGCTTCACTTGATTTTAAAAATACGATTGTTTGAAGTATTTTGAGTGGATTGCTGGTAAAACAACTTTAGGCCCCATTTTCTATTATAGCATTTTGGGTCTGCATTTTAAAAACGCAATCGTAACTGTTGAAAATGTCTCCATTCTACTGAGACAAAGCAAAACTTTTCCAGCACACATGCACACCACAGTCATAGTAAACAGTTCTTCTGCACATGGATAACAATTGAGGTCTGCAGAGTGGCATCGCTACAGGTTCATATTCTTCTGAGTCTTGTAAATTTCAATCACCATAAGCTGGAAATCTTCTCATTTTCCTACTGGCAAGTTGTACCCTGGGTGCAATTCTTTGCTGATTGAAGAAAGTAAAACTTACGTCAGGTACAAATGCACGAACTTTCAGTTATCTTTGACTGTTTTTCAGTTTAGATTCCACAGGGACAGTTTTCAGTATCAATATTTCCGTCCAGCAATGGCCGGTCATAGCTTCCCTGGATTGCAAGTACAGCAATAATCGCCAAAACAAAGATTATGTGAACATTTTCTGCTTTTATAGACACATTTATTGGTAGTTTTTATACTCCGCTGTGCCTTTTTTCATCCAAGTGTCAACGGAACTGCTCTATTCCTGGAAATAATTTAGGGAAAAAGTAAGATTGCAAAGCTCTTCACCTGAAGCAAAAAGGTGTTTTAAGAAGAAATATATTGACCGCCAGGATATCCCTTCCAGCAAAAAAAGCCTGAACAAATACGTCTTCTGGACAGTAATTCATTGGTGTTAGCTGAGGTAAAATTTCCAAGGGAAGAGACCTTTAATACCTCATTATTGACAAAGCTATTTTTGTTTAAATTTCTTACAAATAATTACAGCAATTTTGGGTCAAAATTCACTTGGACATACCTCACACAAGAAAATTTCAAACTTGATGAACATAGTTTGACAACTCCTTTGTAGAAAGCTTGTGCCCTTTGTTGTGAGACAGGAGCTTAAAGGCTTAATTAAAGTGTAATAACTGCTCATCTTTTTTGCTGGATTTGTTGGTTAAAGCAGATCATATCTAAATCTTATTTATACTCATCACCTGGGGCATCCTGTTTAAAAAAAAAAAAAATAAAAATCCTTGTCCGGAGATATCACACTCTGTGGCAGGCAAGCAAACAGTTTCAAACAAATGCTAATGCTACTTCATTTGCATGCTGAATTTCAAATTAATGCCAAAACACTGTATCCTAATGATACTGAAAAGCCACCGCTGATGTATTCTTTGTTTTTCTGTCACCTCAAAATGGAAATGTCTATTTGAAGAATATCGCATTGTCGCATTAATTTTGCAAATTCAGTGAGAAATGAACATGGTTCAAACTTTTCCACCACTGAAGTGGCGCTTGTGATTTCTTCCACGAACGCACACAGAGGTGCATTGTTGTGCAAGCTTAGAAATGTTAATAATGACCTCCTCACACACACACACACACACACACACACACACACACACACACACACTCACACACACCTGAGCAAACACAAACCACAACATTACAGTGCTCTTATCAGTTACCTCACAGATATGTAATTTGAGAAAAAACAGGGTGCCGACAGCTGCTTTTACGCAGCGAGTGCTGTAGAATTAGTCAGAAGGGCCATTCAGCAGCACAAAGTGTCTGTCAGGAGCACTTATTACAGGGCGGATGCAGAGGCGAGGTGTGGGGCTCGCCGTCACCGACCGCACGGAGACGGGAGACGGGTGGAAGGCGACTCGTGGCACAATTAGCTTCTCGGAATTCAGCGCAGAATGATAGACATGTCAGGCACAGGAAGGTAAACTGCTGTCAATCCGGCTTTGAAAGCTGCGCGAGGTGACGGCAACAAAAGGAGGGACTGAATCACCTTGTCATTTTCAGTGTGTTTCTCTTCCTCTGTCTCTCGTTTTTTTTTTTTTTTTCCTTCCTTTTCTTTCACCTGGTTAGCGTCGCCTGCAGGGTCACCTCATCCCACAGGCCCGCGGGCCAGCGGCAACCTCCCTGACCCTGACTGGGGGTTGAACCCGGACTGCCTGAGGCAGGGTCACGACGCACGGGCGAACGCCCTTAAATTAAAGAGTCAGGACAGCTTTTATTTTCAGGGTGTGTTTTTTTTTTTTTCTTTCCTCCTCCATGACACCCTCGCTCCTTTCTTCCTCTCCTGTCTTGCGTTGTTCGCCGTGTCACGTCACCTCTTGGGTTGATTAACCTACATTTACAGCTCGCATCTCCACTGACTCTCACAAAAGGACTCGTATCATCCAGCTAATAATTCAATTGTCGAATGTAATTTGAGCTGATTGGGAAGGTCGACGCTGGCATAGAAAAATGACAATACTGAGTAGTTTGTTGTTTTTGAATGAAAGGTTTTCTTCTTCTATTTTTGAAGTGCGTGTTTTGTTTGCATTCAACAATCAGCAGTGTAATCACAGTGCGGTTTGGACAAAAGCTGGAGGAGATCAGCTCAAAATATGTCAGTTCAGGAGCTGCATAGACCAGTAAAATGACAGCATGATGATCAACAACCTCATTACTAAATGTTTTTCTTCCATTAAAAAATACAAGTATATGAGATTTTTTTTTAAATATTTTTTTTAATGCAAAACCTGAAAAAGGAAAAAAAAGGAACTTTGTATTTGAATGTTCCAACAAATAAACAACAATGACAATGACAACTCGAGTTTTTTAGTAGCAACAAGATAAAAATGTTTGATTTGTGAAATGGGTTTGACTAAAAGAAAAATTGGACTTTTTCTATACTATGCTAGGAAATGATACTATATACTGGTTAAACAGACGAACATTGCTAAAAAGAGAGGAAAATACCATTTTCATTGACTAAAGCTAGACTAAAATATCATCATTTTTCATCGACTAAAAAAACAAAAATAGACCTGGGTTATTCTGACTAAAATTAGACTAAAATGCTCAGACTTTTAGTCGACTAAAAGTAGTCGACTTGACTAGACGAAAAAGAATATGAACGTGACTAAAAATACTAGAAACTAAAATGACAGTTTGACACAAACACTAGACTAAAACTTGAATCAAAACAGGCTGCCAAAATCAGTACTATTTACTCGCCAATGGTGCTCAGAGCCACTGAAAATGGCTTTTATTAAAACTTTTATTTTGACACTACAGGAAGTCCAGGATTTAAAATTCTCCTTGGTGTGTGGTATTTAGAGTCAGTTCACTCAATCTTTAGCTATGAAAATATCAATTAACATTCATATTTATTTGAAGTGTTTTGTCCAGTCTGGCGGTGAACCGTACTGAACCATAGTGGGTTAATATCTCGCCATTTCCAACCTGAGTAACATTCAATCAACACATTTGATGGATTCATGTGTATTGTGGAGCAAATGTGCCCAAAAGGTGTCTGCCATTCAGAGCAGTAATGTCTTTATGAAGCTGCGGAGAGCAGAAAGGTGAGAATTCAGAAAAACGGCCGACACGCGGCTCTGCAGCTGCATCCTGTCGTGAGGACCTCCTGGTCCCGTCCGTATCAGAGCTGAGCGAAGGGCAGCTGGAGATGCTGCAGATTCCTGGAGGATAGACCGGAGGAAGCCTTTCGGATAAATCGAGGCATTTCTTTCCTGTCTGCGGCCAGCAGGAGAGGATCCCGGACAGAAAAAAAAAAAAGAGCTGGGTCCCACGGTATCATGTGACCTAAAATTCCAAATTTCTTTCTTTTGCCAAAAGACTTGTCCAGTTCACTGATTCACTCACAAGCTAACAGGGTGTCCAATGTAATATAAACTTATAATGCTTCAGGAAAAAGGAAAAGTACTCTCATTTTCTTCGTTGTGTGAACACTCAGTTACAGAAAGGCGACCCACGGCGATACGCATGTGAGTTCTATCGGAGATTTATGACATCTGGAAGGCAGTTTTATGAAACCCAACAGCTGTGAAGTAATCAACTTTAGCCTCATTTGTCCCATAAAGAATCAGACAGTGAGCATTTACAGATGTGACCACCGTTCAGCCGCGATCATCGCGCTGTTTCTGCTCCGAGCCACAGACACCAATCAGCATGTTTATTTGTCACTCTGCTCGTTTCGGTAACTGCTGCTCGTGTTTTGCAAATGCTCAACCTCAAGAAGTTAAACAGTAGTATTGTGCTACAAACTGTTCCTAAAAAAAAGAAATAAACATGGCGTGGCGATTGCCAGCAAAGGCACAGCTAGAGCAGGAGTGGTGCTGGAGCGTGCGCGTCGACAACACTTTCCTGTTCTTTAATAAACTCATCAATCGTTCCTCTTGGTTCCTGATGGAACGTAGCGCTCGCCATCTGACACGCTGTTGTGCTGCATCTTTTTCCTCGCGCCACATCAGGCCTCTCTGTGGCCAGTCCAAGCCCATGTCTGTTGTTTTATCTCCTCTTCTATCGACAGCTGCCCTGTCTCCAGAGCTCCTCATCACAGACTCTTCTCAGCCAGTAAATCTGCAGGACGCTCCTCGGGCTCTTGCTAATTAACACCTGCAACTTCTGCTTCAATCCCTTGGTCGGCTTCCAGGTTTCTGAAACGCGCTGAGAGCTCTGCATTTCACATTCAATCCTAAGATTCCAAACTTGGTCTGATTTGTTGGTGCTGCAGAGCGCCATGCTGAAAACGCCTGCCTCGCTTTTTGTCAGGCAGACTTCACATCAGCCTTTGACTTGCATCCATCCATCTCCTGCAAGCGATCCAAATCCGATGTGTCCGGGACGGCCCACGTTTCAGGTCACATCTGGCTGCAACGGGAAGCTCCTTATCAGACCTTTTAGTGATGATATAAACATTTCATTCAGGTCTTAAACAGCATCTAAAACATCCAGAACAGTGGCTGTCAGACCAGGAGCAGCATCGAACGCCTCTTTCTGTCACTTAATCAGGCTGAGAGTGCTGGAGCCGGTCCCGGCTAACGGCGGACAAACCCTGTTAGACGCCATTATAGGGGACATTTTTCACCAATGGAGGAAACGACAGTTGCTTGCAACACAATCCTATTTTAAAATTGCCTGGGAACCGACGTCAGCCAGAACTTGCCGCTCAGTGTGACTGTACCTGCAGGGTTCGGAGTCTCACTTTGACTCATTACGCATTGGAGTTGGCAGCCCTGCTTTACTTGCAATTTAATCCACAGATGTTTGATGAGTTTTCCTGTCAGCTGTTGGAATAGAGAGATTATAGAGGGTAACAGATTTTTATTCTCCCGTCAATGAAACTATTTAAGCAGGAGGGGACGTGTCAGTCAACAGCAAACAGCAGCCTGGGAGCGAGGCAGGACGCTGCCTGTCCATGTCAGCGCTCTCGCTTCATAATGTCCTTGGTTTGAGTCCAGTGCCACCGTCCAACAACAAACCTGAGGTTAATTCCTGACTCTCTGGTGAGCTGTCTGGAGTTAGCCACCTTCAGCCATTCTCCATCTCATCTCCAGCCCCAGCTGACCCGCAAATGTATCAGATGGTACAAAAGATGGATGGATTCTGTAGGCTTTTGCTGCACATTAATGTATTCACTTTTATTCATGTCATCCTAACATTTTAACCTTTATGTAAATACAAGCTGCAAATGCATTCCACCTTGATTCAGCAATACAGAGCGACTTGCCCTTTCGATTTAAGCGAATTACTTATACATAAAACAGAAACACGATTTGAACAAACAAGGACAAGTAGCATTCAAAACAGACACAAAAGTTGAGCAGAATTGCATTTGTCTTCTTCCTAATAATCAAATCTGGTGCAAGATTTACGAGCGTCCTGCCTCATATCTTGATGTTGGTTTCCGCCTGTTTTTTTTTTTTTTTTTTTTTTTTAAATGCCCTCAGCTGCCCCGTGATTCGTGATGGATCCAGTTTCTTCCGACTTTCTCCCCACTTTACAGCGTGCTTTATGGCAGGCTTGTCAAAATAATGAGTAGGACTGGCTCCTCTGATAATCTGATGGCACAGAATGTAGATGCAGGCTTAGACTTGTGCAATATATTACAGAGATCAAATCGGGAACGACAGATAATATCACATTTTGCAATGTTTGGCCTAATGGGATCTTACTTTACCGATAATCTTCAACATAAAACAAATAAATATGAATGATTCTTTGGGTAAATGCAGAATACGTCTCACAGACATGATGAAGCACGGGTCAGTGCCTGTGACCTTATTTCCTTTCATTGCCATAGAGACTGTCTGCTCATCCACACGGGATGTAAAAACAATACAGTCAGTATGGAGACAACATTGTCATGGAAAAGGTATAAAGTCGCATTGAAAATAAAAGTAAACCCAGGTTGGTGTGCTGTTTTTGTCAAAAAATCCCAAACTGCACAGCAGAAGTTTGTGGTCAATGTTTGCATGACAACATTTTTAGATGAAAATAGAAAACTTTTGTTGTGTTTTGGGAGTTCAACCAGACATGAACGATCGTGTAAAACCAGAACCAACATTGGGAAACGCGAGAGGTTACAGACTGAACAAAACCGAAGCAAATTGCCAAACTAAAACACCACGACCATAAAATACACTGATTCAGTTCAAGTAAATGAACAGCGACGGAGAATATTGTGTGTTTTCGGTGATTACTACAAGGATTAACATACGAGACTGAGGGTTTCCTGAGCTACATCATTACCCATTCGAGGTTCCCCTGAGTAACAATAAATTTACCAATTAGAGAAATAAAGTCTGCTTTCTCTACATTCTTGAGAGAGCTCTAATCGCAGCACTCAGTTTCTTTCTTTTTCTTTTTTTTTTTTTTTCCTTTTAATGGATGGGTTCAGCATGCTGAGGTGAGCAGGAGTCATTTTGCTTAAATCTCCAGACTCAAACTACCCACTCAAGTATAATGTGCTGCACCACAGGAACCAAGCGAGGCCTGTAAAACAACACGCAACTGTGATGGAGCGCTCGCTTCGCCGGCAAACAACGACTTCAAAGGCTCTCTGATTGCATATACAGAAGTAATGTCGCTCGATTCATGCCGCTCGCTTCAAAGAACCTACGAGAATGACATCTTTTGTTTTTGTTTTTGCATATTATTCCAGGACATTTGCCTTTGCTGTTTTTAATGAGCACATTTAATAGGTAATTGGGAGATTAGCCTCTTTGCCTGCAGGCTGGAAATTGGGTCCCCTGCTGTGCTGTTTGCTGTTCGAATACAAAGCGCAGACAGTCATGCCTCTCAGCTCCGCTCTGAACTCATTCTTTGCTCTATCAGTTTGCAGGGAGATGAATCTTGATCCAGAGCAGCATGAATTAACTGGATAATGCCGCATTTGTATACAGAGAGACAGACTTAGTCGGGAGCGGTTGACAGAGGAAAGGTTGGTTTCTGCCATCTATTCAGCCGTAACGCTGCCTGAATGTCGCAAGCTGTTTCACAATGAGAGCGATGGCTGACGGACCCACGGCATTAGAAACATCGTAACGAAGTGGAAAGAAAGAATAAACTCAATGGAAGCATTATTTAGATGAAATTGGCACTTTAAATGCATTTTATTGCCAAGAGTTGGAGCCTATCAGCATTATCAATAGTTTCAGAAACACAATGTTTAATGTTGATTGATGTGCAGTGGGCATGACCTGAAGAAAAGAGCAGATTTTCTCAAGTGGACCATAATGAAACTGACTCCTACACACCATATGTTTCTTATCAGTTGCTATATTAATTCCTCACTGCAGAAAAAAATAAAAAAAAACTGTGCTGCAAATCAGATCTACAACCAGGTTAGAAGGAGCTGATCATAACACCAGACAACAATTTTATGTTTCTCAATATATTAACTATATTTCTATGTTATCAGTCGGTGAATTGGAAACAGAAATGTGAGAAAATGCAACATTTCGCTGTTGGAATCGCTCTGATTTGGCATTGAAAAAGAGCTACGTGAAGATTTGTACTGTTGTGTTTGATTATACTGTATCTTCCATGCTGGAAAGAAGCAGTCCATATGAATTCCCAAGGTGGAGAATATTGCTCAGAATTAGCTCAGCACTGTAAAATGTGAGACATTTTCATGATTCAGAGGAAAATGTCACTGCGTGCACTCGCGAGCGTACACACTGCTCAGATTGTTCCAAACAAGACAATGCAGCATTCTTCTCACGTCAACAAGGACAACTGAGACATTCCTCTCTCTCTCTCTCTCGCTCCAATCTCTCTCTCTCGCACATCCAATATTCCCTGGCGGTCGGTGCGCAGAGCCACTCTCGCCACATCTCCCATCAAAGCTTCCTGCGGTGCCACCCTGCCCTGAGACTGGTGGCTTATGGGATTTGCGGTCCCTCATCACAGCTGGGCTCTCTCCCTGAGCTCCACTTAACCTCCATGGTGTGACTGAAAGTCTGGGAGACTCATCGAGGCGGCGCTGACACCAGGGAGTCTGGAATAGGGGTGTGTTTATGTGTGTGTGTGTTTCATAAACTGATATTATGGGGACTTGTCGCCCTTGTTGGGTCAAAACAACAAACAAAACAAGTTTCAGTAAGGATGATTGTTTGATTTTCTCTTGCAGTACAAACACTCTTGGTTTGAGTCCAGGCTCCGAGGGCCTTTCTTTATACGGGTTTGCATGTTTTCCCTGTGTATAAAAAGGTTTTCTCTGGGTAATTTGATTTCTTCCCACTGTACGAAAAACAAGCTTGAGGTGCTAATTGATGTGAAACACATACGTCTCTCTCTACAGTGGGGAATGAAATCTGAAAACAAAATTCCATCCCTCTACAATAATAAAGTGCACACACTAAACAAAAGTGGTGTTTGCCAAGTCTTTGTTGTTTGTGAGCAGATCGTTTGAAGTGTGTGTTAGTGTGTGTTTAATGCTCTGCGGAGTAAAGAATGAAATCCAAACTGGAGATGTAGAAGTCTACTGACACTCTGAAGTGGCTCTCCATCCAGTGAGCTGAAGCTTCTGATCTTCGTAGGATGTTTAAGTCTCTGAGAACTTTGGTGATTTCAAACATGATGAACCGTATTGTAGGAGAAACACGCTGAAAAGAAGACACACAGATTTCTGATTGGTCGCAATAAGTAACTTTCACACATACAAGAAATCCAAATAGTTCAAATATGTTCCACTCAAGCAAATGAGCAGTATGGATTTTTACATATATCAATAATTCTGCATTTATATCCCACTGTTTTCTTAGCCTGAGCTACATTAGGATACACAATATCCACAGCTTCATTTGATACATGACTACAGAAGACAACAGAAGACACTTGTGAGGCATTCAGTTTGCTTTTCAGCATAACTGAGTATATTGTCTTTTAATGCAGCCACAGCCTTCAAGTTTATTTTTTGTGGGAAACACCACACATGATTCCAAGCATTTACATTTAAGGACTCAAGTTGGAGAGAATTCACAGTGAATGCATTGCTTCAGTGTGTGAGCATTTTAATCTGGATGTTGATGTTATATTTGGCTGACAGTGACTTGGTCTGCCTCCTCTAGTTGCTGTCTCAAGTGTTTCGATTCCTTCCTCAGGCCACAATAGGGTTGCCAACTCCCAGAGATTGAAATAAGGAACGCCTCTCGCGGGCAGCTGAAAAAAACAAGGTTTTTGGGGGGTGAAAAACGCATATATAACAGCATTTTACCACAGTTATACCTATTACAGACTATAAAAACACATTAGGCTACTGCATCACACCTACAATAACTCATGATCAGCTTGATCTGTTTGTATTTGAGGCCTACAGTGAGACAGTTATCATTCAAGTATCATCATCATGGACAGCAGCTCTCAGCCACTGCAGCGGACGGTAGAGCAGCTCAGCAGCTCCTTCAGAGGAGACTGAGACCCTCAGAGCAGGAAGGAGCTACCACAGGTCTCTCATCCCCGCCGCTGTCAGACTGTACAGTTCTACTGTGCAGAATATAACCTAATCCTGGACATTATAATATCCTGCACCCACCCTTTCAGAAATTCAGCGACGCTTTATCATCCATTCACTCTGCTAAAACATATTGTACGTATTATATCATACTGCATCATATATTGCATATTGTATTGTATATATTGTATATTATATATATATATATATATATATATATATATATATATATATATATATATATATATATATATATATATATATATCCTGTTACATTTTTAAGATTCAGGTTGTACATACAGTTAAATCTTCATTGTCTTTAGCTTCTATTGTCCATCCTCGTATGATTTGCACTATAACTTGTTAATTATTGCACCATGCATTACTTTTGCACCCTGCTGTGTGTTCTATAAAACTATACACCTGTAAATTTCTCCACTGTGAGATTAATAAAGTCTTCTATTCCTATTCTATTCTATATTTATTGCTAAATGTGCAAAATAACAAACAGCTGCTGTCTCTTCTGGATTTTAACATGTTTTTTTTTTTAAATTTTCAACTAAAAAAGTGCAAAATCAAAACTGAAAAACCTTCTGAACAGAAAAACCAACAAGGTTCCGTTTCTAAACTGAAAACACTCCACAGTCTGCAGCAGCAGACACAAATCAATGAACTAAACATGATATATCTGATATGGAAACGGCACAAACTTACATGTCTCTGGAAGCCATGCTGCGCGCTGCTGTAATGTTTTGATTTACTTCTTCCCACGCGCTCTGTGACCAAACTGACTACTGGCCAATGAGCTGCCATAGCCTGCTCGGAACGGCCTTTTTTGACCAATGAGATAAGAGTGATTCTGTGTTGTCAAGCCATCTCTGTCAGCTCATTGGTCACAGAACGTCAGAGAGCCGGTGAACAATTTACCGTAAGTTTTCAAAAAAAAAGCGCAAGTTCCATTGCTCACGTTTTGACTCTCACAAAAATACGGAACAAAGTGCGTTCCTTTTCAGCTCAATACAGAACGCACACTTTTACATCCAAATACGGAACGATTCCGTTTTTCAAGGAACGGTTGGCAACTCTAGGCCACAACAAACTAGACGTCAGCCCTCGTGGTAATCCCTCTAAAATACTGCGGAGTAAAAAAATAAAATATGCAACCTTAATATCTGAGAGAGGAATTTTTTATTTTTGTAAGAGGGGAAAAAAAGAAGCGGTTTCAGATATTTTCTCGAAGTGTATTTAAGGAGGCTGCTGTCTTTGGAGAGACATGCTGGTCCACTGGCAACAGAACGGGGACTAATTCTGAACTAGCACTGACCCCACTCTCTCCCACAAATGAGTGTGCTCAGTGGGCCGTCGGGTGCACGGGGAACACAATGCCAGCAGATTAGTTGTACTTACTGACTCAGTACTTTGAGATGAATATGGAGAGTCTGTGCAAAGTGGCTACGATGATAAAATGAGAATTAGTTGGCCACTTAGCCAGCTGTACAGTTTGACGAAGGCACAAATCACCCGCAGGTATTGTGGTTTGGACAGTTATTGTGACATCTACACACACACACATGCACAGACACATACACACACACACACACACACACACACACACTGGCGTGACAGGACTGTGGGACCTATAGTGTTTATACTGAAGAGTTGTGTTCATGATGCATTCATGCAGCCTGGAAATCTGAAGGTTTCTGGTTAGAAAGTTAGATTTCTGGGTTTGCATGACATGAAGAATAGACGATGTGGCACGGTGCAGTATTGCTTGGCGCTCCCGCCTCACGGTGGAAAAACCTCTGGTTTGATTCTCGTCTTCGGGCCGTTATTTATGCGTTTTCCATTGGTTTTCTCTTACAGTCAAAAACCAGACACGGAAAGTTTGTTGGCTGCTAATGTAAATGTCATTCATTCACTACATATAAAACAACAAACTACTGCCTGACTCCAACTTAAACTTGTGCATGCAAGCATATACGCTTCAGCGTAATCAGCATAATGCTATTGATGGTTGATCTACTTCTATGTACACAGAGCAGTTGGACTGGAACAGGACAGACTGGCGACACGATAAAGACTGATGACAACTTTGTTAATGGATGGACAAAGAGACATATTTCATCCTGTCTCTCAGTTTTCCATTCAGTTATTAGCTCAGCGACTGTTGTTGTTGCGGTCAGTGATGTTGTAGACCTGCTGGAAATGGAAAAGTGCCTATCTCCGAATATTTTTCACTCAGGCAGAAGGATTTCAAGAATAGATCGATTGAAAGATAACAGTTGCAGCTTAGTGGAGCTGAAGCTGTAGCTGTGCATGTGAATTGATGGGCGTGTTAGTGGGAAGCGACTCCATATGTGAATCTGTCCGTCTCATCTCTTTTTCGCTTCCGCGTCGAACTGAGTGTGAGTCTCTGCCGCCTGTCCTGAGACGAACTCGCAACCTGTTCCGGGTGTAATCTGACTTTGCCTACAGGCAGTGAGGAATGGCTCCAAGCACACGGGACTCCAGCATGAATAAAACAGTATAAAAGATGGATGAATGACAAGAAAACGAAATGAGGAATACATGAGGGTGAAACCTGTCGGTTGAGCTTGATATTCTTTGTACATATTGTTTGACGAGATTTGGAAGAGGCAAATAAAGTTTAAATTAAACTTCATTGCAGTTAAAACAAATGTTCAGAATTAAAAAAAATACAATTTCTGTCATTAAAGTGTGAATGTATCACAGTGAAAGAGATTGATTGCATTCGGGTGGGAATCAGAACTCTCCCCTTTCTTCATGAACTCCATGTGTTGTATCGAGCTTGTTTTGCTTGGATACACACCAATGTCGACATTGGCCCACCACTCCTAACGTGAATTATAATCTGTATGACTTTTTTGCTGACCCTGTGATGGACTTGCGATGTGTCCAGGGTGTAACCTGCCCTCACCCAGCTGGATCAGCTGAATCATTAGATAACAAGAACTTTGTGAACGTGTAGTATTTGAAACGCTCCCTCGAACCTCCACACTTCAACATTATCTGAACTGAGAGTGTCTGAAAATGCTCCTCCCTCGTTTCAGCAACACATGGTTAAAA
Organism: Salarias fasciatus; assembly: GCF_902148845.1. Classification (NCBI taxonomy): domain Eukaryota; kingdom Metazoa; phylum Chordata; class Actinopteri; order Blenniiformes; family Blenniidae; genus Salarias; species Salarias fasciatus. The sequence continues at coordinate 11,130,514 of NC_043762.1, forward strand.
AGTTTGCCAAAGTCTTGCTGTAGCTGGCTTGAATACTTTATATTCCTTGCTCTGCGTCCGCATGTGGGCGTGGAACAGCTGTGATGAGACGATCCGGGCCCCGAGTGACAGAGTCTGCAGAATGTATGCACGGTTTTCACCCACGCCCCCCCATGGCTTCGCATTCTCTGCACAAACTGGGCAAAAAAAAGAATAAAGAAAAGAAAGAAAAGCATTTCATTTAAACACATCTCTTAGTCTTTTACTAACCTTCTGAACCTTTTTTTCAGGTGCTTATACATCGCTATGTTTTTTTTTCTTCTTCTTTTTCCGTGTGTAGTACAGCTACAATTTAACCCATTCATATATAATTGCTTTTCTTGAATGCTGGCATCTGCACTGGGAGGGAAGGTGAGAAATAATAAATGGAATCTGCAGGAATGGCGCTATTTCACTGCAGCTAGATTCACCCAACCAAGCTGTGTTGACTTTATTTGAGAGCTACATGACATTTAGGCCCCGATTACAAATCAAAACATATCGAGTTTCCATTTCAGGCTCGGTTCTTCCTTACACTGCAAAGTTTTGAAAAAGATGTCCGTTTCTACAGAAAATGACTGAAATTCTTAAAACGATGCAGTTAACATGCTGGGCCACCTGTTGGCACTGTTGGTTGGATCAAATCAAATCACTATTCTTACAATTGGACGATGATCTATTCTGTTAACTGAGCCACAGAAGCCCAGGAAGGCAAGAAAATGGGTTTAGAAAAGTCTTTTTTTTCTCCTTTATCCCTTTTAAAATTCTGATATAATGTAATTTCTCATGAAACTTCCAAATGATGATCACAAAATGCACAAACCATGCGTCCATACTTGCCAACAGCCATGCACACACGGAGAACATGCAAACCTGCCCTGCCTGGACTCGAGGACACATTTAAGAAAACAATAATGCACGAATTGTGTGTTTAATTTCAATGCAACGCAAACCTCCCATTGTCATTCACTTCAGCACTTCTGTGCTCACATGCTGAATACAGCAGCGCCTCCACATGCTGTCAAAGTGACTGCTGTGGACATGAGCACTCATTTCAGTGCCTTACCCTCTTATTTCCCGATGTGTTCACCTGATCTGGTTAAGCGTTTGTGACACGCGGGGATTTCATTTCACATCCGCGACCCCACGGCTCATTTCGTTTGAAGCTGGAACAATTGACCCGGAGCCCTTCCACCTTCCGCCGCCCCTTCAGCGCGGGGGAAATAGGACATTCTTTCTGCTGACTCCAGCCACTGAGGAAATAGAACAAAATGCTATAGAAACAGCATGAAAGGGTCATCATAGCAGCAGCTTTCACTGGAAGAGAGCGAGGATGAAGGGCTGAATTAACTTTTATTTTTTTTCTTTAATGCCATGCTACAAAGTCAAAGTCCCCACTGAACTGCGTGTTTGCTTTCTGCGCGAGAAGTTCACACAGATCTGTAATTGTTTAAACACCCTCCCATCAAACTTACATATTCTTATTCGTTGCAAATAGAGCAACTTCACATCTGATGCAGACAATTATCTCCGTTCGGAAAAAAAAAAAAAAAATCTCATCGGGAAATCTACAGAACTAATTTGTCTAATCTTATCAGCAAAGCGGTCTGATGTAATGAAGTTAGACAAAACTATAAAGACACAAGAATTACTTGGCAGTGCACTAACTTCAAAGTGGAAACTAAAATCTGACTCTTTGTAGAAGTAAATTGCGTTGCTTTGTCCGTGCGCGAGAGGAGGCTTTCTGCGGTGCATCTGTTTCATCTGATTAGCCATGCAAACTGCTGTAATCCACTTGCGCTGATCTGTTCCTGCAATACTAATGTGCCCATTATTTTTGGAATCCGATACGTTGCACAGTATGTCTATATGTCCCCATATTGAAGGTTAATCTGTTTTGATCAAAGCGCCGCTGACTTTCAGCGGTGGGATTCTGGCACGGAGACGAGACTGCAGAAACCCACAAATGTGAGGAGCTGGCATCGGGCCACGCCGGAATTAAATTTTACAGCCCACAAACAAGGTGTTTAACTGTTTTTAGGTAAAAAAAAATTTCCCAAGGAGAAAAAAAAACAGTATCACATTCCTCACAGTGTTTTACTGCTGGAGTTTTAATGGCAGACAGACAGTCTTAGGTGTTAGCCTCTCAGGTTTTTAATGCTTCTGGATTTTCTTGGCCTTGAGGCTACAGAGTGTGTTATCCTTGAAAGTATATTCATAATTTCCTCCAAATTATTGGAAGTTTCCCCCTAAAAAAAAAATCCAGTTTGTTTATGTATGAGGACCATTTGAATGCTGTCCTAAATCCACAGTGAGAGTTTCTGCAGCCTCTTGTTGGATGAAAAGTAGGCTGGTTTCCACACCGTCTAGTTTCACACTGGTTAGAATAAAACTTTACAACCAGTAGGTGAGAATATAATTGCTTGGTCAGGGGAGAATAAAAACAATAGACCACATTCTTGTGGAACTCTGTTCTTATATTACATTTTTGACCTTGGTTTTCATGCTTATAGAGTAGTTTGATTTAGTTTGGGGTATTAACCCTTTACTGGGAACTTATTCAAAAACCTTGAGTTTCATGGAGTTATAAATAGGTTTTATTTCACTCTTGAAATTTTTTGAAGATTGCCATAATGCTACTTAATACCGTTGCAATCATTAGGATTTTCTATTTGTGCTTTGCTGGTTAAAAAGTGAAGTTTTTTTTTTTTTTTTTTAATATATCTGGCTAGCATAACAATGCATGAAATCAAATGTTTTGTGATGGTAATGCACATGTTTTCTTTTTCAAAGCAATTCTTCAAACCAAAGGGACAAAATGCAAAAGAAGTTGTGTGAGGTTTAGACTGGAACCCATTATCATTTTTATAAATTCTGAAACGTCTGCCAAAGTTATGCTGCAGAAGGTATCACTGAGATCATTTTGTGTTCAGATTGCAGTAAATTTTTGGTTGCAATTGCTGGTTTTTGCAAAAATATAGACATTTCCTTCACATGTACTCTGCACTATGACAAAGAAAAGTTTGAGGTTCAAATTTAAATTTAAATTAATATTTTAAACAAAAATGTGTTTTACACATGCTTCAACCATGCAAACAGTGTATTGACCATTGACCAGCACAAACCTGTGCTGATGAACTCGAATAAAGAATCAAAAAATACTAATTCTCTTCATTTGTATCCATGTGCTTCTTTTTGTTTGATGAGGAAGCCTGCTCTCTCCTCACAACTTTCTTGGCTCACCCCTCCCTCGATCTGCCTCTCACTCCTTCCTCCCTGCTCACTGTGTGCAACCTAATGAAGCCCCGATGGCATTAAAGTACCCTATCAAACCCAACAGATACTATAGGTTTTAGTGTCATAATAATTTCCAGGGCCATAAAAATCTGCCTATCACACAGACCTCACGCTGCACTGAAGTGCTGGATAAACCAGCGGCTCCACATCAATATGCTCGGTGGGTGTCCTCCCTCAAAATGCTATATTCTTGAAATTACATAAACAAATTGTGATTGACCATGGCGGGGGCGTCAGTTTAGACAGCCAGTCAAAACAACTCCGCATGAAGTCAAACCCGCCAGACTGAATTTCTTATTTTTTTTCACACACGGTTGTAACGCTTGAACAGACATTTAAACAGCACGTCTGCCACTGTGTCCCTTCCCCGCTATACTGGCATGGTAAAAGGACCTTGTAATATCTTTTTCTTTCCCTCTTTTTTTTTTTGAGGTTGAGCTCCCCAGTGGACTACGGATGGGTGCCTTCCATCCCAGCCTGAGCTCGGGAGCCCGCAGTCTTTTTATATCAATATTGCTGCAAAGCCACAGAAAATTGCTGAAAATGAAAAATGAAATAGGTGGGTTTTTGTATGTGTGTGGGGAGCGTTTAAAGAGTGGGTGAGCAGTGCCGTGGGAACGGGGAAGGTGGGGTGGATCGAGCCTTCAGGAAGCAGCAGCCCGTGCAGCTTCCCCGTCCTGTGTGCCGGCCGCCTGCTTCTCCTTGAGAAAATACCTCCGCACGCCCAGATGTAGAGGGGAAAAAAAAAGAAGATTAAATACAAACAGTCCTGACGCTCCCTTTGGACTTTGGGCCGTAATTATTCTGATGACAAGGCTTCTAAGATGTATTTAAGCTGCAGGGTCTTTCTTTGTAACTGGAATCTGTATTGAAGTCACACTGAGTCATTTCCAGTGAATACACTGTAACCTTCTGGTATTACCGCTTTGCACAGTTTGTTCAAGACATCAATTGAATAATGACCATCTTGCTACCCATGATAAAAGAAAGATATTACACTAGAGTAGATTGGATTAGATGTTCTTTCTTCGTTCCACAGCCCTCACATGTGACGATCTGTTTGAATGTCAACCCAGAGCAAGACGTTCCCGACGCCTAACCTGAGGTGCAGCTCCTCATCTGCCGGCCATCAGCGAGCCTCTCCTGTCCTCTGGAGATGATCTGACGGTGAAAGTGTGAAAGTACTTGAGTCTGATTCAGTCGTCCATCACAATCCGGCCTCTTGTCCAACTTGTTCAGATCCTCATGCTGTCAAACACATTTCACTTCAGGGGCCACATACAGCTCAATTTCCTCCTGAGTGGGCCGGACTGGTACAATAGTGCCAGAATAACCGTCAAATTTAAACTTTAAAGCCGGCTTGGTGGTTCGGCAGGCTTGCTTCGGCCCACAAGCCTGATGTTTGACACCGCTGCCTTACCCGTTGTTGTGGACAAAGTGTTCACTTCACCTGTTTTATGCGCTTTGCATCATCCTCCGATGAAGAACGACAACTCAGTGAAGATGGAAATAATCAGCAGAGTGCAGGATGCATGGACCATTCGAAGTGAGAAATACCAACACAACAGATTAAATGAATCCAGGAGGAAAAAGCAGAAATCCTTCTGCTGCACATTAATGAGGAAGACCTGCAGCAAGATGAAGCGACCCATAAAGGCCGTCACGTCCAGAGACTGAGCTGAGAGAGGCTCTTCTCTGCTCCGCTCAGGTTTCAATCAAACCTCAAATGAAGTGAAGAACTCTCCGAATGGGCTCAGCCCTCTTGCTTTACCGGGGTTTGGAATGTACCGCTCATCTCTGCAACTGGATCACACCAGAAAATTAGAATAAACTTGATCGCACCCTTAATCTCAGTAGATTTGTGTGATGTCCCAATCTTCAGCTTTGCGTATCAGATTGTGATGAATTAAAACTGTTGTTTCTGCTCTTCAGTCAAGCAGTCTGTCAATTGTCATTAAATATTCAGTATTTTTCAGTCTGATTTATCGTTGCATCCAGATGAAAGGTTTTTTTTTTCATTAGAACGATTCAGTTTTTGATATAACATCTATCATCCATCTGTCTGTTAAATGGATCGCCTGCTGTTTTCAAAAGGAAAGGCTTTTTTTTGCAATTATATGTGATGTTGAACAATATTATGTCAAGATATCAGCATATTGAGAACGTGAAAATCCGTTTGCTTCATGTATTTTAATTCCCTTTTTCCTTTCATGTCTCTGTTTTTTGTCATAGTCAAATAAAAAAGGGAGAGTTTATGGAAAATGTGTTTTTTTAAAGTTATTTTTGACTTTGTTAAAGTAGAAAAAAGTCACAAAAATGTTTGAAATAACACCCATGATAACTGTTACACAGGTGCACTGTTTGCAGAGACGTAATATTTATTCTGTGTGGTTCTACAGAACAATACAGCTGATTATAATAACCTATATAAAACTATCAGAGCAAACAATTCATGAAATTGGGCACTAATGGGCTAAAAAAAAATGCATGTGAATGCTGGAGCGCAGCTTTTCCCCCCTCAGTGCTGGAGTCCCATTATTCCAGAGAGTTGATCACACTTAAGTGAGTCCTCTCGACAGCTGATGGGCAGATTCCGTCTTCAAGACAAATCTTTCGGCACTGTGACAAACCCGACAATCATTCAGGACTCATAACCTCCCGCAGACACAATGTCCAATTACCCGGTAATATCCACGGTACCTGAGTGTGTGTGTGTGTGTGTGTGTGTGTGTGTGTGTGTGTGAGAGAGAGAGAGAGGGAGAGTCGTAGAGTGAGGCCGTGAGTGATGGATAAAGCTGCAGGAATGACATACATGTGTGGAAGTATGTGTGTGTGTATACGTTGGCGTGTGCGTGCTCCGCCGGAGCGCCATGTGTGAGCGTGCCTGTCCGTATGTGGAGGCGCATCTGTGATGGATCAAGCTATCCCTGGAATGACATTCTTGTGGGCGAGTCTGACTGCGTCTGTGTGTGTATGTCCGAGTAGAGTGCATGCATGGCGGTGTGTGTGTGTGTGTGTGTGTGTGTGTGTGTGTGTGTGTGTGTGTGTGTGTGTGTGTGTGTGTGTGTGTGTGTGTGTGTGTGTGTGTGTGTGCGTGTGTGTGTGCGTGTGCATGAGCGTGCATGATGGAGCAACCTCTCCACACACAGGCAGGATGACAGAGAGGAGCTGAAGACGGTGAAAATGGGGGAATGTTCTGCTGCTGTGACCAGAGTTCCTCTGGTCCTGAAATAGGAGAGCAGACACAAAAATAAACACTCTGAGAGGACAACTCAGATGGATAGCCACACTTCCCTCTGACAGGTGTGTGTAAGGTTGGGGGGGGGGGGGACTAAACATTTCATATAGAATGTATGGTAAGGACAGAAAATGTTGAATTTGGTTCAGCAAATCATGGAAAGTCCATTTCGAAAGTGACGAATTGAAAAAGAAAATGTCACCATTTAAATCATGAAGTGCCAGATTACTTCAAAGTTTGAGGGTGTGTGTCATTTAACAAGGAAAGCTTGAAGGCCGTTGGTGTTCAGGACTCAGAAAATGACGCATTAGTGATGAAAGGCAAATCAAAAAGTCTTCTGAGCCCCAAAATGTGATGGATGACCTGAACTCTTCCTTATCTGCTGCAGACTAAGATGCTTTTGAACCTAACAGAGAGAGAAAAAATGTCACTTGTCTTTTAGATTTTGTGTTGTTTTCGTGGGTTTAGATGGTGTGGCAGAACATGCAGACTGTACATCTTCTTTTTGTTCTCACATGCATTTGAAAAACCATAACTGCATCGTGAGAACATGCAGTTTAGGCCCTGAAGTGTAAAATGGAAAGCGGAGTCTTATCTGTTTTTCTTTGCCCGGCTTGTGATGGACTGGAGCTCTGAACAGACTGTATCCTGATCGTCCCTGGATGTCAGCTGAGATCAGCTCCCACTTCTCTGAAGCAGTGATGTTTCGTGTAACTTTGCAAGGTAAAACGAAGACACAAAACTTCCAATTCCCTGGTTGTCTCCACACTGCACGGTGCATTTTTTAATCCCCTATAGCGTAATATGTAGGCTACGCTGCGCCATATCCAGTGGAGGTCCAGCATCTAGCCCTGTGTGTGTTCAAATGGGTGAATTTGATTAACAATGCAAAGCACTCGGAGTGTGTGCAAGCGGTGAAAGTAAACATGACCATCTCCCATTCATCCTCTCCTCTTTCATTTGGCTCGTGTGACCAGTCAGCGCTGCCTCAGAGCGAATGCTGTGAAAATATAAGCACAGACATGTAAGGACATATGAATGCTTCCACCTCCCCCTCCTTGGGTGTGTGTGTGTGTGTGTGTGAGCATTAAAACACCTCACCAGGCCACTGCTGCTGTCATTACAGCATCCAAACTAATAGATTTGAAGGTGCACCTACACTTGTGTTTTTTTTTGGACAGAGAGGGACATGGGATGGATGGAGGGTGGGGGTTGGGGTAAATAATAGAAGAAGAGGTGAAAGAGTAGGGGAGAAGCACATAAGAGACGTGTGTGTTTGTCATGTGGGAGTGAGGAGTGAGGCCGTTACTCATCGGCCATTACTCAAGTCGGGAAGCCATGGCGTACCGCCGCATTAGTCCTCACGCTGTTGACTGGGCGTCGGCGCACCAACAAGGAATTCGCCGTGAGTCATCGATGGATGTGTGCTCTGAATGATGCACGTCACTGTTTGTAGTCTAATGTCAATGACAGAACCCGGAGTACTTAGAATATCTGAGGATTAATGTGTGTGTGTATGTATATGTGTGTGTGTGTGTGTGTGTGTGTGTGTGTGTGTGTGTGTGCAGGTGGGAGCAGGTCCAAGTAAATCAAGGCCAATCAAACATTCGACAGAGCACTAAAGAGCATCGGACAGAGAGAATACTAATGATGGTTATTTATGTTTCTCCTGCCTGTGTAAATTAAAATGTTAATCTGCAGGGCCTTTGTTTCTTTTTTTTTCCCCCCCTCACTGTTTTGTCTCGATGTTTGATGCCTTATTTAGTGTAATGTCTGTGCTTCAATTATTCACTCCAGCAGTCCACAAATAAGTCCCAAAATCTTAACAGCACATTAAAATCCTATCTTATCATTGTGCTTTATTGTTGACTTTGAAAAACAGGAGAATTAAACTGATAAAGTGGCAAAGAAAAAGGAGAAAATGAACCATAACTCCTGACATGTCTGCTTTCGCATTAGTTTTTTTTTTTTGGGACGGGCTTCAATAAAACCTTTGTTTACAGCAAAGTGTCGTGCATTATTACTTACTAATGGCTTTGTTTTTAAAGCCCTGACAAATGAGTTAATTGGTAAACAAATGGCTCAAGTGGCAGATACTTTGTTAAAATACGCACTGCGATCGCTCTTAATTCCGCAGTTTGTTTTTGTCCCACTCAGGTGCCTCATAGTATTCTTAAAAAAAAAAAAAATGAAGATGACAGCTTTGCATCTGCAGCCAGCTGTGTAATTATGGAGAAGTAAATGATAGCCGTGCCGCTGGTATGCGCAAGAACATCTCAGCAATGCAGGTGTTCTAAAAGCCAGACGTTTGTTTATCCGAGATGTTGTGTGTGTGTGTGTGTGCGTGTGTGTCATGTGCAAAAGGGGTGAGCCAGGGGGTATATAGTGTTGATGTGCGCTTACGTGTGTGTGTGCGCACAGCATGCCTGTACAGGCGGCCGCCTCTGAAAAACAAAGCTCCTCCTGCAGATCTCTTCTCCCCCTGCAAGTATCTGCCTGCTCTGTCTTCTGCGTGTTACTCAGTGGCTTACTCAATGCCACCTTTATACCCCGCTGCACCATGCTGACATGCAGTTTGAAGCAACACACACACACACACACACACACACACACACACACACACACGCACACACACACACACACACACCTGTAATGCAAATTGCCCGCCCACAGTCCCGCCTTTGAACTTGTTGAGCAATTTTTATGTTACAGCAATGCGTGGGTGGTACGGTGGCAAACCGAGGCATTCGCCGAGACAAAAACACGTCTGGGTTTAATACCCTTAAAGCCCAATGAAACTGGAGAAAGGCTACTTAAACCTATTTGGAGTGTAGCTGGTTAATAAGTTACACTCGGCGCACATCGTCTTGTTGTGTTTTCAGCTTTGATCTTCTGGTGGGAGTCAAAAACGGAGTGTTTCGGGGTTTAAAGGTGACTGAATTGTGTTTCAAACAAATTCGGTCGATGGTTGGTTCATGTGGAAGAGCTGCACAGGAGGAATAATGTAACTATTGGGCAACTGTTTTTTTCAGTGATTATCCAAATATTCTGTGGTTTTAAATATAAAACGTTAAAGATTAAAAAAAAAACTTTCTAGACTGCTGCATAAAGCAGTGTGGACCAAGTGAGAGCTTGGAGTTAATCAAACACATTACATTCAAGTTTCTCTCAACGTGTAAGAAAAGACGTCTACGCCTTGCTCGAATTTTAGAATAAATTTATTTGCAGCATCCTGGGCTGTCTTTCATCTCTATGCATGGGCGATACGTCTCACCGCCCTACTGTGAGAAATAATTCAGCGGAAGAGCAGATATGAGGACCGGAGATTTATCAGCCGCGTACCCCGAGCAAATCGCACCCTGAGCGAAAAAAGTTGGGAACAATCCTGCACTTATTCACATAAAATAAATATCATCTGAGTCTGAGGAGACAAAAAAAAAACATGACAAAACACACAATCTGGCCTTGAACTGGTGAATAATGGCTGCTTTGACCCTGAGGACAAGGCCAAGTGGTCGGCAGCATATGTTTCAGGTGTCTGTGGATCCACCACATCCAAATCCAGAGTTAATCTAACCATAAAAATCCTTGCCTAATATTGCTTCCACACACATATACAACGCATGAGAAAGTGTTTGATGCAATTGTAAACTGGAAGTGATTGAACATGAGCATTAATGAAATGTCTGCGCTAACAGCTAATCCAACTTGCAATCTGTCATCCGCAGCTCTTTCCAAAGACCCCCCACCCCCCACCCCCACCCTCCACCTTCTCCCAAAAGCTAGCTCTGACCCTTAAGTGGTTAACAGCCATCTAGCTGACTCTTAAATGGCCCAGATTGCCATTACTAAGGTTTTCTGGAGCCATCCCTTACCCTTTTAATGACAGCTGCTTCCGCCATTAATTCTCAATCAATAATGCAAAAACACTCAGAGCGCAGTCCATCCTGCCACAGCTTTATTTTCTAATGCTCTTCGAAAGCTAATGAGTCAGGCTAATTGGTCCGTCATCATCGCCACTCAGGAGTTTACCAGCGGAAGTGGTTCTGTCTTTTTCAGTTTTAAAAAGCATTAGCAGAACAACTGGTTTCCAGTGGCGGACCGACACGGCTTTCTGCTGCCTCATTAAAGTAATTCCCCAGATATGTCTGCAAATCTTCTTACACGGCATATTTTTAGAAATATATACATGAATATGTCTTTATTTTTGGTATTTGGAAGGTATTTGTGTGCAACTGGGTGTTCTCAGACTCAGAAATCCCGTGCAGAGAGAAAAACATATTTGCAGAACATATGTGTTTTTATACTTCAAGTTCTTAATTCATATTTTGAATTAGAGCTTCGACCCCAGCGCAGCTTCAAGGTAATTCAGAATTTACATTGTAATCTAACAGCAAAAAGAAAGAAAGTGTGAGAACTATCTGCGCGAAAAGAAGGTGTCTTTTTATGCTTTCACGATCTATTACCACATTCACTCTATGATACCACTCAATACTATCCAGAAGGCTATTTCCTAATGGTAATTCACCTCATTTAGCAAAGCACACTATGGGGCATTTACTTTATTTATGGTCAACATAATGCATACAAGAGTCCGGCGGTTATGAGAAATCAACTGGGGTATTTGTCGCCATCATCAATGGCCGAATGAAACCGCTGTTTGAAAATGCAATCATTGTACAACACATAAATTTCCACTGTAAACCCGCTCTCCCTCGGCCTCCGCCTCTCGCGGCCCCACCCCCACCGCGGGGAATTAAAGGGGGCTTCCCAAATCTAGTGCCGTCTTGCAGGAGAGCATGCAGGACTGATGGATTATCCATACGTCGCACCATATGCAATACCGCCGCATGATTGGCGGGATGTAATCATCTCGATCATTTCATACAAATAGTCTCCAGTTCGATCAATACGTGTTCAGACACAGGCGAGAGAAATGTTCTTCCTCATGGATTTTGCAATAAGCAACAGCCTCTACATGCCGACCGCCGTGTATTTTTCAGACTGGGGTGCGTGGTGACTCGATGGCCGCAGTATCGAATGTGTTTTAAATAAATGGCCGAACGGCCTGTTTGGACGGAGGGAGGGATGTCGGGTCTCGCCCCCGAGAACACATCAGGCATGACTCCAGGTCAGCGGTTTTAAATCCAAACAAAGTGGGAAACGGTTCTCAAAAAAAAAAAAGTTTAAACCTGAGAAACAGAGATCTCAATTTATGAAGATGAAGCGTGCAACATTGCACAAAATTGTGTTTTTGGTTTGATGGCATTAAGAAATGACTGTCACCACAAGATGTGACATTAAGGAGCTGAGTGTTGATGGAGGAAATCATCATCAATAAATGTATCTGAATCATGGCCAAAACAGAAAATGACAAATAAATAAACTTCATATGTCAGATACTGTTATTCTGAAAGTTTCCCTGAGGTGTGAATGAGAGTGTGTGTGACTGTGTGTTTGCACTGTGATGGACAGGCGACCTGTACATGCTGGGACCTGAATGTCAGCTGGGATCGACTCCGGCGCCCCAGAGCCTTAAACAGGACATAAAATATACCGTTCGACTTTTAAGATGGACTCTTTTCACAACAAACACCCCCCCAGTATATAGTTCGGAGTTATCTTTGATTCGTCTGTGCCCATGAAGGTCTTCTCAACCCACGCAAATGTATTCCAACCATTTAGTTTGACACATAAAAGCCAAACACATTGTGGCATTTGTATTTCTGCGGTCCACAATTTACTGACAGAATAAAAAACAGAAGTTATTTTCCGCTGTGTGTAATATGTTTGAGGGTGACATTTGGAAATTGAGCAGCGTGTCAGTCAGGGAGCAGAGCTCTGTCATATAAATGAGGCGATCGCGCGCAGCGCTGACACGCAGCCGTTTATTTTCCCTCACAAGCCGAGCGAGGAGGGCATCATGAGATCGGGCTGTTTGTTATGATAAGATCCCATGATTGTAGTTACAGCTCATTATCAAATGATACCGAGCTCTGGAAGCATCTTGCTGATGTTTTCGTTCCGTGCTTGAACCCACATGACACATATTTCTGCTCAGCTGGTGATCTTTGTCTCTGCCAATTTTTTTTTTTTTTTTTTCCAAACCTTTTTTGCATGAAATCTTTGGCTTACTTCCAAAACCTTTCAGGCCGTTGGTGGTTCGCTCATAAATTTCCCTCAGGTAAACTATGAATTACCTTTATTACCTGCTTCACTACTCCTCCTATAGGTTACCTTAATAATACCTTTATTTAAAGAGACTGGCCTGTTGAGAACCAGTCCTCGTTTATCATAATATTTTAGCCAAGAGGCAGCATGTGAAGCAAATACCATCATAAAGAGAAATAACACAGCCAATATGTATTTTCGGTTTCAGGTTGGTTGGTGCCACTTCTATTGGTTTGTATTTGTTCTTGTTTATGTGTTGAGCAATTTCTTAAAGAAATCTACCCCTGTTTGAAAATCTTCAGCTTGATTTGGCTCGTTTGGGACATTTGGGAAATTTAGATACTCATTCGTTTCCGTCTGCAACTTTAGATGAAAAGTCCTTGGTGATGAGTCGGTTGCAAATCAACCTAAACTGTCCAAAAAGTATTGGAAGTTGTGATTTAGATTTCTTTTTCTCATAAACATAAATCCTACTGACTGGAGAATCATGGATCTACTCACTTTGTAAATGAGTCCTGGTGTTTAATCTGAGGAGAGATAAACAGCAGTTTCTGAATTGTCTTTTGGAATTACAAATATTCTGCTGTGTTGCAGTTCTGCTATGAGCTGTGAGGACTCTGCACTTTAGATTAAGTTAAATCACATAATTAGAAGTCATATGTTCACTTACATTATTATGGTTTGTTTGAGGTTGTCAGTTATTATCAAAGTGCATTAAAATAAATCGTGTTTCTGACAGAAAGTAATCTACTGCATGGATTGTCTCAAAGTTTTGGTATTTTTGCTTAAGTTGTATTCATGTAAAATATCGGCAAAAAACCATTGAGAATCTCTGTTTTCCAGGAGGTTAAATGTCTTGACCTTCCAGGAGAAGACAGCTTAGCATGCTTCTACCTTTTCAGACGTGGCTTTAGCGGAGCGGCTGGAGTTCAAAACCAAAGCTGGGGGAAAAAAAAAAAACTTCCATCCACACTTCCAAGAACATCTTTGGGTCAGAGCAGCAGGAGATACGGAAAAACTGTCCCAACCCTGACGGATTTGAGCTGGTTCATCACTTATCTGGTCAGGAGGTTTAGATCTTCTGGGTAAAAACAATGTTGCTGTGGTGAATAACCACATCAGGCTTTTGAATGACTCGGATCGACATGTTGCGCGAGCAGAACTGACGGAACTAATCTTCAGCTTGTTTTGAACTGCTGGCTGTTTGGATATTGTTTTAAAGTAAAATAAACTCCACATACAAGAAAAGTGGATGTCTGTCTACTCAGACGGTCTGCTTTTCCCTCTAGATTAAATCATGTTAAATGCAACTGTGGGGGAAAAAAAAAAAAAAAACAGTGTTAAAGCATGACTAAATTCTGCCATTACAACTACTTTAAAATTCAATATATTGGTGTTTACTTGCGTTATAATTGTCTCATCCGCCTGAGGCCATGTGTAACCTGTCAGCTCAACACAACTGTTAAGGAAAAGAGGGGGTCTTGCTCAAGCTATGGAGTTAATGTAAAAACCCCTCACCCACGACAGATGTGCTTCGTTTCCATCTAATTGAACTTTGCCTGGCTGTGATTGGTTCCCCGCTGTTTGTGAATGGGAACGCTGGCTGGGAAATGTCATTCATGTGTTTGGCTCAGGCTCAGATTAAAGGTCCCATTATTGTCAAATGGCCCGCTGTTAATATCCCCGGGCACATTGCTCCGTGGAGGTCACCATGTTAATGGATGTAAAATTTGTCCATTAGCATTTTGCGTGCATGCTGTGTGAGTGAGAGCTTTCAAACGTAGTGAAGGAGGGTTTTTTTTTTTTTTTTTTTTTTTAGTATCAGAGCAGATTTGATTGTAAATACTTGAGGAAATAATTTATTTTATGTAACTAGTTATGCATCCATTGCTGCAAGAATATAACTGTCCACTAAATAATCTTTGAAGCATCTCATGCGAGGTAATTTGGTCATTTAAAGGGAACAGACTTCCTTCTGGCGCTCATGGATGAGGAGATGTTTGGAGGAAAATAGCCACTTGTTTCCTGAATACGAAGGTAAAACCTGAGACGTTTCACCACCGATGCATGTTCGCAGTCTGTTCCCTTTTTGCACAAATTTCAAGGACACCTTTAGGTTAAGGGCAAAAAAAAAAAAAAAAAAAAGACTGTGGCATCCATAAATGTTACCTCAGTAACAAATGGACATATTGGCCTAATTTTGAACATATTGGATTGAAACCAGAGCTAAGCGCAGGAGGGTAAACAATGAAATTGATGGTATTGATTGAATTACTGGAATCTGCCCCAGGTGATAAAGAGAAACAGTCGGGATACATTTTCTGTTGAGGCTGAGGCCGACACAGACAGAAGTCCGTTACTAAAAAAATAACAAAACTATTAAAATTTTCATGAGGGAATCACTCATTTTTACAACAGTAATTGCTGAATAAGCATGAAGCGCACTTTTGCTTACTGCAAACCCTTTTTTCCATTTGGGAGACGGGCGCTCAGAGGAGGTAGCTGCTTCAACCGTGTTGACATACAGATGACTTGCTTTCCATCATGCGTGTATTTAATGGTTGATTTTGCAACAGGAAGTCGGGCACACTCCATTATTGGAAAAACTGGTCATCCATTACTGGGTGTGCATGTATATGCATGCCCTCTGGCTCAAACGGCATGTTACTGGAAAAAAAAAAAAAAAAAAAAAAAAAAAAAAAATCAGTTTTCAATGGAACAGTTTATCAGCCCCGTATATGACGAATACGAGTTGATTTCATCACATTGATCGTATACTGGAAAAGGAAAAAAAAAAAAAAAAAACCTCTGCAGGGGAAGATATTGTCACAGCGTTGTAGTACCATGGCTGCAGGTATTTCATTTTTTTAAGTTAACTCCTCTGTCCTGTGCTACAGTCAGTTTTAACAGGCGATTGTCTTTTAAGCGTCCCTTTGCCCTAACAGCCCCAACGCCAGATGTTGTGTAATAATCAAGCAATGAAGAAAGAATGAGACATCAAAAAATATGCAGGCTCAAGGTCCTCAAAGGCCAGGATTGGATTTTCAAACTGTGGTTGCGTAGTATTTGGATTTTTTGCCAAGATATCTTCCTGTCAGTGCACTTTCTAAAAAAAAAAAAAAAAAAAAAAGCCAATTTTGGGCTTGCGCATATGGAAAAGATCATTTGCCTGTTTACAGTGGAAACGCTGAAAACGATACAGTTTCAAGACAAGCTCTGACTTGGCGCCGTTGTAATGACACCAGACACACCTGCATTCAGGAAACAAAACACTATAAACATTAACAACAGACATTCATATGGACAGACGACAAGCTTGGATTGTTATCACGACGACTCTTACCTGCATAAAGCTCAGGCATGTGCAGAAGGACCGTTATGTATGCATTGGCGGCATTTCTCAAAAGTTGTATTTTAACCTGTTTACATGAAGCCATACTTGGAGTATTTCTGTTTCATTTTCCCACAGATTCAACTTTGTAACTGATTGTCTCCCAAGTTTTCTTCTTTTTGCCAAATTCAGATTTATTTGCTGTAGTTTTTCAATCCTTTCAACTTTATTAGTGCTGTCAGTTTTAATCGCGATTAATCCATTGAGGTCTGCCAATTGGGTCAAAGAAAAGAACTAGAGGATAATAGTCTTTTTCCTGATAATGGGACTGATTTATGAGGATTAGATTCTTCATTGCGATTAGTCTCAACTTTAAAAAGTTAATTGTTGACAGCTGTCCATGAATTAATCACGATTAATTGTGATAAATGCGATTAAAACTGACGGCACTAAACTTTATTAACCTGGCAAAAGCCATATTGACATGTGCAGCAACAAATTGCTTCACATGTCAATCTGGGATTTCACTCGGCAAATCCGTTCGGGGAAGGAGGGACTTGCTGTAGAACTCTTTGCGTTCATTGGACGAAAGGACACAGTGCACCCGCCTAACCATGTTTGGTTTCAGCCAATCACTGCAAAGAAAAAACCTCTTGCTGATCGTTTTTCAAAGACGCAATAGAGGATTCATCCAAAACAGATTGAATCGCTGTCGGGATATCCATTGTTTTCGCTAGCCATGCTAATATTATTAGCAGTCCGTCGCTTCCTGCTTCCGTCAAAGCTTCATGTCCCGCCCTAAACGACGCGTGATTGGTCCGACCGAAAAAAATCCGAGCGTGATTGGTCCGACCGAAAAAAGTCCGATCCCGAGCACATAGGCTCGAGCGGTACAAGATGGATTCTCGTGGTGTGTGAGAACAAATACCGCGAGAATTCAGCTTGCCGTCAAGGTTACAACTTTATGGCAACACACTAAATTTTATGCGTGTAGGGACATACCACTTCACATGATTGCTTCATTATGAGCACAAACACTCATGGAAACGACACTGTTTCCAGCAGATTGTTGTCATATAAACAGGATCTAATGCATAAAAAACTCTCCGTTTAATGCTCCTGTTTGTACATGAAAAAACAAAATGCAAACTAAAATCGCAATCTTTTTGCACGAGCATGCAATTTAAAATTCCTCACATAGGATCTTAATTAAGTTGAACCTCAGTATCTTGAATTTAATTCTAAAGCTCTCACTTTTCATTGATCTGTTTTATCAACCAGCTTTAGCTGCATTGTATTCAGTCACATTTCAAGCGTTTCAGACAGCGCCCTGCACTGACATTTATTTGGACTTTTCCCGTCACTGGTGAAAGATTTAGTTCATGAGTCGCCAGACTTGGAAAAGAAAAACAAAAGGCTTACGATAAGTTCAGATAACCCAGAATTACTTCACAGTGTTTATGTTGTGCAATGACGAGCAGGGAGTATGGGGGCCTTGCATGTCTGGGCAAAGGCGATGACGCCAATACGCTGCGTTTATGACCCGAAGACGGGATTGACTGACTCACTCATTCATTCATTCTTTGGAAGTATCCCCAAGGCATTGGCATGACATGGAGGATATATGGTGTCAAATCCTTTTTTTTCTAAGGGGCAGTAGGGTTGGTTTGTGACTGGAAGACTGTCTGCTAAGTTTCCTGGAACGTCTTGTAGAAAGAAATATTCCCTTCGGTTCACGGCCGATTGACTGTTGATGTTTCCTTGAACAAGTCACAGAAACCACAACCATTCATTATTTGCTGATTAAGGCACAATAGTGGGAACTTTTGCTTGTGTTTCAAAGGGAAAAGAAAAGATGTGCTGAAACACACTTTTGGGTAGTAATGAATAGGATGAGAACATTTCTTGTTTTTGAAGGGACTGTTCTCCCATACATCATTTATGAATGGCCTGCATGATATATTTTTAAACAACATTTCAGACAAGAGAATCAGATTAAACCAGAGGCAATAAATGGTGTGACTGTGAGATGGAGGAAGAGGGAATTATCTGACTGTAAAGTCGGGAGAAATACTTGTGAAAGCTGTCAGAAGTGGAAACTTCCATTGCAAATGTTGGGTAGAACTCAGCCTGGCTAATGGACGTCGCTTAATGATGGTGGTGGTGCTGACTGTGATGACCTAACAATAGTGTCACACTTATTAGTATACAAACCTGATTTTGCAGGCTTGAACCCTCCTCTTGCCCCTGTTCTTGCCACAGTAGTACACTGAACCAATTGTGGTTGAGCTCCTTGCTTGGGAGCCATTGGTGTGTAAGTGTGTGGATAATTCTAACTAACCGTGTGAAGTTATTTCACATCACTGAAGTGATGGAAATGTGTGGGAAAAGGTCCATTTATCATGTTGCTTGAAGAAAAAGATTCTGTTCCGCAAAACTAATTATCCAGTGTTTTCCGTCTTTCCAACTTGTGCCACTTTCCCTCGACAGGAAAGAAAACAAGTTGAAACAATTCGTGAGAGTAACTGCGGCTTCAAATCAAGGGTCGCAGAGTTCCTCAAACTTCATATTGAATAATCAGTGGAACTGTAATATTCATTAGCTGTGAAGATTTAAAGTAAATGTTAGGTCACCAAATTTGTAAATGTGCTTGTCTTTCCAATGTACTGATAATATTTCATAAATCATAAATTTCCCCCGACTATTCTGTGGTTATAGGTTTGAGTGAAACCTCATTACTAAACAAAAGTTTCACTTACACGGTTCAGGAGGCCAGTCTTACTGCCAAACACTAGTTGAACTGTCACATATGATCCTCTCCTCATAGTGGGTGCCCAGACCATGATCAAGCTGTTTTGATTGAGATTAATCACCGCCCCCCCCCCCCCCCCTCCCTCACCCCCCGCCCTTTTCCCCAGCGTGGTTCATTCCAATATTTTTGCAGGCAAGCATTTCCCCTCCTGCTAATCTCTTCAAACATTTCAGGCGAGCTGAATGCAGACTGGTTTGAGTGATCAAGCTAAATTGCCTAAGAGGCCATTAATAGTTTATAGGGCCGAGGCTGATGAAAGACAGGCAGGAGGAGAAGGAGGAGAAGAAAGCTAATTAAATCAGTGTCGGGGGGTCGCTGGTGTCTTGGGCTGGCATGGTGGGCCGTAAAGATTACCATTATCACTTTCATTACCCCGGCTGATTGTTTAGAGGTGGTGGTGGTGGTGGTGGTGGTGGTGGGGGTTTAGTTGGGAATGGAGGGACACATGGTATCAGATTGCTTTGTCGTCCCCATTTACAAACCTGTGACAATTTCCATTATCATAAAGTTATAGCACAGGAGGTGAGAGATTTTATTTCACCAGCAATACCTGCCCACCCTGGGTTATGTAATTTACACGCCATGTTTGATTCCTGGATTTATTGGGGAACCATGACTCCTTGTCTTTGGACCTCTTTGGTTCTTCCTGTTGGTTGGTGATTTGGTGCAGTGGGTAACTGTTGTGAACCCGCTCACCATCATCAATAAAGATTTGATCATTGTTGGGATAAATTTTGCTTCAGTTGCCTCTTTGAGTGACTCGATACACCAAAAGTTGTATTGCTGGACTAAATGGACGGAGTTGAGAAAGTTGGGAAAACTTATCTTTTTTAGGTTTAATAGGGACACATCACAAAACTGTCATTGAGATTGAGGTAATTGTTTTCTACCACTTTTTTTTTAGTATTGCAGGTTATATTAGACTATTTGGCTAATAAACGCTTTCAAGCTGTTGCATCTTCAGTGGCTCCGAGCACCATTGTTTAAAACAAAGACCTTAAATGCAAAAAGGTGCCTTATATTTCGTCATGTTGTACAAAGACTTTAACCTGTGTCCCTAAAATTCAAGATCAAGAATTAACCTGGAGAATATTTGAGATGACCATATTTTTCAGAATTTTTTTAAGTCGAGATTTTTTGTTTACGGTGGTTATTTGCTGGAAACAGGAGCAGAGAGTGCTGAGCATCGAGGAAACTTGTGAGGAGCCGAGAAAAGCAGAGAAACTGTCATTGTGATGACTAAAAGAAGCTGGAGAAACAAATTCACAGATGGTTTTTGAACAGTGGGGCCAGGGATTATCAATGAGGGTGTTTTATCTGGGCATGGAAAAATAAACGCATCTTATACACCAGTGTCCCGTGCACGCTTTTCCCTGTTCATGATGCTTTTCTGATAATCATGAAAATACGGTACATGCAATGCATTTAATGATAAACCAAGCCCAACCTGCAGAAAATCTAAGAAAAAAAAAAGATCAGTATCTGAATGTACTCAGTTACTTTCCACCGCTGCAAAATTCCCACAAACAATCTAATCTACAGCGTCGCCCTCTTCAGTGTATCTCAACACAGGCGGCTCAAATCTCATCTTTTGTTGTTTCCAGGTACATTTTGTGCAGGAGAGAAAGAGGGTTTGCTCTCAAGAGACCGAAGCACAAATATAGCCTATATCAGCTCTTTGTATTTCGCACAAACTTATATCTCTTTGTATAATGTACAACGATAATAAAAAACCTGTTATTAAAGTTTGAGAATAAAACTAGAGAAAGTGGATGAAGGCCAGGGTTAAAAAAACAGAAAACAAAAAAAAATCACATATGTTCTGCCATGCTTTTTTTTTTTTTTTTTCTTCATCCCACCACTTGCTTGCTGTTTGTCCAGCGAGGTAATAACAGGAATGACCTTGTTCCCATAGCAATCTGTTGTTGGTTATTGGATGCTGGTTTGGACCGGGTCTGTAACTCTTTCATACCTCCCTCTCTCGGCCACCCTTTCTTTCAGCTCCTGCCACCGCCGAGGTTCTGCCAGCCCGGGTGGTTTCTCGCACTGTTCTGCCACCGGGTCGGGTTTATAAAAATGCGCTAATGAGCTAGCGGCTGATTGTGCCGTGGCACGCTTACTCATTACCTCGGGTCACCATGGAGACCCCGTCCGCGGAGGCAGCGCCGGATGCCATGGTACGCGCATATGGAGCAGCATATATTCCGGGGACTGACGCAGAGACAGTATATTTGAAATAGCTATCGGCTAATGAGGAAACAACAGTAAGACGCAGGAACAGACTGAAGATGGCGATTTGGACTAGACGCTCTGCTCAAAGGATATCGCAGTTAATTTAGTAGCATAAAGGTGTGAGTTTCTCCAAACATGTCTAATATGCAGAGATAACTGGAACAAGATGATTTAAACATTATTTGAAGGAAAACATTTGTGTTTTAAATGTGTTCATACTCAACATTAAAGCTGCCACTAAGTATATTTACTGCAAAATATATAGATCAGATTGATTTTTCCAATACCAAATTGGCCTGTTTTAAAATGGATTTTACTGTTAAAAGATCAATAGTTACACTCGATACATAAAGTTCCAATAAACATGTCTTTTTCCTTACTGAAGAAAAATTACAACAAGACATTTTCTTAAAGGGCTGGTAGGAGCTACTTTTTAACAATAATGTGAAATGTAGTTGAATTAATGTGCCATAGAGCTGCACTAAGATGATCGAGTACAACACTGCATGTTGATGGTGGCAGGCCGTAAAATCAGTAATGTGTGGAGCTTTTCCATCCTTCAAGCAGCATCGTGAAATAATAGAAATAAAGAATCCCCTGTGTGTTTGTGTCTTTTAAATCTATATAATTGCACACGCATCAAGCTTTTGGAAGTATCAGTTTAATATCAGAATATCCTTTTTGTTGTCATTGTACATTTCTACTCAATGAATTCCCATTTTGAAACTCTGATGAATGAGTGAGCAATAGAAATAACATTTAAGTACAAGAAGAAAAAAAAAAGAAAGAAAGCAGCATGAAGAATGGACGATATACATTTCGGTTTATACATAAAAAGACAGAATACACATGGAAATGTGCGTCGTCTGAGATGTTTCCTGTTCCAACTGCAGCTTCAAAGAGAGCTTCGATCGCCCGTGGGGAAGAATCTGTTTTTCAGTCTTTTTGACCGTGTTTATATGACCTTTAACCTATCGGGATGCAGTGGGGGGAAAAATTGTCAGAGCTGAATTCTGACTCCTTTTTTTACCAACTATGTACATTCAGACGTTGGAAACCTTAAGTGTACTATTGAAGGTGCCAGTGAGGACAGCTGTAATTCAACTTGGTGTGTGTCTTTTTAAGACCGTGTTTAGACCAGATGCCTCTTCTGCAGTTGATTTTGATGCAGGGTGCATTTTACTTGACACTGGTGCAGAGCCATTGGTTGTCTGTTTTGGTGGATTTGATGGTATACGTGTGGTGCACTGACTTGGATTTCTTTTACAAAAGAAGAAAGTGTTCAGTTGATCAGAGAGAGAGAGAGGGGTCAACTGCAGAGGATGGGCAGGGGATTATTCATAGTTGTTCTCATTCTCGGTATGCAAAGGTTGCTATTGTGCTGTTCCATTTGAATTTTAAAACCATTTTGGCTGCAAGTGGACTCCTTCATGAGGTCTGGTCTGGATCTCCTGTAGGCTTCTTCATTCCCGCACCACCGGACTACATTCCTTTATTTCAGCGGAGTGTGAGCACTTCTAGTGAACCAGGCACTGCTTTCCAACGCAGAACCTGACGTATTCCAGCAGTGTGGAGGAGTAGCTACTGCTCAGAGTCTCCCTGATTAAAGAGGTTCTTCCTCAGCTTTGATTTTAATTGATATGAGATCAGAAAACTAAAAAAAAGTAACCATGTTGAATTTTTCAGTGGATTCATGCATCGAGCCGACACTATTAAAAATTAAAGCACAAGCAGAGGTGACAGGAGCAACGACAACAATAAACATATCTACATTGTTGGGATGTTGATGAATGATCCGTGTATTGGTGTGTGACAGGGAACACTGGAGCAAGAAAAATAAGCCACAGAGACTGGGAATCCCATTTCATGTAATTGGTTATTGTCTAAAGCCCATAGCAGACTTGTGTAATAATAAGCAGCAACATATGAAAAAATTAGATTTAACGATTCACCAAGCGGTGTAACTGACTCCACATCTCAGCTAATGACTGCCTTGAAAATGTGTGCAGAAATAGGCTTATTGACTTTTGTTGCCTGCAGTGCACGAATGCAGTCTGACGCTGTTCTGTATTTTTTACTCTCTGCAGGAGTACTTAAAAGTTTCTGGTCGGCTCGAAAGCCAAACTGGGAGAGGGGATTAGACAGACAGCTGGCCTGCTGGAGCCGGGCCCCGCTCCTATAAATCACGCTTTTAGGAGGATAATCAACGACTGGTTATGTAATAACAAAATAAATCACTTCTGAGATTGCCTTTGTTTTGTTGTTTTGTCTAATATAAATGTGCTCTGGATTCAAAGCAGCCGGTTAAGAAAACACTTACATGTGGTGTTGAAATCCCACTTCGGCTGAACTTGAGCTGAACACAAAGAAAACATCAGAAGTTAATTATTTTCTTTCGTGTTAATGCATACATCTCCGGTGGCTGTGAGCGTCTCGGCATTTTGCATGCTAATGTGTCTCTAATTTAAAGATGCTTTCAGGAAGATATTGTGTTCTGACGTTATTTATGCACAATACTTTAACTCCTAAGTTCACGTGCGTAAATCATATTCATAAACCTGGTTGTTAAAACCTCTTACGCGGAAAGCTTTGTTAACGCAAACTTGATATCCTCATTCATTATGGAGACACAAAACAATTAAATCCCCCTCAGTACTTAGTTGAAACACTCGAATTACCTGCAGTGAAATGCCTGGTAATTGGATGCACTTGGGTAACACTTCAACTGCTCTGCAAGAAAGAAAAAAAGCGAAGCGCCGAAGCTCAGTCTTACTATTGTGCCATTGAAATTTTTCCCAGTGACTGATGAGCACAACACAAGAATTCAGCACAGAAATAGTAATGTGAAATCTAAATTAATCTGGAACAAAAGACAAAAACTCTGAACAGTCTAATGCATCTAAAGATTTTTCGTTACACGCTCGTGGTTCAAAGATATTTGAGACTGAATGAACTCAATGATGTGCGCAGCTGCTGCAAAGTCACTTGGGTTGGGTTTATTTTCATCTAATCAGTCATTTTTCAGTGATTTTGGAGGTGGTGAGGGATCACATCTTGAGTGAATGTCTAGGTGAGACCCTTTAAATTTAGCTTTGCCCATTGGCACATCGTGTTACTCTATAGACAGCACGTATGCAATAGGTTTTCAAAATAACAGGATGTGTTAAAAGGAAACTGTTCCCGTTGCACAATGGATAACAACACAGTTAGGTTCGACTCCTGGTTGGCTTGAAATCCCTTAAAGAAGCACTGGTGTCCTTGAGCTCAGGGAAGCTGGGTTGGGTTCACAGGTTCAGCTACCACCGCTGAGTCCTTGAGCCAGGCCTGTGACTCCTGGCAGCTTCTCAAGGTGTTGCACTACAGCAGCCCACTGCTACTTGTATTTATAGTTAAGGCAGGCAATGAATAGGATGGGTTAATTGTAAAGAAGATCAAATACAGTTTTGGTAGAAGGGAGTTCGGAATCATTTTCAAAGAACTCAGCAGATTGCCACGAAGAGAGGCTCTCATTCTTCAGTCTCTGATTTATGCAGGGTTGTATTTAATGTCTTCATGTTGGACTCATCATGGATTATATTTGATGTGCAAATTTAATTTTGTCAACCTTATGGCCCCCATTTGATCTCTGGATTCCCCAATTCTCCCCAAGGGAGGCCTAATCCCAAGGTTAGTGACCACTGGCCTTGAGGACGAGGCTCATCAAAATGCGTCCATCTGTTCATCCACTTTCAGAAGAGGAGAATACCAAATAGGAGGACAGTTCATCCCGGCCAACACCAGGTAAAATACTATCATGAACAGATCACCAGTCCATCCCCTGGCAGCCTCACAGCCATTAGACCTGCCATTGCAGCTGGAGATTCCCTGGAAGCAAACAGAGAGCACGAATGATCGTAGTTCGAGATTTTTAATTTGATTTGTAGAATATGTGAGTAGTCGCTTGTTTAAACTGTGTTCAGTCATTCTCTATATGAAAGAATGAGTGATCCCCGGTGTGAATCAGAAGATATAAATGTGTTTATCAAACATTAGGTAACAAAGGAAAGTCGTCATGTTTCGAATTATCGACACATTTGCTTCACAGAAAGTACCGGACGTTCAACAAGCCAAAATTTTTACGAAAGTTCCTTAAAATATGGGCTCCATTTTTTTGGTGGAATCACATCAAGTTTTAGTTTGTAACCTGTGAGTGTTTTGGAGAGTTTATGGATTGGGCTTTCATGAGCTCAGCCATCAGTTCTGTCTCACACTGCTGCAAATGTTTCTGCCTGCGCTGAAATATTCTGCTGCCAAACTCCGTAATGGAAAAACAGAGGGTCCAGGCCCTGGGATCTCCAAGTGTGTGTGTGTGTGTGTGTGTGTGTGTGTGTGTGTGTGTGTGTGTGTGTATGAACATATCATCATGTGTGTCAGCAAGTACAAGAAGGGAGGGGTTTGTGTGCATGTGTCAGCATGTGTGGGGGCGTATGCACACACTGTGGAGAATTGTTGCAGTGGTATTTGGGTGTGTGTGTGTGTGTGTGTGTGTGTGTGCGTGTGTGTTCAGACAGACAAACAGAGAGAGAATCAATGGCTAATCAGTGGTCGGTGTCTCTAACCGTGTGTGTTTTCATAGGTACACGTGTGCAGACACACCGCCTGTGTATTTCCTCACAGAAGTGTACATACCCAGCTGCCTGAGTGCCTTTGTGCATCTGTTTGAGCACTCACAACACAACACTGAAAGACAAATTGGAACCACGGATGGGGCGGAGGGGGGGGCGTTTGGGAATGGGATGAAGGTTTGGAAGGGGTGACGGCTCTCCAGCGTCTGCGGGCCCACTCCCACATTCAGGGAATTCCTTGAGAAATACACACTATTTGTCTGGGCTGATCGAAGGCGGCGGCGATGGTGGTGGTGGTGGGGGGGGGGTTGAGGCGGTCAGGCAGACTTTGTATTCAATATTGTGTGTATGTTTTTTCTTTTCTTTCTTTTTTTTTTTTTTTTTCCTCCACTGATGCTCTGTGCAGAGGAAATGAGTTTTGGTTGCAGAGAAATAGGAACGACAGAGGTGGGGGAGCTGCGAGCCGGGATGGTTTTCATTTAGCCCTCTTTATGAGTCAGGACAAAGCCAGCCGGTCAGAGAGGAGCTGCGTGCAAGCAGAAGAGGGAGTTCACTTGTCTGGTTGATGTATGACAAATGCATGTAGGAGATGCAGGCAGAGGGGAATTGGATTCTTCCTTTCTCAGCGAGATGGCGATGACTCCCCCCCCACCCCTCTTTCTCCCGTCCTCCCTCCAGGCAATGAGGTTATGGATTTGGACAGGTGTGAATACTGATGATGAATAGTAATGTTGTTAGCCTGAATGGAGTGCGAAGATGGATGGAGTGAGCACTGGCTTTTGATTATGATGACTGCAGATGGCTTCGCCATCCTTGTGAGAGCTTATGAGGTCTTATCTGGCGTGAATGGCAAAATAAATGGCGAATGGATGTCTGTGGCTGAGATATGTGCCGTTTTACACGTCACTCACAATGTGGAAAAATGTAAACACTGACGCTGACATGGATCGTCAAGCAAAATGGGTAAAGCTCACTCACATTCCAGCAAATCCAGGGGCCGACGTGGAAAGGCGAACCTACACACACCGTGTGCATGAGCTCCTGTATGTGGTTCATACTGTATACATAACGGTTCATGTTTTAATCTATCTGCTATCCCTAACTCTGATGTTATCACAGAGCTTTATAACTTCATGTTTCTACCAAAACTAACGCTTTAAACCTCGTTTACATGACAACATTTCTAGAGAAAACTTTTTGAGTTTCATGTTCACAGGGCAGTATTTTGAAAATGATGTCCGTTTATGGCAAAAACGCTGAAAACAATGTAGTTTTCACGTTGTTGTTGTTGTCTATCTACTCACACAAGTGCAGAACTATTTAGTACAGTCGTGGTGCGCAGTCGCAGAATTTTCTCCATAGCGTGAGCATTTTCAGAAAGTTGCACTTTCCCAACATAATTGCTGCTGTTGACATGTTTTCTTTTAGAAACGGTGAAAATCTTGGATTTGACCAACATTTCCGACTTGATTTGATTTGTGAGTGTAGCATGAGAGGTGACAGCTCCGCTTTACTTTCAGACTTAAAAGACAATCATTTGATTGTTTTAGCTCATTCTGCTGATGAAATCTATTTTATCGCTGCGGAGATCAATTACCTCCACCCCGGAGTAAAAAATGATTAAGCAGAGGAGGGGTGTGTCGAGCAGACGGGATTATATCGCTCATATATCCTCCACACATCTGCAAGCACTGAGCAATAACAGATTCAGAGAAAAGCTGTGAGTCGTACACGAAGAAAATGAGATCAAAAAGATTTCCCGTGGAGTGAAAACCTTCCAGATTTTTGTTTGGCCCACACTCTTCCTGCTGTGACACATCAAGGCTTCAGTAACTTTCCTCTGTAATTTTCATGCACCTGTACAATTTGAATAAAGATTTAAACGTGTTGAACTCAGTCAGGGAGCATCGAATGTATTTGATAACTTTGAAGCTGTTTCTGATTTTGGCAATCAAAACACTGAGTTGGATTTTGGGTAAAAGACTCCGCTTTAGTTCATAAAGAAATCGGTTGTGTCATCTAGTTTTAAGGTCATTTTTTACACAAACATCTAATAAAAGCCTGTATGTGTGTTAATGCCGAACTATCCTATAAAACAACTTCTGAACACTGCAGCCTCAGAGAAACGTGTGATTTAGTTCACTTGATTATGGCATCTTGTTAATAGAAACATATTGCACTTTTCAAAGTGCACAATTTAAATCAAATATTTGATATCCGATTAGAAATAATTGATGATTTTAGGTATCTAATTAAATTCCTTTATTTTTTTAACATTCATTTCGAGGCTATAATAGATTGCCTGAATACTATTTTGTTTATTTATGAAAACCTTAAAACTGCTAAACAAACCAAGTTGGATTAATATATTAAATCAGAATTCAACATAATAAAGAGAAAAACAGAACTGAAGCAACATGAGGACAGGTTTTTCCACATGAGATTAGTTTAGCTTCTTTTATGTAGTGACTCTGTTTTTGCTAATCTGCTTTGATTGAAATAAACGTAAATGAAAATAAAGTGAAAACGTATCATATACAGTTATTTCACTGCTTTATAAGAATGTATTCAGTGATTCTTTGAAGATGGCTGTTAAAAAATGTCAATAAATAGAGCTGCATTCTCACATCCTGGATTCACATTTGTTTTGTTAATATAACAAAATTAAGAGGAAAAGAAAAATAAATAAAACAACCCGTCATTCTGTTTGGGGTAATTTCGGTGATTTATAACTGCAACTTTGTGCTTATTATGTTTTCATAGCTTCATGCATTTCTTCAGCGATACTACATATTGAAGTGTGACCTTAACTGACTGAGCTAACATCTTTGAAAATATAAAAAGATAATGCCATCAAAGCAAAGAAACGGGTAATGTAATCACAATTCATGAAACATTACCAGTCAACAAATTACCTCCTAAAAATATCAATCACCTGTTGTTTATTAGCGGTGGCAGAATTCAATTACCGGACCTCCATCATGGCAGCTCTAATTCAAACCACACAAGGTCGTAGGGGGACGCCGTCTGTTTATCTCCATCTGATGAAGTGCTACATGGTCTGGTTCAGCGGCTGCCGTGTTCCTCGCCAACCAAAATCCCCCCCCTCCCCCACCCAATATCGCCGCGCGACCTTTGACATGCAGCGTTCGGGCGAGCCAACATCTGGTTGGAGGCATCCCTCCGCCGCTGCGGCCTGTTTGGGGAGGGGAGGCGAGGCTGGTGGGTGGTGGTGGTGTTGGGCCACATAATTCACACCTCAGCAGACAGAGATCGGCTTTGAAGCTGGCATTTCAAAGAGCCAGCGCTGCTGGTCAGCCGGGAGGGTCAGAACTTGTTCAAATATTACGCCAATGCTTTGAGATGTAATGCACACATGGGGAAAACCTGGTTTTATTTATTTATTTATTTTGCTCTTTTTTTTTTTCCCATACCTGCGCTTCTCAGAGCTTTCAATATTTTCGAGAGAAAGAACAAAAAAAAAAAAAAACACAAAGTCTGAGGCAAAAGACAAAGGGAAAAAGTTGAAAAGGAAAAAGTAATGGAATTTTTATACTACTTATATCTTTAAGAAGTAAGACCAGTGAGAAAAAAAAATGCTCAATCAGAATTAAGGAAACCTTATCGGAGCCTCTGGACCAGTTCCACAAGACTGATGGCGTCTTCATCGGGGGTGGTTTCCATCACCTACCGTATCCGACACCCCATACAGTCACAGTACCTGCCCATGGTCTCCCAGTACCAGGTTAGCCGGTTCAATCCCCGTCTCAGCCACAGTGTCCCTGAGCAAAACACTCAGTCCCAGTGAGTTGAGTAAACACACTGCATGGCATCCGTCATGTTGGTGGTAAAACGTGACGAAAGTCATTTTTATCTTGAACACCGAGGAGCTGCTGCGAAGCTGCTCTTCTAAACCTCTTTGATGGAGAGTACATATTTTTCACCTGTACATTATTTATATTTTCCTTAGCAATGAGGTGAGACAGAAACAGCATTCTTGAATCTTAAATCCAAGTTCATGAACTTTTCATGGCCCTCAACCGACATGAATGAATGAACTGCGAAATGTTGGGGAAAAACAATGAGCTCATACTTTCTTAGTTGCAGTCACCGCTTTTGGGCTGAACTAGCACCATCTAATCTCTTTCCACGTCGCTCACATCTTTTCTAAGATGTTTTCCTCAAACTGGCAATCGCTCAGAAATACTTAGGTCAGCGGAGGCCTCGGTGCAAACCGAGCAGACAGGACGGTTTAGAGGTTAAGAGAGGCTTTCCCTGCATGTCTGAGGTCACGAGTTCAAACTCCTACAACAGCCAATCTGTCCATTAACAGCCATGAAGTGTCTCCAAGCGAGACAGTGCGCTCCTCCCGGAGCGTCTCGTCGGATAACACTGTCAGCTAAACACCTCTGACATAAATTTCTGTGCCTTGTTAGCAGACAGCCTGACAGTGGCATTTGTCTCCACCGGTTCCTCAGCTGCGGCCCACTTCTGAAGCCAAGCCTTCCCTACTTTTCTCCTCTCCGCCCTGCATGTAAATTGCCCGCACCGGCAGCTGGAGGAGCCGGTTCGCCGCGAACGGCGAGTCCCATCTGCGCATCCTTCACTGAAGATGCGACCAAATAAACAAGACTGACGGTACGCTGAATTTCAATGGCGCCATATGTTTTCCGCGTTCGTGCTTAAAGTCAACACCGCGAGGCGAATTGTGTTTTCGTTTGAGGCAGCCGCATTATGCAACAAGCGCCGCACGCTGAGGATAAAAAGAATGTGCTACTGCTGATGAAAAATGGGCTACGAACCAACCGCGGCCTCCACTCACGTCTTAGAAAAATACAACCGGCTTTCACATGTCTGACATTCCACATACTGTAAGAAGACTCGGCATCACTTATGCAATAACTGGGTGAAAGTTAGATGGTCCCTCAAGGATTCCTGCATTGAATACTGGCGTGGAATACATTCTCATCAGGGAGAAGAAAAACAAAAACATACATTTTTATTGTATCGCTGTTATGAAGAGATTTTTTCATCTTGCCATAATGTAAATGTGCTCTTTAATGTAAATGTGCCCTCATAAAGCTGTTTCGTTTCATTGATGTGTGCATTCAAACACACTTTCATACCAGTGTGTAGCACCTGATCTCAAAGCACTGGTACAGAAATACTGCCGTTTGAATCAATGCGACTAAAACAATCTCACTTATCCACCCTTTTTTCCAGTTTTTCATTCCGAAGTTCTTTGATTTGATGCACATTTCATTCTCACGCAGTAAACTGTCTATTGCCGCTTTTATTACGACTCACTCACGCTGGTGCAACGCGCTGGTTCAACTGCTGCCGTCCAACTTTTAACCGACGAGAAAAAAAAAAAAACTAAATTAACCACATTACCCCATTTTTCACACCACTTCACTGGTTTAAAGTTCATTTTCTGATTAATTTAAACATTCTGTAATCTTTTGCTTTACGCACCAGAGCTCCTCCAGACGTGTGTTGGTTCATGCTCTCTTGAGTCGACAGATCAGTTGTCTTTAGTCACGCGGACTCATTAGGTCAGGTTAGACACACAAATGAACCACAAGTGCATATTTTTGGACTGTGGAGAACACCAGAGGAACCCCTACAGACAGAGGGAGAACATGCAAAGAAGAAAAGCTTGGATTCAGGCTGGCAAAAGTGCTAAATTAATAAGATGTCCCCTGCAATCCAAAGCTTTGCAAATGACTCTTGCCTCATGCAGCACTCCAACCTCTTCCCAGTCTGTTCATTTCAGATCACAACACACTTCCTGCTCCAACTCTCAACTTTTCATTTATATTATTTGTTATTCACTGACACGTTCAGGAGAGTTAATGAGTTCTGACACTTGTGATGGTCGACGAGGGCCGGCTCACTTTCGCTCCGCCGTCTCATGTCAGAGATGTTGGATTGCATCAAGGTCAACACTCATGTTAATTGTCAAGTTCTTTACTTACAGCTGGCATAAAGTTTGCACTCCGATGTTCTAAATGTGTGTGGTCACATTAAAAAAAAGTTCCCAAACTAATTTTGTACTTAAGATGCCTAAAGCAAAATATAAAAACAGCCCCAGTCCAAAAAAACATACCCGATGCATGAGCGAAGCTCGGGTCACACAGTGTTGCAGTTATCCAAGGCAAACCGCTTTAATGAATACAAAACAGCAATTAAAGCATGCTTAAAGTGTTGTGAATATTGATGGAAACAACATGAAAGAACCATAGCTGAGCCGATTTTGAGCTTTCTGTAGCTTGTTGGTATTTTTGTCTGTGTTTTTACCCCCATGACAACCGCTTCTGAGCGTTTGTGGCAACAAAGAAGACAGGGTTTAAAAAAAAAAGAAAAAAGAGAGAGAATCACTCGTGTGTCTACATATGTGTTCAATTGGAGCTCGGCCAAAAGGTGTCACATCCCTGATCTGTTCTAACCTGCTAGAGGTGGATTATGTAACACAGCATATACACTCGGAGGGATACACACACACACACACACACACGTAGCTGTTTACCTGACCCACATCACCCGGCTGTCTGAAAGAAAATTTCCACTCAATTTATGACTTGGGTCTTCGGGGGGAGAGCTTAGAGAGGGAAACAATCTGCCTGTGCAATTGGGCAGAGGAAGGAAAAAAAAAAAGGAAAAACAGAGAAGGTGAAACCTAAGGGAAGGTAAAAGAGACGTGAGGGCTCTGTAATTGCCTGGTTGTGGCCTCTCGAAGCAGATCAGATTATGTTATCTGTTGTGATGTTGAAATAACCTGGCTGGCAAACAATATATGGCAAAGAGCCACACTGCAGCCTCAAGAACTCCACTGCCCAAAACTCATTTAAAAGGCCGTCAGCATGTTTTTATTAAAACATGTCTTATCATTACGCAGTAAATCTATTGAATGAACAAGGACATTTCTTGAATGTTCTGTTTTGGTTCTCCACATATAACAAGTGTTAACAATCTGATTTGAAGCCAATACATGTTATACCAAAATAAATAAATAAATAAATAAAAATAATAATAATAATAATAATGATACCTTCTGGTGCAAAATACAGTGAAATGAACAAACTTTTCATTTTCCATATGTTTAAGAGGATAATGCAAAGCCACTTCTATTGTGCTTTGGTGTTTATCATTAAAAGAAAACTGAGCTTCAGGTTTACCATTTGTTTCATATATTCTTCATAATTGATGTAATCTAATATGTGATATTTTCCATATGCGTCACCTTACTTTTTGCATTTTGACATGAGAAACATTTGCCAATAACACTTTGGCACATCCCAAGCACGTGGGAATATTATTTTGTTTTTCTCCCATCATAAAATCTGTTTTCTATTGGTTTATACTTTCAGATACGGTTTAGTTTTAGCCACACCCAAGTCTTTGTGTGTGGACGGGTTATGATTTGATAGAGAATAGAAAACATCTGCTGTGACATCACTTTGTTTTTATTGTGCTATTAAAACTCGGGCACAGCTTATAAATGATGCAAAAAAGGGATTGTTTGTGATTGTTTTTCAAGTTCGCTCTACCTCAACCACTCCTCTTAACCTCTTACGCTGATGACTGTGGGGTTTACGAGTCTGATTTAAAGGGTTATGGGACTCCAGAGGTAATGACTTGAAACATCTTCAATGGCTGTTAAATAAACCCAAAAGATAGGGGAGAAGAGAGAGTCATTTGACTCAAAGTTACATAAGATTTCCAGGCTTGCAGCAGCTCTGGTAATAAACACGCTCCATATCCATCACATAGTCAAATTACAGGACTAATGACCCGGGCCCACGCAGTAATAGTCCCTCATGCTTTGCTGCTAGATATTCCTTTTGAAGATCAGTTACCGGTCAGGTTTAGGTCTTCACAGATCTGTAGTATCATTTTTGGCTTTGACTTTTATAAGAACTGACCGCCTTTCATAGTGAATCTAATTTCCTCATGTACAGCACCGAACTCTATCTCTGATTTCTACTTTCTGCCATGTGTAATTGATACCGAAATGTGTTCAAAGGGGTAACTGCACTCGTGCTTGTGTATGGAGGTTACACTTTATGATGAAAAATTAAAGAAATAAATTCACTGAATGGCAATCAGACTCATTTAAATGAATAAAATCAGTCAAAATGCATGTTTTGATACAATAAGATAATATAAGTGGAGTGGTACCAAGATGTATTTTACCACAAAAGTATGTGAAAATATTACATGTTCATTAATTATTGAATTTGTAAAGTCAAGAATTTTCACTCAAAGTTCTCTCACAGCTTCCACGACATAGGATGAAACTGAATGAACACTTGGCTGTGACTCACTACGATGGGCAAATGGATCACAAACTCAGTGACACCTGAAGCGGTTGGTTCACATCTGGTTTTCGGGAGTGAACCCCCTCCCCAGGCCACACGTGGTTTTCATTGGGGCGACATGCTGCAGGGTCGACCCCTGCCCGTAAGCAGAACCTCCCGCTGCCCCCCATTCGCATCTGGAATCCTGCTGAACGCCCTCCCAGCAGGCTCAACTTGACCCACTTATATCCCCTCCTAGTTGTTTTTTCCCATCCATCTTTGTTACGGTCCACTGGCCAACTTGGCTCGCTTTAGGATACTGTAACGTGATGCAAAAAGCAACATGCTGTAATGCTGTAGATCTGATTGTGAGCTAATTATGCAGCAACAAACCTACAAAGTGAATTCTAGCTGAGAATGGTTATTGCTCTGTAATATCAATACAATCTTATGGCAGATTTTTTTCACCAGATGAGAAAAAAAAATTACTTTAAGCTTTGAAAAACAGATTACAAAAGGCAATGATACTACTCAAACACAGTAATATGTCCATATAAAAAGGAATGGCAATGATCAGGCAACTAAAGCCAGTTAGCTACGGTCTGGTCTGAGGATTTCATGGTTGTTATGGTTGCGTAACAGTGTGCACCAGTCGCTTTATCAATTTGAGGAAACATACTCGTCTGACAAAAGGCAGAATGTGTGGGTAGCCAGGAGAAGCTTTGTCATCACACAAGGATTTGGATCCATCCTGCCTGTTCAAAGAACCAGACCATCGAAAGTCATTAGCAACCGCTTAGCGCTGTACAATACCAACATGACTGGGAGGTGCACGGATAAATTGTCAATTAGGAAACCACCTAAATTTTGAGCTTTAACGGTGGTAGTTATGCAGCTGGTCTCAATTTTATCCCCCATTCAATTGTTTAAGTAGATTTACCCCGAACATCCTAACTCCAGGCCTAGACTGCATATTGGGTCTTTTTTTTTTTTTTTTTTTTGCTTCTTTAAAATAAATCTAAAGTCACATCAGGACACAGTGATCCAAGTGATTAACTAAGAATAATGCAATCAGTGAATTTAAATGAGGATTTTAGGCGCATTAAACATTGTTTACATGACATACAATCATTTCCATGTTTGCTTGCCTAATCGGAGCGATGGGAAGGAGTGCTGGGTTTCCACAAGCACAAAAAAGTTGAGTTGGACATGTTGCTGGAGGAAGTTATTGACTATATCACAGCATTATAGCAAATAAACCAGAAAATGGAAAAAATAGTAAAACAATTGTGCTGTTTATCGTACCGTGGTTATCATACGAATAGGTGTGGTTATCAGGAGTGTTTCTCCTAGCTTATCTGCTGCAACCCAAACACCAACGTAGAAATCCTGCCTTCATCTCAGCGAATGAACCAGCTAACTTTCATTTTAGCTAACAGAATTAGGTCATCCCTGCGACACTAATAAATGCAGATCTCATTCGGAAGATTCGAACATGATAAATGACACGACCAACTGAGAAATTAAAGATCTAAACACAACCGGGATGTGAGCTTTGCTCTTAGTCTCTCTTGATAAAGATCTGCTGTGATCAAAATGATTTCTACAGCTCACGCTATGTATGAACGTAGATGTCGGTTTCTTATGCAATACATGCCAACAAAAATCAGAAAAACAAATTTTCCAAAGTGCTTAATGATGGCAAAGCTCCAATGGGAAAAAGAGTTTTTTTTTTTTTACTTTTTTTTTAGGTCTAGAAAAATGTTTTTTTTCTACCGATGGAAAAAAAAAAAGTACTAAGGCTTAATAACAACTCAATCTAACGGCCCTAAAGATCTGAGAGAAATTTGTCTCCCCTGCTGAGCTTATTAAAGAATATCTATGATCATTTCTTTTAACTTAGCACTGCATAAGATCACAGTGAATGTTTGAGTCTTTTCTGTCATGAGTGGAGTTTGTGTGGTCATTTTGAGCTGCTCTATTAGAAGATCATGGGACTACATGTCCAGCATAAGGCCACTTGGCCAAAATTGCCCAGTAATCTGATAAGGAAATTGGAAGAATTTCAAAAATGAAAGAAAAAAAAAAACTTAAGCGTAACGTGCACAACACATCACTGATCTGAGATGTCAGTGTTTCTGCTATGAAAGCGCACAACCTCACTGCAAAAATGCAAACTAGCATCAGCCTCAAAGCCATGCTGTCAGGGTGAGTTTGTAAAAACATGCATAATGTAACAAATAAAAACTTGAAGCTTTTTGGATGTTTTGCTGTATTTTACACCAGAAGGTATCATTAAAATGGGCTTTATGTTGAGATTGGTTTTGCAAAAAAAAAAGTTGACATTTTCAACAAGTCTACTCTGCACCACAACGAAGAAAAACTTTAAAGTTTCAGTGTGGCACAATTTCACACTTCCACTCAGGATGGCACTGAGCTTTATGTTGCTCCTGAACCAAAATGAGTCTGACTCCACTGCTTTAAAGGAGAACTATGCAAGATTTGCTTTAGCGCTCCCCCTACTGGTCTCCTGTGAAAGCTCACTGTCGTAAACATTCTCCGCATCACCCCCCCTTCCCCACCCCCGCCCTCGCGTGAAGAGAGCGTCCCACTCCCGTTTCCTTTTTTTTCCGCTCGTCAGACGAAGTTTTTTTCTTGTCTTTGTCTTTTTGATTCTGCCATCTGTGAGCACCTAAAAGTGGCTTTGCTTACGCTAGTGAGGGTTTCATGTTTGTTTTACAAGCTTTAATTCTTGTGCTCCCGTATGAGTGCCGTAAAGCAGGTTTGTTCTGGCGGGATGTAGTCGGGTCAGCTCCTCTGAAAGTTGCAAGTGCTGTTTTCAGGACACAGACCCCGGGGGGAGTGGAGGGACCGGCGAAACATCGTGACAAGTCACCCCTACAGGAGTTCTGAAAAACATTTATTGAGGTAAAAAAAGTTGCATAGTTCTGCTTTAAATGATAAGTCTGGCAAGTACAAGTTACACTGGACTGATCCACTTGTTTTCCTTTTAAACCTCAAACATCACACACATGCCCACTTCCTTTCAAGATTGACTGTTCAGTCATATTAAAAGCTTGGTTGCTTTTTGCACTTGAGTTAACTTTTTTAGTGCCAGTCGAAGTGCTTCTGGCAGGATTCTTTCCTAAATATCACATGGGCTGTTTTTTGCACAGTGGAACTTTTGTGGCAGAGTTCACAGTACCCCGAAGAAGACGAAAGGATACAATGAGTCATTTATTATGCCATGTTTATTGAATTCCCAAAACAGTTGTATCTTGTTTCATGCACACTGCCTTCAGGAGGGAGAGCATTCAAACACAACTAAATCCTCCGAGTCAAATTAAAGCCACTGAAATGTAAGACCAAAGCTGAGCCAAAGTCAAACAAAAGGTTTACATTTTGCAAAACCTGCAATTGTGGTCATATTTTGATGAACAGTGAGACCTTGAATGATGATTTACAAAGCTTTTGTTGTGTATTCAGATAGTTTAAGACTCGTACTCAGTGGTTTTGACTCACAGATGGATTAGAAAATATTTAGGCACTGACAGATGGTGACATTTGTATCAACATAATAAAAAAAAATTATGCCTTTTAAACTCTGTTTAAATAAGATCCTATCATCCACTATTGATCCACGTCCATTTTTATTTTGACACTGCAATTTTGATCATTTCAAACAAAAAATGTTCAATCGAATCAATATTTTTGATCATGGGATTCTAATCCATGGTCTCATGAAGTAAGGTGAGAAAGGTTCGAGAACGGTCAAGATCTTGTGGACACAAACAGCTTTAGATATCCTTCTGACAGCGTCAGTGTTATGACCGCCCCCCCAATATCCCGCACAGTGGGATGGCTTGCTGCAGACTACATAAGCCAGCAGGAGACCCAGCAGGAAGTGAGGCGACAATCGAAGTGACACCAGCACCCAAACAATAGTTTGTAGAATCCCACAAAGGAACAACACTGGAACTCTGGTCCATTCTCAGCGTCTGATACACTGAAGTTTCGCAAGTTAAAAATGGGCACAAAGGTGCACAATATGATACACAATTTTCAAAAAATGCTACATTTATTTAATTTGTGTCCTTTATACTTTTGAAAAGGTGATGAAAATTCTGCTTTGAGCAGAAACGTTGCTGTTTTGGTGGATGGAGGTATTTCCTCAGCTGGCTCATTTCGACTTTTTTTTGCAGACCTTAACATAATATTTATTTCTATCTTATTCCTCAAACTGCGATTTGGTGATGGATCTTTTCCTATAATTGAATTGTACACCCCCCCCCCCCCTAAATTTCTATTTACTTCTAAATTGCTCTGATATCTTAATTAACTTCCTCCACTGGCACAGTACACGTGAATGTGCAGGCGGGGGCTCCATCCATTGACTTCACTGAGAATGCAGGTGAATCACCACATGTAAACAGGGTAAAATGCAGTCAAACTGTCATTTAAACACTTGTATTTGCACTGTGTTTTTCGTCTTAGTGAATCACCCGCAACACATATGTAAGTCACATGGAAACACGTTTAACTTTCGACATCTTTCATACAGGATCTTAATAAATCTAACCCATAGTCTGTAGCCTTAGCCATAAATTCTCTCATTCCATTGGTCTGCCAGGTTTATTTTAAGGCTCTGGTGGCTTACATAGATGACATACAGGCAAATGTTGTTATTCTTAATCTAGCATACGGTTTTCACCACTAAAGCAAAAGGAAGCAATATTGTCCAGTTACCGTCATGCCTAAGTTCATGAAAACCACAGCTTACGTTGTCATAAATTATAAACATATAAATCTTATTTGTAAGAGCCTCTAGAGGCCAGACCTTGTCATGGTCCACATTTTGTTTCTTGTGTTATTTGGCCACGGTCTCTGACTCCACCTCCTCATGTCTGATCGCTGCCCTGATGTGTTTCACCTGAGCCTCAGTGTGTGATCATCTTCGCCTGGTGGCTGCAGTGTAAAACACTCATCTTCTATGTGATCTGGAGGCCGATTCGTCTTTGTTCTGCATGGGTTCAGGAGTGTCTCAGTGTTAGTCTCCTGTGATCCCGAGGATTTGGTGTTTTTGGATTTTTGGTTTTTCTTGCTCGTCGAGCATCTTGAGTCCTTCGTCTCAAAGCCTGGACTTTAACCAGGGATATTCTCACTGTGAGGTGACAGTTCTAATCACTTTCCCATCTCTGTATTTGGTAAATTTTGAAAAATATTAATATATACTCCAATATTTTTATCAATCCAGACTGTTTTGAGTCGGTGGTGTCCAATCAATGGTCAATCAACATATTTAATTGACATAGACAGTGGATGACACATGACAGGCGATCAATAGATCAATCATCTCGGCTCTGAGTCTGGAGATCCGCTCGCTGCGCTTCCTTGTCTTCCAGCAAACGTCTCCACCATCCCTGAAAGCAGCACTCTGCGTGTTCACGCGCTGACAGCTCCTGCTGCCAGGCAGAGAGGTCACTGAAATCCTGTTACATTACATCAGCAAACTGCACACAACAGGCTCATGTTTACCGGTCCTGCTGCTTCGTGCCGCTTTGGAGCAGCGGAAAACCAAACAAGCATGGATGGACAAAAAAAAAAAAAAGGAGAAAAAAAGCAGAGAGAAAGCGGCTTACCCTTGGCAGATAGTTTGCTCACTGCTGTTTTTGGAGACTGGATTTTGACATTCAGTTACAATGCTTCCTCTTAACAGGAGTAACCCACTCTAACTCTGTATCTAACACGACTTTCACATTTCTCCTCGAGGGATTTCTTCTCTGAACTCTTTGTTGCCCTGAAAACTTCTCAGCTTGTGGAAGCTTCCAGGAAACAAAGTCAAATGATGCACGCTCACCTCAGAGTGTAAAGCACTTCTGTTTTTTGTTTTTTTGGCAGAATGTGTTTTGGCATGATCGGTGTGCAATATGTCATGAAAACAAAACGAAATCAAATCAAATGAAAGAGCAATGCACAGATAGATTAGAGATTAGAAGAAGGTAAATAGTTCTGTTTCAAACTCTGGACCCAGTACAGTGATCACACGACCTCCATGTCTTGTCCGCCAAAGGTGCATCTTTGTTTAAAGAGCTCGATTTTCAGTTGTCGCCAGTTTCATGATCTATACCGACCCGAGTCTCTGTTCCCACGAAGATATTGTGGGTGGCTTTCCTTCTCTCCAGTTCGTTGTTATCACTTTCACGGCAATCAACAAGAACGAAACCACATTTATTTTCGGTTAAACCTCCTTTCTTCCACTAAGGGTGAGTGAACTGAACGTTGCACCACTTTTAAAGGGGGAATTCAGAACATTCTAGTGCAGAAAACTATCCAGCAAAGCTTCAGCAGACTTTTTTCTCTCCCCTCTCTTGAAAGTTCAGCTTTTCTCACTGAACTCTCCACGTCGCCCTCCTAACTATGTCCTCCCTCCCCCCCCCCGCTCTCCGTGGGAGCGAGGGCCTTCTTGAGCCCTTCACCGCGGCTCATTGCCAGCTCCCATTTGGCTGTGGAACATTATTTGGAATTCACACGCAGTTGAAGGGGACATGGCAGCAGCAATTTCTCAGCACTCCAGGGGTGTTCTCACTGCTTGGGGAAGAAGTGGCGGGGGGGATTTTTTTTTTTTTTTTTTTTGCTTGGCTACTGGTGGCTCTCAGAGGGAGCGCTTGGCAAATCATAGATCTTAGTGGAAAGAAATGGCAGCACGTTTGTGAATGTTCTGATTGTTACTGATTCACAACATGGTTGCAGATCTTTAAAGGGGGGAGGACCTGTGACAGCTCGAGGAGGGGTGAAGGGCATCTCATGCTTTTATTCCCCTCTCCCGTCCTTTCTGTCTCTCTTATCTCTTTTCCTGGCAGAGCTGAGTTGTTAACTGGATCACAGACTGGAGGAGAAAGAATGATTTCATTTAGGACGGTGGGGGCATTCTTCTGCAGGCACTGCCTGAAATTGTACAGGCCCTTTTAGGGAAAATAGGGGGGGATACAATAGTCCCACAGTCTGACTGCTTCTACCGACAAAGGGATGCAATGTGGATGGGAGCGATGAGGCGTGAATGAAATGCTTGTGTCATGTGTCAGATATGTTCCAAGATAGAAAATGGAAGTCATTTAAATGTCTGTGCTGGTGTATTTCAGACGATGACAGACTTCGTGGTTAAATTAGATACGAAATCATCACTTCTGACACGCTGCAAGTAAAATTGGAGATGCTGCTGCTCATACACAGGAGGCTTATTAGATGATCCTGTGTTATACAACATGAACAACAGGCGACCGTCATGGACGCTGGATGAGCAATGCAGGGTTAGAAAAAGAAACTTAATCTGAAATAATGACTTAATAATGAGATCAAAAAGCTAAGAGATATAGTTTCTAAATAATTATTGATATAAGAGAGCCGATGGAGTGATGCTGGTGAAAAAAAAAAATTGCAAAAAAGAGAAAAATTTGGTCATCTTTAGTACATTCTTCCATCTTTGTGCCCTTTTAGTCCATATTGAGAGTAGAGAAGCTCATCTCTGTCTCCGTCCCCCACAACTTCTTCCAGCTCTTCCAGCTGGACCCTGAAACCACTCACAGACCAAGCCAGAGCTGTAACACCTCCAGTGACTGCTGGGTCATCCTCGGGGCCTTCTCCCAGCTGGACGTGTCTGCTAAACCTTAAAAAGGAGGCAACCAGGGGTCATCCCAATCAGATGATCCACCTCAACTGGCTCCTGTCAGT
Organism: Salarias fasciatus; assembly: GCF_902148845.1. Lineage (NCBI taxonomy): Eukaryota > Metazoa > Chordata > Actinopteri > Blenniiformes > Blenniidae > Salarias > Salarias fasciatus. Next base: position 11,172,245 of record NC_043762.1, read on the forward strand.
GTGGAGGAGTAGCAGCTCGACATTCAGCTGAACCGTGTTCAAGATGAATCAAGTTCATGACTGAAAGTTCATAGGTGAGAGTTCGGATGTATACTGACCACGAAACGGACAGAGCTTGGCTCTCCCTTCACCACTTTGCGCGCTACAAACGGGTGCAGGAATGTGATATTAGGGCGGACGCTGAGGAAGCCCAACAACTACACACATAGGTCTGCATCTGACAAGTGCACAAATTTACACACACTAATGGTTTCGCGTGTTTCCCATCATGAATATGGAATATCACTCATTTCACACAGTTCATGCAAAAATTCCAGTAAATCACCTGCAAAGTGCAAAAAAGTGAAAGTGCAATCTATTCACAGGAGCATGCAATTCATCACATTTTATGGAGGATCTCCGTAAATCAGGGCTGAAACTTCTATTGGAGGTCGACCACCTTTCGTGTAGTAGCAGTGTGAAGCACTTTAAGACAGTTAAAATGTGCTGTACAGGTAGAATTTCATTTATCATGCATTTCCACTGTTGATGATGTTTTCAGAATCTTTTCGCCCTCAAAAAATTCCCGTCAAAGCCCTGTCAGTGATTTATTCACAGCTTCAGAAATCAAATAACCCTTTCAAGGCGGGAATCAATACTATTGGTGTCTGACCCTCAAAAAAGAAAAGATATGGAGGATTTCAAGCAACCACTTGGTCAAACTCTGTTCTCCCAGATATCCACACAGTATTCCCTTTCTTTTCCTATTCCAAGGCTTTTTCTTGTGGCACATACTCACAAAAACACACAATATGGTTATGAGAAAGCACTAAATGTGACTTTTCTTTATCGTGATTGGTGCACTTACCAATGAGAAATGTGTGCTTACATGTGGATTTGAGTATATTAACCACTAGAATCCATCCCTGAGGAATTAATCAGAGCTACTGCAGCGTCTCTGACTGGTGCAAGGCTCTGCTGGACTAATTATTACCGAGATCAAAGACGTGAACATAAACCTGTCAGCATCAACCACCTTGCCCCGGCTCCCTGCTAGGCACTGATTCTAAAATTTTACAACAGACTTTAAAAGCCAAAATTAATTGCTGACCTCTTGTGGGTGAAGTCTGGGCATCCAGAGGCAGGATGGGGTAAATGATTGCTTCTGAGCCCTCGAATCCAGGGAAAGATGAAAAACTCAATTACACTCTGGCTTCTTTTGCCCAGTTTTTCCCTGCCTTTGAGCAGTGAAACATGCACTCTTAGTTTTATCTATTTTTTCTTGTAGTTGTTCAACTGGCATCCAAATAAGATACTGACGACAGTTCATGTTGGTGTAAGCTCACCGAAACAGCTGCCAAGTGTGAATCAAGGTCCAGATTTGAGAAACTTGAACCAAAAAAAAAAAAAAAAAAAAAAATGCGATAGAAGAAGAATCATAGACCAATGACAAGAAAGAAAGGACTGATGTGTGAAGAGGAGGAGGAGGAGGAGGAGGAGGAGGAGGCGGCCGTGTGAAGCCCCACTGTGTCTTCCTGTAAGAATGCGCCCTCTGAACTGGATGACACGTTCAGACAAAACAATCTGTATGTGACACACAAGATGGTTAAATGGTCTCTTTCTAACCGTGTGTGTGTGTGTGCAAGTGTGTGTGTATATGGGATGAGAAGACCTAAAGAGAAACGGCTCCTTTCAGGGCCGACAGAATTAAAAAAAAAAAAAACAACAACAAAAAAAGAGCTCCAATGAAATAACTTGCAAATAAGAGTTTGGTTTCACTCATCCAAGCAGCTCATCAAAACTCTTCAAATCGTATCAAGATCAAGTGATAAACATCCATCCAGCATCTATACCCTGTTATCCAGTTCAGTCAGTTGGGATTGGATCAAACACCCCACAAATTGCATGAATGAAACAGTCAGTTCACAGAATTTGCTGTTTCTTATCTGAAGACCAAAGTAAGCATCACAATTTTTCAATAACTGATCAAGTGGGATTTAATAACTTCCTCCCACTGTGTTTCAAATTTGTACGTTTTATGCATACTGATCCTTGAGCTCTAATTTATATCATGAAAAATAGCATTTTAAATAGCTGGACACTTTCGGTATTAGATCTTGGAATAAAACACATTAAAGAGTTGGTCGACGGGAAACAGAATGAAAATATGAATATGAATGTGGTGGCGCTAGAGAGGGCCAAATTTCAGAAAATCTTACGTATTTCGTCACAAGTTTCAAAAAGGGCAATAAATGAGACTCTAGTAAAATTCTGGTATCATAGAAAGGCTAGTAATGTCAATGAGGCCTTGCCAACCAGGACATAAAAACATCCGTGCAGGTCTGGTTATCCTGGGATTCTCCTCTGAAGACCCAACAGCAGTGTGTGAAGTGCGAACACCACGGCTCAAACCTTGCAGTTTTGATGAAACACACCTTCACGACCCAATGCCCTCTTATAACAGGTGATTTCATAGATGAGATGCTCTCAGCATGAATGGGACAGCGAGCGCACGTAGCGGCGCTAAAGTCGACGGTTTTCCCCCCATTCTGCTCCTTTTCAACGGTTCCACTGAAGCAATGGATGCTTTGTGTCAAAAAGCAGGCCGGATATGGGCCTCTTGTGTCGGCCAATGCACTAGTGGTTTGTGTGTGTGTGTGTGTGTGCGTGTGTGTGTGTGTTTACTGGTGACGCATACTTATAAATAGATGCTTTTAAGTGGCGTTTCTCTTCTATAAAGCTCATGAGAATGGTGTGATTTTTCCTGAATGTTGAGTTAATTGGTTTAGTATTTAGTAATAATGATCAATGGCATAATTCAAAGCAGCATTAAAGTTTGGTGTGGTTCATAATATTGACTGCCTTTGTCTCTGTTTTCCTTTTGTTTTTGCCCATGAAATGTGTCACAATGACTTCACTTCGTTATTTATCTTTTTTCAAAGTTTATTTTGATTGTTCAATTAAGAGGAAATGAAAGTCAATTGAGTGTAATGACTAATTTTTTTTTTTTTTTTTTTTTTTTTTTTAGCTCAGCATTCAACAGACTGCAGAATGAAATGTCATTTTTCATTTTCCCTCGGGGCTAAATGCCACACTGCCTTCTTCTTTTCTGGGTCTCTTTCTCTGAGCCTTCTCAATATTTGGGTAATTCTAGCAGTATTAGCCGCACTGTTCTTATTCGTCAAAAGCTTGGACAACAGACTGTATCGCGAGCACAGAGTCTCAAAGGAGTAAAGCCGTATTTGATCAGAATCTAAAAAAATAATCACACTTTCAAAAAAGCGGTCTGAGATTATTTTCCAGTATTGCCAGTAATTTCCAAATTGCTTCCTCACTAAGCCACTGCTGCTATGAAATACAGTGAGCACCAACCAATAGAAAGCAGCAAAATGTTGTCTTTTCTCTGCTTCTTTCTCTACTTGCACATTATTACACAACACTGCTCCGCGGTTATCGGTGGTACTACTGCATTTGATACATATCTGCACGCTCCCTGACAACGAACCAAATTACGCACATAGTGAATGCAAAAGACGAGCGGAAGGCTCCGTCCATATCCATTTTAGTATTTAGCGTTGAGCATAAATGGGCCTTTAATGTGATCGATCCTGTAAACCGCATTGAGACTGCTGCGATAAGATCCTCTATAAAAGTGCATTTATGCTGTAGCAGCTAATAAACCTACTGGACTGCTGGAATCACACAATCTGTACCAAACTGCAGTCATAGTATAGCTACGAGCAGTACTGTAGTTTGTATGCATACATCATTTTATCAATAACTTTCAGTTTTCTTTGGGTATAAGCAGAATACCACAATAAGAGCAGAGGCCAATATTCTGATTCCCTTTGAGAGACGAGACTCTGTGCTACAGCCAGACTTCAGACAAACACAAGTCTGGACAAACACGGACAGAGTCCCTTTAATAAGATCTACAAATAGAGAACTCCAGCATATGGGAGCCCTGCCCACACCTCAATATCACGGCTACACTATTGGAAACACTGGCATATTAACCTCGGCATCGTGAGCATTTGCGCTCTCCTTCGCCAGTCCACATGCTCAATCAATGTTGAACACATCCCCACCAGCACATCGTTCATTACCCGACATTATAAGTAACGTTATCCCTCAGCTTTAAACACGGCCATCGACCTAGGGGCCAGTTAATGATAGAAAAATGATATCATTTGCAGCAATGCTCCTTTGTAAGCTGACCCCGAAAACCACGCGGGGGTCTCTTCATCTTGACCACGTCGGCTATCGATTTCCACTGAGGATAATGACTTTTTATGTCTGTAATATATGAGGGGATGTTTGATGTAGGCTGATCTGTTTGCTCACTCTACCCCACTTTCATTGCCATTGTCAGGGGAGTCATAGCATGGAAAGCTAGAAGCAATATATATCAGAAGACACTCTATGGACATTGCTTAGCAGGTTTTAGCCTCTCATTTTAGTGAGCAGCTCGTCTGTCTGAGGCCTGCGTCTTTGTCTCGTCTCTTCTGGTGAATATCGAGCTCACTGAGGAATATTGAAGGATTTATTTCAGCTATGGCTGGTAATGTTAATTGCGTAATATGTATTTCTATAAATGTGCACGCTATTGCTTCATAAAGGATCATAATTACAACTACTAAGCTTTTCAGCTAAGAAACGTGAAAAGAAAAAGTTTGTGTTTAATTACATTTTGAAGTCTGACAATGAGTGGTTTTCTGCACTGAGGTAACCGTGAAAGTAAAATTACTGAAATATCAACCATATAAATAAAAATAATTAGGTTTTTTTTTTTTTTGTTTTGTTTTTTTGTGGAACGTGAATTCTCGTGTTTCAAAGTTTTACTTCACAGTCAAGTTTAATTACGTACCTGTGAGTGAAGAGGAGGAATTACAGAAATGTTACTTGCTTATTTCAAGGCCGTGTGCTTTGATTACAACCCTCTGACCTCACGAAACACAGTACAATGCATCCGAATCAGTGCATGAATGCGAGAGAAACCAGACCTATTTAAAGTTTTAAAGCATGGGCTGTCGTGGGCTGTATTTAAACAAACCCCTCACTTCAAATTCTGGAATAGCATCAGTTTTGGGAAGTGAAGGATGATAAAAATGATGTAAACAAATGAGTCATTTCTGCCAGCGAGCAACACCGCACATCAATAATGAAAGCAATCATTCTCCAGAAGAAAGATTTGTTTCTTCTATTGTCAAGGTGCTGTGGCTCTGACCTTTGACCTCTGGGCTATTGGTTGCTTGTAGTGTTGCTGATCCAGGAAATTAATCTTATTCTCCTTTGCAGTCCTTTTGGGCTGTGCCAGATAAACACTCACACAAAATTAAAGGGTTGATTTATAAAAGGAATGGAGGTTACTTTCCTTAGATAGATGCAATGTTTATTCCCACATTGAGGAAAAAAAATGTACTTTGACTATTAATAAAGTAAAACATATCCTATAATGTCATTTTTAAATCAGAGCAATGAGTCATTTCTCACACATCGAGAGAAAAACTCTAAAGTCACAGACACATCGTTTGTTGTGCAAACACAAGGTAACACATTTTGAATGGAGCCTGGACTCCCAGTATTTTATAGAAAAATGTCATCAACGGATCTAAAGGCAAGACTGTTGATTCATGGTTTATATTCTGTCTGTATTTACACTACATTTATAACCTGAATATTAACTAAATTCTTAAGTTCTGAGACAGGGGGGTATAAATATAATCAAATATAATTAAATGTTGGGTTTGTGGGTCAAAACCGGCCTGCTCCAAGCTCCAATCCAGCAAATTGTGAAAAAATAGATAAATAAATAAATAAAAGATGCAGTGATACTGCCATGAAAGCTAGCAAATTAGCATTAGCCTCAAAGTCATGCTGCCTGGGTGAATTTATAAAAACATGCATGATGCAGCAGCTGTAGGGGAAGATTTTCACATTTCACTATATTATGCATTATTAAAATTATCTTTATGTTGAGATTGTAATCATTTTGGGAAGTAATTGTTTGGTTTTGAAAAAAAAAAAATCTTTCTCACATGTAATCTGTGCCACAATAATTTTTTTAAAATTATGTTTTTATATTACGGCGTTATTTTACCATCAGGTTGGCTCAAGATGAAATTGGGCTGCTTTGCGTTTTGAGGTTTACCTTATCCATTCATTTTTACCCCATCCCCCATGGTACCTTTATTACAAATCAATATCTATCTGCATGCGTGTGCTCGTTATATAGAGCGTGAAAATATGCAAAAGTTCATAATAAACCATCACATTTTAGAGGTAATGTATATAATAAATAATAATAATGGAACAAATGCATCAGCTTTTCCTTTGAAAGTAAAAGCCTCTATTCGTCGTCACATCTGAGTCAATGAAGGAATGAATGATCACAACAATCAGAAACATGGCGGTAAACAGCCGGTGATCACCGGTGTGATGTCCCGCAGCACCCATCAGGTCATGCGGCTGTAACCTTTCTAAAGGACAGCGAGAGGGATGAAGCTCATCTGAGAAATTAGCTCAGGCAGCATATGGATGAGGACCCTGCAGTCTGGCTCAACACCTCCACACACTCCTCCACCCACAAAATAAAGTCAAATAAAACTCACCCTCCCCTCCTTTTCAGGGTTAATGGACACAAGGTTTTTTTTTTTTCCATCCTTTATTTTTTTTTTCACTCCAATTTATCTCATTCTTATTGGCATTACCCTTTTGCCTCCGCGCTCCGGCTTGGAGGAGGGGAGGCCGAGCGAAACATGAGACAGTAATGAGATTTTGCAGACGTTGCACCATGTAGAATTTCTGATGATCATATTACATTTTGTCGATAACCAAGAAAATGTATTAAATCAGGCGTTCTCTACGTAGCGGTGGATCGAGTGGCGTGATTACATGACCCACTTTTTATGTGCTTTGTTAAAGTGGAGATATACGCGTATTTGGGCCTTTATTTTTTTCCTTTTTTTCTGTAATCAACCCATGAGATTGGATTGTCGGTAAAGCATCATTCAATAATATCATGTTGTCCATGAATATAATGCGGTGAATACAGAGAGTTTTATGGCCAAATTGTCTGAATCATAAAAGGAGAAATTTAAACGGTGTCAGCTGGTTTTATGGTTTCTGGAGGATCATGAGGAGAGCAAACGCTTTTCAGACAAGACCCTGTTTTTTGGTTCGGATTACACGATTCAATTGTTTCCTTGATTGAATTTATAGTAAAATTAAGAAATATTTGAGTAATTTTTGTACATTTTTACGCATTTAAATATTTTTTTTTTAACCTTCAAAGCATTTAAAGCTGTGACTGATCACTTTAAATATAAATATGACTGTTAAAATATCCTGGAGTTAAACTTCAATGGTTTGCAAAGATGGATTTTATACCATCCAAACTTTTCCCTTCTATATTGATTCAATTAACTCCAGAGTTGTTCCAGGCAAAAGTCAGGGTGGACATTGATATTCAGCCGCATGAAATGAAAACAGAAAACTAGGGTGTTGGTTGACACCAACAATGGTGCTTACAGCTTTTAACGCAAGTTAAACAACTTTTAGAAAACTCCTTAATGTTTATAGTCTTTCGTTCTCTGCACTTGTTTGATTTTAATGCAGATTATTGGCTCAACATGCAATCTGTTTTCCACAGCCTAAAGACACACTTCTGTCTTAGAGTTTAATGCCTTGTAAAAATGTCCATATGCAGAGTGATCTTTGTTTACTTGATGAGATTTTTACAATGAAGCAAGCCTCAGCTTTGTTGGCCAACATTGCGAAGCTGTATACAGATGAGACCACCAATATGAACCACACTGGACAGGACAGCAGTCCATCACATGCTTTCATCAACAGGATGCTGTTAGAATCATATTGTCCTTATTACAGGATCGAATTATGTGTAGAAATGATCTGCAAATGAAGCAAATAGAATTTACTTTTCCAATTGTCTGGAGTCCTGACTGAATATCTTTCATTAAAAATGCAGGACCTAAATTGTCTTCGTATGGCACCTTTGAACAATGCCACCATCGGTTCGACAGAAACTCAATAGCACTTGCCATGCGTCACTTGCCAGACGCCCCAATATAATCAGGTAATATCACTTAGTTTTTTACAAGCGTGTTGCTGTAATATTTCTGGAGTGCCATGTATTGTTCAGTGGAGTGTTGTTCTGCTCATATTGCTCTCTGCTTCAATTTGACAAAGCCACTTAGGCTCCTCCACGCTCGCAGTCATTTCCACTCGGACTAGAGTGGATTTAAAGCCACTGGAAATTAAGCCTGCCCGGTGACATCATCAGGGTGTGTGTGTGGTAGGGACTGAAACGTGTCGACACACACTCTATGGCAGCTTATCGTTCTTGTGGGGACAGAAATCTGCCTCCATGAGGAAAATCAAGCTATTTTATTAAAAAGTTTCACTCATGTTAGCATTAGTTCAGTGTAGCTATTCTAGTAAAAGTCATGGCTGCAGGAGACGAATGCAATTTCATACAGGATCCCAGCGAGAAGTGTGTTTGGTGCTTTGGAAATCTCCTGATTGCACACCAACCCGATGTTTGTCCATCATGAAAACGTTGTATCGTAAGCTTCAGACGAATGATCGAAGCAGCAACATTTGAAATGAGGTTACGGGAACCTGAAATTTGCCCAATTCACACGACAACTTTAGAAAAGTGTCACGTTTACACGGCGACATTATGAAAATGTATGTATGTTTGCAAGAAAACAGTGTAGTTAGCATTTGACTAACGACCAAGTTGAATTGCTATTACAGTTGACTTTCAGCTACAAAGCCACCAAGTCCCAGCAGAATATGGACTTTTAGATTTCAAAATTATAAACTAAACATTCTCACGTGTAATTTCATAAGCAGTGTTATCTTTACTCCGAAAGCTAAACATGTTTTGTGGCTCCAGGCAAATTTATTTGGTGAAATGTGGTCAAAAATGTCTGTTTTGATTAAAGAAAAGGTTGCAGACCTCTGAGCTGAAGTCGGCAGTAGCTGTGCTTGAAATTACAAAAAGTCTTTCAGAAACGAATGTAAGTAAGTGTTAAATCCCCTGATGTGATGGAAACACATCTGTGTGTGTGTGTGTGTGTGTGTGTGTGTGTGTGTGTGTGTGTGTGTGTGTGTGTGTGTGTGTGTGTGTGTGTGCGCGCGTCTCTGGTACTAAAGTGTTATTTCTGTGCCTGTATGTAAAACCCAGTGAGGGTGTGTGTGTGTGTGTGTGTGTGTGTGTGTGTGTGTGTGTGTGTGTGTGTGTGTGTGTGTGTGTGTGTGTGTGTGTGAAATGGCGAGGCCCATGGGTTTTTATAGTGCACCGGCTCTTTAGGTGTGTAAATTCAGTGGCCGGCTCTATGACATCATGACGGATGAGTTAATCATATCAAAGTTTCATTGGATGAGTCACATGGGCTCTAAAAACCTGCCGGGATTCCCACTCTGGAGGCGGTACGGTGTGTTATATGTGGATTTATTCTCAAGAAGCACCATACTCTAGCTGGAACTCGCTCTGGAACTGCTCGGGGTATAAAATAAAGCACTGAGCGTTTGACACTTTCCACAAAATGTTTCGTCTTTCCTTGTTTCCTGTATGTGCGACAATTTGCCCAAAAGTCACAACTATTCTGTGCAAAACGCAATAACCGTTTGTCCAACGTGCACAAGTTAGCTGACACGAAACAAGAAAAACCAGAGAGGACTGTGAGATTGTTGGGAGTGACCTGCTCGGCTGCTGCTGTCAGAACGCCATTGGTCTCCAAACCCATTATTTTATGCAGCCACCCTGAGACCAATTCTCTGTTAATTGGAAAGTGAATGTATTGCGCTGCATTACATCATATAACAATACTGGGGTTATTGCTGGTCTGCGTTAACATAATTGAACACGGACCTCTTTTATATCAGATATTGAGACTCCGGTTGATGGTTGTGGGGAGAATGATAATTTAGACTCACTTGAGGTTAAAGGTTGGGATTGGGCTGCGATGTGCGCGTCATATTGGTGCTACCGAGGTCGCTCTCTCAATACAGATAAAACCAGTCTGTGCTGAAGGAGGTAATGGACATGTGGCTTTGTTTTGGAAAATCACTCTGTTCTGATTTGCACTTGAAACAGTCATAAACTCAACACACATTCACATGCAGGATAGCGTCGTTCCAGAACATCCAGCGCTAATGCTACACTTAGCACTCGATTACTCCTGTTTTCCGATATGAATACTGATTTCTCATCTATAATTAAAGCTTTCTATTTATGTCAGTCTGCGCGGCGGTAATAAAGTCAGGATTTCCTGAACAGTCAAAAGGCGTGGCTCGTTCCCAAACTGAGTGTCTGCTCATATCATCACGGTTCTATTTTTAACATCCTGATCCCAGTTTTTTTGCTTTGGCTGATCAAGCCAATTCTACTAAGGCACTCTCAGGCCCCGTTTATATGACATTTCAAGTGAAAATGCACCGTTTTTGCCTTTTTCTTTAAAAAAAAATCATCTGTTCTGAGAAAGATCTCGATGCTGCAGTGCTAAAGTTTGTGCTAGAGCAAGGTTCATCTCCGTACTTTTACAGTGGATGCATCACTTATGCAGATGCAGTCATCTCGATGGCGTACCTATTCTCGGACCGACCACCGAGCCCGAGGAGATAGAGAAAACCAGCATCCATCTTGCATCCGGCGGAATTCATATTTCCGCCTGGCGTGAAATCCACCTCTGTAAACATAAGACATATTTACTGTATCCACCTCCACTGAGATCTGATTTCTTTCTCTCGCAGATTGTCACAAAGCCACCATCTCTCATCTTACGTATGTTAAATTTGACAATGGAAAGACATCAGGCCTGACTTGCTCCCACCTGACAATCCAATTTTGCACAAGGGATGTTATTCGTGCTCTCATTTGTCTTTCAGCAAGATACCTTCCGCCGACGTCTTCATGCACATTTGTGGCGGAGCGTACACTTTCGCCTGCAAAACAATTTATTAGTTTTGGAGAGAGGGCAGGATGTATGACGTCCAAACCCCCACGGAGATGGTTTTAGATACAGGAAATGAAGCCAACTCGAAAGCAGGGCAAACTGTTTCTTCTTTATTGTTCGATGTCATTCGAATTCCGTTCGTGCAAACTTTGAACGTGTACGTCACCGTCCAAGCTGCCTGCCATCTGTTATGTTTGACTGTGTGTTGTGTTTGTGAGAGCTCTCTTATCAAGAGTATAAATTTGAGATTAGGATAAGATTAGGGTTTGAGGATAGCTCTGGCACTTTTGTTTCCTTTTAACAACAATATTTGAAGCAAATTCAATCTCAGTGCTTTGACAAGTGGTTCCATTGGCGATAAAAGCAGAAAGGAGGCTCTTTGCTGATGAAGAAAAATATGTGAATTTATCACAGATGTGACAAATGCAAGACTTTCTATATTGTTCAGGCTCATTTATGTCCAACGTATGCATTAAAGATGCACTGTGAACTTCAAACAATAGGAATGTCATTTACATTTTACTTCCATGTGTGATGTGTGGGGGTATGCATTCTAAGGCCCTGTTTGCATGACAGTGTTGCAAGTTAAACATAATTTTTGTGTTTTTGTTTCTAAAAAGTTTCACATTTAGATTGCGACATTTTGAAAATGAGGTCCATTTATGAGAAAACAAGGTAGTTCCATGCCAGGCCACAAGTTGGCACTGTTATATATGACTCACAGCTATAAAACTGTGAACATTTTGCACTACTGTTGGTATTGAGAAAGGTGCTATAGATCCCAGGCAGTTAAACACCTCACTCTTCGAACGATTCCGCCAACTGGTATTCACGTGGAATCTCAACACTGCCCCCGATGGCCACCGGTGATACTGCTCTATTGGTTACGATGTGCAGGTTTCCAGAAGATGAACAAAAATGCAGACAAAGTGAAGGCAGAATGCAGATAGAAAGCAGCTTGTATATCCAATTGTGAGCAGAAAAAAGCCTTCACAGGTGAGTCAGCTGCAGAGACTTTGAAATGAAAAGCTTTTCTGTGGAGGACTGGTGACTTATCGATTGTGTGCCCTGCGCTGGCACAGAGTCAGCTGGAACTCGATGTATTGGATGGACAGATTGATTAAAGGCCTGCAACTAGCAAGTTAGCAAATTTAACAAATGTCACCTATTGCCACTGAATCAGAAAATCAAGGAAATGAAGTCTTTTTATGAAGCTAATGGGTTTTGGACTGAGTTATTTGAATGACTTTCACTTTCGTTGTGACAGCTGATATTTTTATGCCCATTCTGTTGCGAACGAGCTTTAATCACATGCAAAGTTGGGTAAACATTATCCTCTAGTCATAAAAAGTAGTAAATCATCAAGCAGGGTTATATGTAGATCAGACAGGTTTGAGCCTCTCTCAGCTAACCTTTCATCTTTGACAGTCCACAAAAGTCCTGACCCTGCATTACTGACGGTATCCCGCCTGCATCCGCCGGCCAGTGAGTCAGCTTCCTATCAGCTGCTGCCGCCCGAGTCACTCTGGCATCCAGGAAAGAGTGTTAGACAGAGATCCCCCCCTAAGCTTAGCGAGAACTGCTGATCTCATTCAGCCGCGCGTTCGCTTCCAGTAACAGTTGAGAGTGTGTTTCAGTTTCTCTGATTGACTGCAGGAGGCTGGATATGTGTGTCCACATTCCCTGTGAAAGCGATCTGCGGTTAGCTGCGGGGGTGGGAATCCAAGGGAGGGAGGGAATGGGGGGGGGAACTTCCACGGAAGTTTTACTGAAAGTAAAATGGTTCGTGACATAACCTTCATTCAGCTTTTGTTTTATTGTACTTGCGGTATGAGAAAAAAGGTACTTGACCCTGTTTTATTTGATCACATTTGCATTAAAGCATATCCTTGCAAAGCTCACTGAAAGGGTAACATGCTCTTTGAAAGGTCTGAAAAGACAGAGGACTCCAGAGCTTCAAGGCGTATAAATGTCATAGCAGATTTATCAGCAATGCGAGAGGCAACAAAAGGGTCCGTTCCAACACTTTCATAAAAGAGGTGCATGCAATCAAAAAAAGTGATTCAGAATTCAAAGACAGAACAGATAATCAAAGCCAACATGAGCTCAAAGGGTAATTTGAGCCAGGTCTGTTTATATAAAGGATTTAGTTCCCCGAATGAACTCAGCATACAGTAGATGTTGCACAAGTCCATTTTTAGACACGGTACTGTATGTGCCGAGAGGCTGTATGGAGCCGCACCACCCCAATTGGAATTGTTTACAGAAGCCCTGATGATGGATCCTGTGCAGGAGCACATCCATCCCCTGTGCTTCTTCTGTATTTGGAAGAAACAAACGGCACCAAAGTGAAGACATTCATAAAGGAGCGTGTAACAGTTCAAGTTATTAAGTTATTAAATCATCAAGCCTCGACTTTCAAAGACGCTTCTTTTTGAAGGGTGAAGACGTAAAGGTACATCTCGGGTGAATAACACACTCACTCTCGTTTTCAACCTCGATGACCAATGACTTTGCTCCAATAAACACCGACTGAACAGATATTCGATGCTTTGCTTTGCAGAGAAAGGAATTCAGCACAGACGATTAGATCTGAGAGAAGTTAGAGTGGGAGTAGGTACGATGTCAAAAGACAAAGGGATTGTTACTGAAAGTGCAGTCCGAGCACTAATTGCTGCAAAATTTCACTGAATAACTGCTACAAGTTTAAATGTTACATCTTTTTGAATTTCCTGTATGAGTAAAATAATTGGAATATTTGAATGTGGTACCAGTAGCTGGATTATTCTGAGTGCCGACATAAAGGTTATTAAAGTTTTTCAAGCTATATCATCATACAGAGCAAAGTAAATTAAAGTGAAATTATAGGATACAATGAAAAAGAAATGCATTTATTTGGTTAAAGGTTATCAAGCAAAACTTATTCACAAAAACAAAACACCCTGGGAGGTCAGGGGAATGCCTTTTCCCAACAGGGAGCTTTTTCTTTATTCACAATATCTTCACAAATATAAATAATTGGGAGTGTAAAACTGTGGATGACTTCATAAATACTCACATATTTTTTTATTACTGATCTCTCTCTGTTTTAGGTGAAACAGATTTCAAATAAACTCATTCATATAATATTTTTGGCATGCACAGAAAATGCAATCAGGTTTAATTTGTATGGATGTTGCTGGACTTTTTTGTTTGTTTCTGTGGTGTTTCACAGCTGGGTCTTCCTGAGCTTCATTGGAAGGGAGACTGAGATCACCTGTTAGCTGATTGAAGACCTCTTCCTGATTGGCCGGCCAATCATGAACATGAGGGTATAAAGGGATCGTGAGTTACTGGTCTTTGCAGAGCCTGTGAGACAAATTATGTTAGATTCAGCTTTCACTTGTTCCTTCATCATGATTCCTTGAGCAGACAGTCATGGCTCAGTTGAGTTCCACATGCAATTGCAAAGTTACAGGCTTATTTCTCTTTACAAATTGAAAATGATCTTAAGTAAGACCCTGAAACCCAAGTGTGTGAGAGAGTGTGTGTGAATGTAACACTGTAAAGAGGTTTGAGAATGTAGAAAAAAAAAAGTGCTTTGTAAGTATTTTCCAAAGGAAAGAAGGCATATTGGAAAGAAGCCCAGCTCAAAACAAAAAGTTGACACTGCGGAGGCTTATTCAGGGTGGGAACAAATGCAGGGCTGTATCTCGACCATGAGTGACAAACATAGGGCTCGTGGGCCAAAACTGACTCACAAGAGGCCCCAATCTGGTCCAACAAACCAGCAAGAAAAGGGTAATAATTTAAAAGACAACATACACATTTTTTGTCCAGAAAAATGCTACAGTTGTAAAGGTCATTATTCCACCGGTAAAGCCCACTAAAGATGAAATTGGGCTGTTTTTTGCCCTAAAATGTGTTCGATACCTCCTCGTTCAGACGCTTTGGCGACCCCAGGAAAATCACACCTTGGGAAGCCCAATGACACAGCAACCAATCGTGATGATTCAATTAGTACACTTTATTTTCACATCAATATTTAACCACGACACAACTACACCAAGCCCTATTAAGGGGCTTCCCGACATATTGCCCAAGGCCTTCGCCTTTTACCCTCTTGACAGTTTGGGGCCCAAAGCAACTGCCTCCCTGAACAAATTACCTGAACCAGTTCATCCCACTGTTGTCTTTTACTCCCATTATGAAATTATAAAACATGATAAAAAATAAATAAATTCATCTTAAAGTGTATATTTAAATATGAATATTATATTAAGGGAGTTTCTCCAAGAAGAGAAAATATTATCATAAATAAAACAGACACAAATGGAATTTTATATCAACAACCCAGCAATCGGAGTGATGGCATAAGTTAATGACGTTTACAGAAGAAAAAAAAAATTATGTATATACATATATATATTTATGGGTGAAACCTAATATTTGCATAAAAAAGGAGACAGTTTCAGTATTCTGGTTGCGAAGTGGAATGAAATCCTCTTTTCGTTGTCCTTATTCCAACTCCGACAGTCAGAAAGTTTCATCATGCAGCCATTAAGCTGTGCAGCTCCCGTCGAACTCGCAGCGCTCCTCAGTGATGTAAAGCACCAGAGGCACAGCGAGCCCGGGTCACCCAGCCTCTTTCCAAGTACTGCACGGGAACGGTGAGCATGACTAAATCCCTACCAGAGAGATACCAACAGTGGGTCCCCCAGGCCCGTCTTCGCCGGAACAATCCCCCAGAGCACCGTACTTCTCGCCGCGGGCCCTCAGACATGTGTAATTAGGTATAAAATACAGCTGTGTGGAAGGTGGGGTGGGCCCGGGCACCGTAGCACCGGGGAAGGAGTGGAGGGGGGGTTGGAGGCTCAGGGCCGCGGAGCCTTGAGCTGCCAGTGCACAGAGACAATTAGGTCCAAATGAAAAATTGATTTCCACTCATACTGAATGGATGTTAAAACAAAGCACGTAATAAATACCATCTGGTGACAGGCAGGAGTGCAAGCCGCAGCAGACGAGGCCCCTTGTTAGCCTCGCCAGCGCCAGCGTATCGATCGCTCGCAGTGACAAAGGCGACTCTAAACTGGTGCAGGGAAAATGTATAATTCAATAAACATATCAGAGGGCCTCAGATTGAATGTGGCAACATGGGCATACGGTTGCCACCTTCGATACGTCGCGAGCGCTCGGCCCCGTCGGTCGTCCCCCGGCGACTGATTGATGGAGCTCGCGCCGATCAAACTGTTGAGTTACGCGCCAAGGTCACGCTGTTCGATGCAAGATGACATATGTGGAGCTGCGCTGCGACCGCCTGAAATGAGGCAGCAATTCAAAAAAGCGCTCCCTCTCGCAGGCTGCCGAGCATGCTGGGATGTCGAAAACTGGGTCACCAGGCCACGCCACAAAGAGCGTGACCCCTCCAAATTCAAGTCCCCCACTTTATATCCATTTGTGGCTGGAAATTGCATTTATACTGCGATTTGCTGCAACACAACAGGATTTCGTGTGGAAATGCCCTTTTTCCCCCCACAGCGGTTTGACTTCTCATTGAAAATCACGGGCATGGCAAATAAAATACCATGACAGAGTGAGAACGGGACTCCAGGCGGAATTGCAAGAATCTGATGCCGAAGCATCAAGCATATTTCATCCCTCACACCTGTGCATGTGTCAGGATGTCTTCGTAAAGTGACATTTATGTAGTTCAATGAAAGAAAAATAGGTTAGCCTCTGAGGTGTTTTCACTTCTCGTGGCTGATTAGATCTCTGCTCAGCGAAACGCTTGAAAACCAACTCGGGGGCGGCGGTGGCCTGTGCGACTGCACCTCCGCATCCGAGAAATAAGGACGGGTCAGCGGTGAAGAAAGGAATTTCCCCCAAAGGGATCAATGATATATGATTGGTTTAGTTTAGACTTACATGTAAAAACAAATCCAACCTGACAGGTGGATCACCAGGTGGATGAAAACATGCAGAAGCAAGGGAAATACAGCAGAAATCTGTTGTAAAACGTCTTTTGATTTTTAAACAAACATTATTTTAAGTTCTTGTTTAAGAAAGAAAGAAAAACACTGCAATGATTTATTAAGAATTTATTTATAACTAAAATTTATATAGCAGCGTTTTACTGGAGAGAATAAGGAGCATTTTTAAATGTTTTACTATGACTTTTTGTCTTAGAATTTTTAGATTGTTTCTATAACGTTGACCTTTTTGGGAGAATTTCTTTTTTTTTTTTCTATTTTGGTTTGAATTTTTTTTATTTGTGACCTTTTTCCTTATAATATTGACTTTTCTAATCCTTTTGACTTTTCCCCCCATTATTTCTTTTTCTCTTGCATTTTTTTACTTCCTGTTTTATTTATAGTCATTTTCTTAGAATTTAGACATTTTTGCAAAAATTTTTGACTTTTTATCTTTTCCCCAAACATTTGATTTATTTATTTATTTTTTAATCTATTTTTTAATCATTAAACAGTATTGCTCTGAGACTGGCATTAGCTGCAGCCTTATTGCAAATGTTATACCATTATTGGCACAAAAAATGTAAATAAACTAAAACATGTATATTATTTGAAATATAAAGGATATACTTTTCCCCACAAGATTTCCGCTAAGATTGCTTGCAGCAACTCTTACAAAATCAGAAATGCAGGAAAAGGAAATCGATAGAGTGGTTTGTGCGAACAATCGTCTTTTCATAACGGCTCCCCATCAAAACGAATGCACTCCATGTGAAATAAAAGGTGTCCTGCTGTTTTATCAGATGGCATTTCTCTGTTTAATTCCGTGCATCAATAATCTCTTGTCTCGGTGGCGAACGCCTCGTCGTCGCGCTTCAACTTGAAGAGTGCCTTCCTTTAAAAACCACTTCCTCCAGTGAATCCGAGCAGGGATTTCTCCCTTGAAGCGATGCAGAAGAGTGTGATAGCATCACTAATCTTCGAGGGCTTTGTATGCACTTAGTACACCTCACTAAATCAAGACTGAGCAAAGATCTTCAAAAGAGACAGATGGAGAGAGAGAGGCGGAGAAGCAGGGACAGATGGGAGGACGGAGACGGGGGGAAGGAAACGGGGGAGACCAGCTTTCACTGAAGGGATGGACAAAAATGGAGACGTTGAAGATAAGAGCGAGAAAGGGGAAAAGGTCACTAGACAGATGGAAAAATGACTCAAAATAAGACTGAAATACCAATTGGGTAACAAATGGTCTCTCTCGTAATGTTTTCAATGCAAACTGTGTTGCCAAGTTTAAGTTAAAATATCTACATTTCTGCAAATATTGAATCTAAAGTTCTGCTAAAATAATAATTCATCAATTGTCACAAAATAATGAAACTTTTTTTTTCCTTATGTACATTTTTGTGTGTGATCGTTTTCCTCGTCATCAGGCCATCTGTTGGATTTATTTATTTCAGATCGGCTTTTTTCAAACCAGTCTCTCCCTTGACATATTTGAGAATTAATTCGGGATTATTGCAGTTTTACTCCGAATGCTCAGTGTCTCGGTATTTAAGCTCACGGTAAAGTTGAAGTCTCAGTATACTGTTGCGTCACTGTGTCAAAGTTGTATTGGATGTGAAGCAGTTCTCGTGAAACTCGCCGGTAGAGTTTATTTTCCAGTTGCTCGTTTGCGGTCAAAATGAGCAGTTTGGCTCAAAGACCGGCAGTGACGCTGTAGGTTTTAACTCGAGGTGCATGCCAGCAGACTGTGGCAGCGACGTCCGAGCTGGCTTCCTGCACGTTGTCGTCCATATTATCGAAGGTGTGCGAAGTGCTTCGGGTTTTCGGACTGGCTCCAGAGCTTTTTTGTGTGCTCTTGAATTCTTCTTCTTTACTACTACTAGTTCTGGAAAGAGCGGCTAATCTCAGCCCTCAACATCTGCGTCCATCCTCTTGCCGAATTGCCCAGATATCGGCTGTTGGAGGTGCTTCGCGGCGTCTGCATGGAGTCTGTGTGGAGGTGGAGTATAAATTAGGCTTCAGCCCACACTCAATACAAGCTGCTTGCTGCAGACGAGCATTCACCAGCAGAATGTACTTTTTATCCATCATTTTTGGAATCCAATTTACACATCGATGATAAAATACTGCAATAGCGCTAAAGAGTGAGAGACACCAGTAGGTGAAAAAAAATTTGAAAAGCAACTAACAACAACATGAGGGAAAAAAATATATAATTTATACACAAACCATATGAATCCCCAGAGCCTAATAAACGTATCTCAAAGAGGATTAGAGGTGACGTTACATCTGCAGCACATCCACGCACTTAATTGAAATGACTGTTTCTTTTAATCTGGTTCAAGATGTTTCCATGTTCGGGACTCGTCTTTGACCTTGTTTAACGTTTCGTCTGCTTTCACAGTCGCATATCCTGCTTTTGTCTTGTAAAGCCATAAATCTGCTAAACGTGTGTATAACACACTGAGGTTCATGTTCCTTTTTGACATTAAAAAGCTACTTAAGAGCTAAAAAGCTATTGTGGTTACAACAACATTTCTCAGAGGCAGAAATAATCTCATTAGCGGAATTAAGTCTCAGTGACCTGAACCACACAGCCAAGCAGTCTGCGTTTTTTTTTTTTTTTTTTTTTCTGGCTTCTGTTTGAGGGGAGCTATAAGAAAGAAGCTGCTGCCAAGTGCTGCTACAACCAGATTTAACAGGCAGTCAGGACGCCTCACTCCATCAAACGCAGTCAAAATGCAAAACGTAAGCTAAAACTAACTAAATTCTGCAATCGCAGTGATAAAGTGAGGATGTTTTTTTTTTTTTTTTTCATTTTTATTCTGTTTGGGACGACACAGTGATCAGTTTGAGAAAGAGAAGTCCAATCCTTCTTCTTCATCACTATATTTCTCTTTCATCTACAATCGTGTGGATGTATTTTTCCATTTTGTTTCAATAAAAGAGCAATAACAAAATGTTTAAACATGATTTGCATTTTTTTTTTTTTTTTTGCCAGCTTCAAAGCTTCATTGCGACTTAGGATTTTGCAAAACAGGCAATGAAATGCATGATCATAATAGCTGTTTTAGGTGCGTCGGTTGCAGGAACTTACAGCATCGTAAACAGAGTTTGTTTTCAAAATGTTAACATGTGAATTAGAAACTTCTCTAAAATGAAAATGCAAAAACAATACATTTTCACTTGGAATATTGTTGTGTGAGTAAGTGAACCACATGGTAAAACCCGGCTCAGCAAATGCTGTGCAGGATAGAGCTTATGTTGCATGTTCTACCTGTGCGTGTGTGGGTTTTGTCTGGGTATTTGCGTCTGAAGCAGGCTTTATTAGCTATTATTTAAACATTGGAACAAATCTGTAATGCTCTAACTCTGCATTTCAGCAGATCTACTGTTTGAAATTCTATATTATTGAGACGATAAATCATGCATGTTTAGTTGTTTTGCTCATAATGTGACTTAGATTAAAAAGCAAAGACAAAGCAAGCCAAGAATCTGAAAGTGCAGATGACATTCCCAAACACTGACACTGACCTGAGAGAAAGTCTCCTGTTGATTCCACAGCTATTCCACACTCAAAAACTGAAGAGAGGCTCCACTAAGTGCTGCATTTTCACCAAATCAATAGCTTGTATATTTTTTGGAATACAGCATGAAGTCATTTGCAACATCGACCAGCTATTACTCGGCTCCATTTTTTGCCGTGACTCAAACAAGAGCAACATTGAGATGCATTCTAACCGCTCTGACTGGGATTTCTGACATGAGTCCATTTCAGAAAAGCTTCTGCAGCACACAATTATTTTTAATCGGCTTTAAAAGCAGCAGACTCCACGGAGAAGGTGAGCCAACAATGCAGAAGAGTGAAAACCAGACCAGGAGTTCAATGCTTTTCTCTTTTCTTAGTGTTACCTTGTTTTCCACAACAGAAATGATTACACGGTGGACATTTCACTTCAGGAGCAGAATTCTCTCTATTTGTGGACTTTTCTATGATCTTTTCATTTCAGATTCATGAATAAAGAATTTAATTTCAGGTTTGCATGTAGATAAATACACTCACAGTACATTCACACATATTAACTTAAGCACTATAAAATTTATTTCTGCAAGGCTGTTTCTGAAACAAACTGAATCGATGCACAGGCTTCTGCGCTGCGATATATTCTCCTTCATAAGACGCCACACATCCCACATGTCATTTCCACCCGACAATGAAGCTACTTGACAGTTCATTCATTAATGAGGTGGGAGGGCAGAGCCGTACGAACCGGTGGAATATGTCACAAATGCCCTCAGGATTGAATGACAGTGACACCGAGGATACGGTTACATGTTTACGACAAGGATTGACAGGCAGAACCATGAGGCACGATGGGAGAAGCGTCTACTGCCATGTACATGAGGGGAGGTCCAACAACACTTGATGGTTATTCGCCCGGGAGGAAAAAAAAAAAAACTTCACAGTAAATTAAAGTAACAGTTAAATGTTCTCATTGTAATCAGCATAGGCGCACTTTACTTGTTTGTTCTTTGACGTTTTGGGTCAGAATGCGACTTTCGGTCCTGGCAACAGGACAGCAAATCTAACTGCTGCTCAGTGACGGTAATTCAAGGCTCGATGCTGATAGCAGGCAGGATTGGCGTGTTCTCGGGAACGAGCAAACTCCTGCATGTGGCAGTTTTGGGTGAAATTCCATCCAGAATGCATCTGCCCTCCCGGTGAGTGCCAGGAAGATTATCAAACTCATCGCTATTGCCGTAATGTGAACGCAGCTCTGTCAGAAATTAATTACTGCAGGTTCTGGCGGCTTCATGGGAAAATGCACTCGATGCTGTTTGGTGGTTGCCTGCAACACAAAAGAAAAAAAGAAAAAAATCCCGATTGCATCTGCACAGAGACGTGTTTGAACTTGCTGTTTTGACACCCGCAGGGCCAAAGGACCAGGGCGGGGTAAACTTGGATTGTTGCTAATTTTCTGACTTGGCTCACGGGAGCAACAAACACATTTTATATCACTGGTAATTTGGAGATCGGCCCTCTTTTGTGAAATCTGATTTCAAACATTTGTTTACCATGAAGCCGTTCACCTGAATGACGTGTTGTCAGAGTGATGCATCCGTTTTCTGGAAGTTAGCTCGATGCCATTAAACGCAGTCTGAGTAATTGCAGATATTGGATGTGACTGAGGGAGGAGTGAGACTCCTGGGGCAATATTTTCATTCAATCCTCACCCAGAAATCAATTGAAAACAGCTCTGCTGTGAATCCTAAAGGAATGCGCTTAAACAGCTCTCTTACACACACACACACACACACACACACACACACACACACACACACACACACACACACACACACACACACACACAGTTTACCGTTAGCCAGGCTGACAGTGAGGGGGTGTTGGATATCATAAAATTGGTCATAAACAGAGGAAAACGCTTCCCGTCTAATTGGCACTTATCAAGATGAATAGATTGCAGGAACATGGTCGCCGTTTCAATTTTTCTGACGTGTGATGAACTAATGAACAAAGTCCAACCCTCAAAAAAAACAAAAAAAAACCAACTTACAATTGTATCACCTTTACAAGCAAATAAAAAAATTCTCGATAGTTGGGAATCTGAAGCAGTCACTTAATACGAATGATTTTGGAAAAGTGATGCATATTAAGC
This sequence comes from Salarias fasciatus, assembly GCF_902148845.1. Lineage (NCBI taxonomy): Eukaryota > Metazoa > Chordata > Actinopteri > Blenniiformes > Blenniidae > Salarias > Salarias fasciatus. Next base: position 11,194,835 of record NC_043762.1, read on the forward strand.
CGAATAAGCTAAATTTTTCTCAAGTTTTTCCCCAGTAAAATTTGTTGAAAAGTAAAAATGAAACTAAGTCCCCTCAGGTAATTCACTCATTTACGATTCTAAAAGAAAGCCTTTATAAGTTGAAATAAAAAAAAGTTATACTAATTAATTCAGAAAGAGACAGGCATTATTTGAGAAACCTATATGATAAAACTTCACCACCTTGCATCGTTTACTTTCATTTTGAAGGTGGCAACTTTGACAGCCGCCAGCAATCTAAATGTTTATGATGTAATTCTTACACTGAGCAACAGTCAAAAACAGAGTCAAATGAAAATCATCTAAATAAATGATAGAAACTTTCCGTTTGACTCACTTGTTTTTCTATTCTACAGTTTGCATTGGTGTAGCGGTGAACTCTCTCTCCTCAGCTTTGAAACCCCATTTACACGACGCTTGAAGTGAAAATGTTTCATTTCAGGAAAGATATGTGTTTACACAGCGACATGGAAATGGCACCGTTGGTTTTTTTTTTTTTTTCAATGAAACCACACTCAATCCCACCCAAGATGGAACAAAGGTTTTTACATTTTTACCTCAAAACATTGTGTGAATGGAATGTTCCTCATGGTGTTAACATGTTACCACTCACGATTCTCTCACTCAGTCCAATAACATGTATTCAATGTTGACTGGTGTCTCTGATTTTACTGAATCTGTGTCCGTGTGTTAACTCTGTGAAGATCTGATGTCTGCGATGTATACAACACCAGGTTTCCGTCCTCTGTATGAACAGTAAAATATCTTCTGAAACATGGAGCACTGCACGTCATCTCTTCTGCCACTCTAAGTAGTTTTTCTTCAATTGAGCAAGAAGATCGACAACAAACAATGGAGGAACAATTGAGCTTTCTTTTAAACAATGAGGCATTCTGTGTTTCTTACCTCCAACTTTCAATCATCGCGGTTTATTTTTCCTTTAAGCTCCACCCGGACGTGTGTGTTTTCCTTCCTGTTATTTGTAGTTAAGAGGATGACTCAAAGAACTATGGATGGGTTCTAATAAAATTTGTCAGACTATAACAGATAATACGCCGAGGGAGAAATCTGGTTCATATTCTAGATTCAGGATCCAAAGCAAACTTTGGCTTTTAATATATTAAATGGAAATTATGAATAAATTTTTAATCAAATTCAATAGGCCTATTGGCTTTGTGCCTAAGCAGAAGAGATTAAATTTTGAGAGCGGTTTGATAAGAAAGTATGGAGAGCCATAATATAATCCATAAGAGTGTACAAGCTGTACGAACCATGGGGAGAGGGTGCCTTCTTATATAGCAGGGGTGTCAAGCACGAGGCCTGTGGGTCGAGACCAGAAGAGGCTCCAGTGTGGCCCAAAAAACCACCAATCAAACTGTTACAATATCACAGAAAGCATTGATTTTTTTAAAAACAGATTTCTTAAGAGTAGCTGACTGAGCACTAAAGGCCAGAGCTGAGATATCAGCATTAACGCTAACTACCTCGTTGCTCAAAACCACAATGTCAAGCTGAGTTTTCTTTTCTTTTTTTTTTTTTTTTATATGCACAATGCAACAGCTGGAGGAGAAGTTTTTTTTTGACATTTTCCTATATTTTACACCAGATGATTTAATTAAAATTGACTTAATGTTGATATTTTAGTCATTTTAGTGGTAACTGTTTGGTTTTGTGAAACATTGAAATTTTTTTTAAATATACTCTGCGTTACAACAAAGAAAAAGTTTGAATTTCAAAGGCCACAATGTTCCTGGCTCACTGGAGATGAAACTGGACTGTTTGCGGCCTCTGAAGTAAAATGTGTTTGACACTCCTGTTATGTGGTTTTTTAATCAATTACTTAAAATCACTCGGTTCCAGAAGACTGTTGCATTGTTTTAACATGATTTCTTCTTCAAAAAAATGATGGATGTTCTTCAATATGAGTTTCCTCCCCCGCATCGTTTGAATGACAAACAGCTGATTGATCTGAATGGTAAGGAATGAATCGTGTTTGTTTTGATTCATTCATCCAGAAATTCCGAGGCCTTCATTGAACCTGTTTTTGAATATTGCTTCAGATGTGGCGCAGAAAACGTCAAACCTTCTAACTGTATGTTCCTCATGAAGCCGTTTCCCCGGTCCCCGTACGGACTCGGCGTTCACAGTCTGAGCTCCGCTGAGTCCAAACAGATCATGACTATCAGCTGATCCTTTAGCGGAATTCAGGGCTGGAATCACAGGTTCAGTCAGCAGTGCGCCTCTGTCCCTGAAACAGTTTGTACTGTTCTCCTATAAAGAGCTACTTATTTTAAATATGCGTGTCAAATGGTGGTTTACTGAGCATTAAAAAATGAGAATCGGCTTCATTCCAGATATCTGCAAAATACAGAAAGAGTGTAAAAATGATACAGGGCCCTGCTCATGGGGGATTGAGTGGTTTCAGTCGTCAGATTTTCAGTTACCTTTCTGACAGCTTGAGGTCTCAGATAAAGTTGAGGTTTCCATAAGGTTCTTTGGAACACATGGGCCTTTTTCCCCAGGAATGCCTGATTAGATATTGGTGGCGATCCAGATCTGGGACTTCTGCCAGTGAAGATCTAATCATCTTCCAAACTATAAAGCAAACGACGCGAGGAACTCGATCCATATTAAAGGAGTTTTGCAGACTGAAGAAATCAATTTAGCTTAAAAATGAATTGATAGGATTCTTGTGACTCTCGGTCGGAGGGAGATTAATCGAGCAACACATTTTAGCCATTCTTCCCTTTCTGACAGTTTTTGTTTACAGCTTCTCACAGAATCTTTCGTCACCAGCAAATGAATAAAAATGGTAAATCAACTTCAGAAAATGTCTTGTTCGGAGTGTGTGCCTCGCTGCTGTTACCTGGAATGCACTTGCAGGAAAGAGAGGCTGCAGTTTCAGACTTTATTGGCAGAGTTTTGAAAATGATGTCCTTTTACACAGTATCGGCAGAAACGCTGAAAACGATGTAGTTTCCATGTTGAGCCACTGATGGGTGTCGTCGTTTGTTACTGCGATGAAACCACACGCATGCACAGATACACAAGAGATACACAATAAACATTAACAATGCTGCGTACACATGCAATTGCATGGAGAGATTTTGAAATTGATTTATGACTACAGGTGACTCTCAGCTGTAAAACTACCAAATCCTGGAAGAACATCGATGTTGATCTACTCACACTCGGGCAGAAGAGCTGTTTGTGATGGCCGTGGTGCATGTGCACAGTAGCGATGGTTCCCAAAAATTGGCATTTTCCTCCATCAGAGTCGGAGTGTGTTCAAAAAGTTGTGTTTCAGAGGCTCCGAGCACCGTTGTCATGGAAACGGACCCCCAAAACACAATGAAAGTTTTCTGTTTTCACTTGAAAACCTCATGTAAACGAGACCTAAGTGTGACTACGATTAAGACTCTCAGCTTAATCGAGGATGACATGTATCAACATGCAAATAAAACTGCTGCTGCCATCAGGAAATAATGAAATAAAGAAAACCAGGAATAGAAGCATTCTTTCCGTAGCATTTACAAATGATTTTTTTTTCCTTTTTTAAATGTAGAGATTGAAGTAGTTGGAGCTTCATTTGACCTCCTTGTGAGTCTGCGGTATTGGTGTCGTGTGATCGTCATTACCTTCTGCATTTCTGATGTAGAGATGTGTAAATGTTCCCAAACACAGAGAGAGTTTGTTCCTTTGAAAAAAGGGTGATAAATCAATTATAATCGAGGCTGTGAAGGCACTAGCACTGTGCACTTTGACTTGGGCTGTTTATTATGTAGTTAAAGCTGTTTGTGAATTTTACAGCCAAGGACAAACAAAATCCACACCACAGTGGATGATTTATCATTCACAAGCTGATGAATCGCTGAAAAATCTATTAACTGACGTCTTTGGTATTCATGCAGAAAACAGACTGCTTCATTTTCTCTTGGAAAATAAATAGGGCATTTTAATTTTAATTTTATGGTTAATCTGCTTATTTTTTTCCAATAATTTCCTGAAGAATGTGTGCTCTGAGAAGACATCTGCACATTTTAAATGATGTAATAAATTCAGAAATTCATTTGAATGCAAAAGAAATCACAGCTATTGTTAAAGTAGATAATTACGCTTTAATTATGAATAAAGAAAAAAATCTATGAAGAGAATTTCCGAGCCAGCCGCGGCAACCTTTTGACATAAAAATCTTACAAATTTATTTCAATAACTTCATTTTTTAAAACCTCGAAAAATGAAATCCTCATGAATTCAGTAAAGATAGGTCTTGTAAATCCTTCTGTCCCCAGTTTAAATCCTCTTTTTTCGATTAAATCTCCCACCTCATCCCTGGAGAAAGTTCTTTTTGGTGCCACAAGCGCCTATATGATGGAAATTTGTTCATAAATATATTTGATGATTGAGGTTTTCCTTTATGCGTCTGCTGCTATCTACATAACTCATTTCACATCCAGAGCATATTTCTCAATGGCATTTTTTTCATATCTTTGTTGTCCGCTATCCAGTTAGAGTTAGTAGATGTTTTTTCATCAAATGCAATATATTGAGATTTAAAAAAAAAAAAAAAAAAAGGGGGACTGAGAGAGAAGCTCAATGCAGCCTTATACAAGCAGACCTCTGGGGCAAGTCACATTTTAGTCATTCCTCCAGTCTGCGCACAGGAGCTACTGTATCAGATATAATAGCTCTCTGTTTGGTTTCCTGACCGAACATCAGAAGTGACATGACTGAAGTTTATATCAGTAATAAGAGATCTTCTGGCCCAGTTTGTGAATCTACGCCTGTAATCCGATACATGTTACCTTATCGTGACTGCGGATTTGTATAGGAAGCTGGTGAACTCATTTCTTTTTTAGATTATCGTTGTGTAAGCTCATAATTCCAGTCATGTTGTCAAATCAAAACTTTGTGCTCTAATTTGTGTGTGACGTTGTGTTTCCATATGGGTTGAAGTTGAATAATTAAAGGCCGTGCCTTTTTAAGAAACACCAATACTGAGTACATTAAGCTTAATTCATACTCCATATGCAAATGATATGTACATCTTTTACGCCACTCACTCTGGGATTCAATGCACGATGCTGCCATCGGTGCGTTCCTGGTTTAAAGTCGAGATTTTATGAAACGTTCCATGTCGCTGGACGAAATCTGTTGTTATGGGTAATGTGCATCAAAACCATCAAATGCCTGTTGGGCTTTGGCTACAGAAAATTTGAAGATGTTTAAAGTTCTTGCAACAAACTATTGGGGATGATTCAAAACCACTCTGATTGAAACCAGACTTCGGAGTTCATTCCAGAACATTAGCTTAAAAAAAAAAAAAAAAACAATCATTACACAAGAGATCATATACAAAAAAAATACATGTCTGTGCAAAGCAAGCAAGTTAATGCAAATCTTGTGTGCAACATTTTCTGCCAGACTAAATGAGGACAAGAGGAAATAGAACGGTGTCTGATATAGAGAGGATTGGAGTCTCTGCATGCGCACAGAGAAAAGTCTATGTGCATTCATGTGCAGGAGCAATGGCGGCTGCAGGACCGTGAGAAGGACTGACAGCACCAGCAGAACAGCCTGCGGCGCTCGGTACATGAATTAGCTTGCCTCGCAAGTCTGCGCAAGAGAACCGGTTCACACTATCAGGGCAACCCCCGAGGTGACAAGTTGATTTGTTTCACACAATCCAAATGACCTGTTTTGTTTTGTTTTTTTCTTTTTTCTTTCTTTTTTGTAGCCGCTCACGAACGCATCCTTAGCAATTCACTCATCAAGCAGCGGTTGACTGTTTTGATAGAGAGTTGGTGTTGCCGCGAGCTTTTATGAATGCCTGTACGGTCTGAAATATGCTGTTTGGTTAACTTAAAATGCATCAGGAACTCTATCTTCTAGAGCGTTATCTCATCAGATCGTCCTCATTTGTTCAAAGGGAAGGGTCACACTTGAACTGCAGTGAATCGGTACTTTGCATACACATTGACATAATGAAAATCTCTGTAAATAAAATCGGAATTTTCTGATATTGGTTGAACATTTCTCCACGTCTTTTTTTTTCAATGCAGCTTTGCATGTTTTATTGTATTCATTCAAAGTGTGAGTCATTTCTCCAATGAGAAGTCAGCAACTCTGCAACACTTGATCTCCTCCACAACTCTAACGGTATTCAGTTCTCACGTGGGCTGAATTTCTGGATGGAACTCTGCCCCGGAAACTCCACTTACCGTATCCATAACATCTTCAGTCACAACCAGTGTTTTCAAAAATAACAATCATTCAAACGCTATAATCAACAGTAAAAGCAAATAAATGTGTTGTTGAAATTAGTGACGCAGGTACAAAGATAAAGTTGAACTGGATTTTTTTCACTTTTTTCTTGAATAGTCATTCCCAGCACTTTGAAGTGCTGAGTAGATTTTACTGAAGCACATCTTAACACGTTAACTGTTTCATGATTGGTCACGTTCACACAGTCTGGTTCACAGTCCAGGTCAATGATGACTGCTGCCACTTAAGGTGCTTGTGCACCATTTGAAATGAATTAAGGCCAAATTTACATGAGGTTTCACATAAAATAAAAAACTTTTGTTGTGTTTTTGGTGTCCATTTTCATGACAACGGTGCTTGGAGCCACAGAAAACACTTCAAATCTGTCTCCATGTAAATGGAGGAAAATGCAACTTTTCAGAAATACTGCAACCATGCATGTGCGTCATGGCCATAGTAAATAGTAGGGATGGGACGAGATCGAATGCCGCGAGATTGAGTACGTTTATATAAAGGCAACAACTCTTTATTAACTGGAATATTGACGGTATAATACATTACATGGCGCACAGCCATATAAACACGTGCAAAACCCTGAATATGCTCATATTCATATTTAAAAACCCGGTCGAAAGGGACATGAAATACTGTTCTGCGCATGTTCTATCCGCAAGGAATCTTGGTCTTGTGAGTACACAAACTACTTGTGATACAATTTAATTGATACGAAGTAAAGAAAATGTGCGGAAACGATCGTTCAGTTCTTCTCTTTTATTGAAAAAACGGTGCATCGCATCAATGAACATTTTACCACGTCTTGCCGGCTCACACTCTTTTTCTCACAACATGCAGACAGAGCCTGCAGCGGCTGCAGCGCCCTTCTTCCTCTGTGGTGTCTGTGTAAAATAAGGTTGAACATGCAAACAGCACACCTAGTGGCATGAAGTGCAAATGTAATCATGGCGTCGTTTGTGCGCCGCGGTTTGAATGGGAATAGGCGAACGAGGCGGCCGCCTAGGGCACAGTGTACAGCGGAGGGCGCCGTGGCCGTACAAGGGGCACCCCGGCCCGACACATGTGCAAATTGAGGGACAATAACAACAAAGGCATCCTCCAGAGTTTCATGGCTTCCAGTCCACATTCTCCTTGGGACTAGGCATCTTTGAGGGTCTCCTGTGATAGCAAAGAATGTCCATGTAAATGCCGTTGTTAATTTTTGCCGTGTTGTTGTTTGTGCACATGTGTGCAGTTTCATTACAAAACAACCAACAGAATCAACTTTTAGTCCAACATGTAGACTTTTGTGAAACTGAGCAGCTAAAGCAATGTGTTTCCCCTTGAAAACAGGCCTGAGGTTTACTGTTTTTCTCAAGTAGTTTTCAGTACATGGGCAGTTCAAGATGGGGAATAGTACAAGCTCTGTGAAGACTTATGCTCTTTGACTTTTAGCATCAGCAGCAGATGCTGTATCCTCTGAAAATCCTTTTTTACACAGAAAGTTAACCCCCACCGTTTATCCTGACTGCAGCTGTAAAGATGAACAACTGTAAACAACAATATCGGCCACTGTTTGAAGAGCAGCGTAAAATAAATGC